>NC_080482.1:14937500-15296250 GCF_030265055.1 Doryrhamphus excisus | reverse complement strand
AATGCATTACAGAAAAATCGGTTCTTGTGAGCGAATTTCCGATATATCCGAGTCTGATATATCCGAGGTTTACTGTATGAATAAATAAATTATAATAACAATGATTGTGAAATAGAAAGAGACTTGCTGGTCTGAAGTCGTCAGGTCTGTGGTCCTGGAACGGTCCACGAGGTAACTTCCCGGTCTCGACCAACATTATTTGACTTTCCAGAGCATCCGGAGGCCGATAGGATGAGATGAACTTTGAGTGGTCTTTGCTCTTCTGGCCCTTCATGAATATACTCGGCAGGAATGTTCCATTCCTTACTTTGTGTTGACAAAGTTGTGCAAAGGCCCGATTTGGATGAGTCTTTCTGTTGTGGACTTTGATAGAGAAATCCAGCGGACTCTTGGAGTCCTGTGGCGGGAACCACGGCCTCAGTCCTGCTGACACATCCTGACACCATGTGAAGCGGAGCTGCTCATCAAAGGAGGACAGCGAGTTCCTTGGATTGTGTGTAGACATTTAGCAGTGTTAGTTCCAAGCCAGCTTTGGTTTGTTGTCATGTTAGGGAGTTTAGTAACCGGGACGAGACAATGGAATGGACGGACAAGTCTTTAAAAGCAATGCTTGGTAACCACAACGACCTTTTCATTTGAATAAAAGGATGACTGGACGCTCTACTGAACACCAATACATTTATTGTCCTTTTATTGGTAATTGAGAAAATCAAATACAGGCCGCAGTGTCTGACCCGCTATCCATTTTGGTAGGATCCATGTATGGTCGGAGTGTCTAAAGCAGGGGTGGGCAAACTTTTGGACTCGTGGGCCGCATTGAGTTAACAAAACTGTGCGGGGGGGCAGAATATATATTTTTTTAAAACACACACGATTTTACACTTATAATTCTAACAGTCCACCTTGAATTATTTGTCTAATTTTATGTATTTATTATATATTATAATGATTAATTATATTATATATATATTAATTTTATTATTATATATATTATATTTAATATATTATATTTCATATATGTATTATTTATGTATTTATTTTATTTATTTGTATATATGTATATTTGTACATATATATATATTTGTATATATTTGTATTTGCTTATAATTCTAACAGTCCACCTTGAATTATTTGTCTAATTTTATTTATTTATTATATATTATAATGATTAATTATATTATATATATTAATTTTATTATTATATATATTATATTTCATATATTATATTATATTTCATATATTTGTATTTATTTATTTAATTTATTTATTTGTATATTTGTATATATATATATATTTGTATATATTTGTATTTGCTTATAATTCTAACAGTTCACCTTGAATTATTTGTCTAATTTTATTTATATTATATATTATATTTAATCTACATATTATATATATATAATTCATTATATATATTATAATTATATTATTAATTACATTATATATCAATTATATTATATTTTTATATATTTATTATTTATTTACTTTGTATAATTTTATCTGTAAACGTGTCAGATTATTAGCTATATGTTTTAAATATGTTCCATATATCCCTTTTTTCCAGAGCACTTTAAACATCAAACCACATCAAACTACAAACTTTAATTTTACATTTTAATTTTTTTTATTATTATTTTTATTGTTTTGTTTTTTTTTACTGAATAAGACATCCGACTTGCAAGTCATGTTGCCAGCATGTATGTTAAAAGTTAGAAAGCAACTGGCGGGCCGGATTCAAACACTTAGTGGGCCGCATGTGGCCCCCGGGCCGTAGTTTGCCCACCCCTGGTCTAAAGTGACACATTCTAGAAATTTAACAAGAAATAATTAAAAACTTACAGCAGAAATGGAAATAATCAGCAGCTCACCCAGCAGTATGTTTAAGAATAAAGTCAAAATATTAACAGCAAGGCTGCATGGAGGACAAGTGGTTAGCATGCAGGCCACACAGCTAGGAGACCCGAGTTCGATTCCACCCTCGGGCATCTCTGTGTGGAGTTTTCACATTCGCTCCGTGCACGCGTGCATTTTCTCCGGGTACTCCGGTTTCCTCCCACATTCCAAAAACATGCTAGGTTAATTAGCCACTCCAAATTGTCCATAGGTATGAATGTGAGTGTGAATGGTTGTTTGTCTATATGTGCCCTGTGATTGGCTGGCCACCAGTCCAGGGTGTACCCCAAACCCCGAGATTCAATATTTTGTCTTTATTCTATTGAAATTACTGCATTTTTTTTTTTTTTGCTTTTGTTGTTGTTGCTTTAATTTTTGAAAGTTTTCTAATTAAATTATGTTTTTAGAATGTGCCACCGGACCATAAAAAAACAGCTGTGTGCCACAAATGGCCCCTGGGCCGCACTTTGGACACCTCTAGTTTATGTGTTGGTGCTATGTACCTGTATGATCTCCACCAGCAATCATTTTATCCCTTCAGGTTAGGAAATATGAGACGCCTGATGGCTCTTTCAACTTTTTATTTATGTGGCTGTGAGCCGGTTGGACCGGTCCAGGAGTCAGGAGGTTAATTAGCTAGGTTAATTAGCCACTCCAAATTGTCCATAGGTATGAATGTGAGTGTGAATGGTTGTTTGTCTATATGTGCCCTGGGATTGGCTGGCAACCAGTCCAGGGTGTACCCCGCCTCTCGTCTGAAGACAGCTGGGATAGGCTCCAGCACCCCCGCGACCCTTGTGAGGATAAGCGGTAGAAAATGAACAAATGAATATTAACAGCAAAAAGTTGCACTCTAATGAGAAAAAGTCCTAGTCTTACGAGAATAATGTCATACTATTATGAGGAAAAAATGTGATTTCAGTAGCATAAAGTTTAAATATTCACTCATTCAATACCAATGATGTACCATTTTATTTAGTTTTTCATAACATTGTGACTTTAAAAAAATAACATATATTTCTTTAAATCATTCAATCCAGGCCATTTTTCAAAAGACAGCCCCCTCGGTACTGGACATTTTTGATGATTTTTACTGATTTATCAAGGCACATAGAATATTGTGTTAAGTTTCAGGAAAATATGAGTTCCCAACTAGAAAAGGGAAGAAAACCAGCTTAAACCAGCCCTTCATATTCCATTATCCTTTCGAAATCCACAAGACAAATATAGGTAGTGTGATGTCTCAATACCTCCGTTAGATGGCAGCATTTAGTAACTGCTGATTTCGGCAGTGATAACAAAAAAATCCCTTCAGTACTTTCCCACTACTGGTGGTCCTAACGTATGGAGGACCAAAACTGCCAAAATAATAAATAAATAAAAGTGAAAATAAAAACAAAAATGAAAAAAAATCAAAAAATTAAATACAAAAAAATAAATATAAATGGAAATAAAAACAAAAATATATACATAAATAAATAAATAAAAGCAAAAATAAATACAAAAATAAAAAACAAGATTCAAAAATTAAAAATAAATACAAAATAAATGTAGAAATAAATACAAAAATAAATATATAAATAGAATTACATATCAATAAATAATAATGTTTTTATTTCCATTTATATTAATTTTTTGTATTAAATTTTTTTATTTTTTTTTTCATTTTTGTTTTTCTTTCCACTTTTATTTATTTATTTATTTATTATTTTGGCAGTTTTGGTCCTCCATACTAACGAGTTATGTTCCTATAATGCCAAAATAAGTCACTGTGCACATGATGGACATACAATACAGTAATGAAAACCCCAAATACAGTAATTAAATGAAAATATTTTTTTAAAAGAACCAAAAAAAAAAGAACCTCACAGGAGCAGATCCTTTAACACATTCAAGCAGCCTAGCAGTTGTGTTGTGTCTGTCAACGTGACTGAGGGAGAAGAACGGCTGAGTGCAGAAAGGACAGTTGAGATTGCTGATGTTGTTTTGTCATGGTTGTGGCCGTCAGTAGCCTGTTTTCCTGTTGCAATGAAGAGATTGTTGATCGACCACCTTCTCATCACAGACTTTTTCCATGGAGAACGTTTTCCATGGAGGGCCACATACTAAAATATCAAAGGATGGCTGGGCCAATTTAACGTTTGTGCTGTGTGATATAGGTGAATAAGCCTCTCATACATACATAATACCAATGTTTTCTCTTTAAATCACACTTTTTTTCTCACTTCCATTGTTGTTTTCCATATTTCAACAGTGACATTTTTTTCTTGTAATGCTATGGCTTTATTCCCATAATATTTTCACTTAATTTTCATAGTTTGATCACTTTTTCTTAGCTTATTTTCTCCAATTTGTAACATCAATCTTTTTGTTTCTCAGACTTTTAGAAACAAACCTTAGCAAATAACATCTTCTGTCTTTAATATTTCAACTTTATTCATCTAAAATGACTTAATTAATTAGGGGGTTAGGGTATAGGAGTGAAGGGGGTGAAGGCGGTCTTGATAGCTGCTGTCATAAGCGAATAACTCGAGAACGGTGCACGGGCTTTCGTGTGGGACCACTTCCGACTTCCTGTCCCCGCCGGAAAAGGGCGCAATTGGCAAAAACCGGTTGTATCTCGGGAACCGGAAGTCGTACAGTGTCGGGGGTGGTTTCAATTGAAAGCTGGTGGTCGAATCAGCGTGGGTGGAAGTCGCGTCCGTCCCGATACGAGCTTCCGTTGTGGAGTAATTGGCGAAAAACGCTTCCTCCATTGAGATTGCATGGTCGGAGTTGCAGTACGTAGGAATGACCACCAGGTGTTGGTATTCGCCTGCAGTGTATTTAATTGGCCACCAGATGGCGACATAGTATTAGGGTTAGGTGTAGGCATAGGGTTGAAGGAGGTCTTGGTAGCTCGTAGCAAAACGAAATAACTCGAGAACGGTACGTCCTACGGCATTTTTCCCGAGGCCGACCCCCCCATAAGTGGGCACGGGCTTTCATTTGGGACCACTTCCGACTTCCTGTGAGCACCGGAAGGGGGCGCAATTGGCAATAAACGTCCGTATCTCAGGAACCGGAAGTCGTAGAGCATCGGGGTGGTCTCAACGGAAAGCTCGGGGTCGAATTAGTATAGGGTCCTCCAGCCTCCAGCCCGCTCAAGGACTTCTGGAAAACACAGAAGAAAGACAAGCCAGGAGAAGGCAGGGATTGAACTTTAGGTTTCCTGACATTTTGATAGACAATAGAACTGGTTGGTGCATCCAAATCATTTTCTATGCCGCTAATCCTCACTAGGGTTGCGGGTGTTCTGGTTGGTGTCAAAGCCAATTTAATGTTTCACTTTTTTTGTTTGTTTTTTTTTTAGGTCACACAGCCATTTGAACTGGTGGGTACGGACCTCATTGGCAAACTGACCACCACAAACAATGGACACATGTATGTGTGCGTGATGGTGGACTATTTCCCCAAGTGGCCACAAGCCTATCCCCTGAAGACAAAAAGGGCTGAGGAGGTCACGGAACAAATACTGAAATTTGTTCATCATTTGGCCCATAACTGACTTTATCTCCAAGGCCTCTAACAGGTAATGTCCCTCAGATGGACTCCTTCCTGATCCTATCCATCCTGGTCACTCTCAACCATCTCAGTCTGGCCCATAACTGACTTTATCCCCAAGGCCTCTAACAGGTAATGTCCCTCAGATGGACTCCTTCCTGATCCTATCCATCCTGGTCACTCTCAACCATCTCAGTCTGGCCCATAACTGACTTTATCCCCAAGGCCTCTAACAGGTAATGTCCCTCAGATGGACTCCTTCCTGATCCTATCCATCCTGGTCACTCTCAACCATCTCAGTCTGGCCCATAACTGACTTTATCTCCAAGGCCTCTAACAGGTAATGTCCCTCAGATGGACTCCTTCCTGATCCCATCCATCCTGGTCACTCTCAACCATCTCAGTCTGGCCCATAACTGACTTTATCTCCAAGGCCTCTAACAGGTAATGTCCCTCAGATGGACTCCTTCCTGATCCTATCCATCCTGGTCACTCCCAACCATCTCAGTCTGGCCCATAACTGACTTTATCTCCAAGGCCTCTAACAGGTAATGTCCCTTATATGGACTCCTTCCTGATCCTATCCATCCTGGTCACTCCCAACCATCTCAGTCTGGCCCATAGCTGACTTTATCTCCAAGGCCTCTAACAGGTAATGTCCCACAGATGGACTCCTTCCTGATCCTATCCATCCTGGTCACTCCCAACCATCTCAGTCTGGCCCATAACTGACTTTATCTCCAAGGCCTCAAACAGGTAATGTCCCTCAGATGGACTCCTTCCTGATCCTATCCATCCTGGTCACTCCCAACCATCTCAGTCTGGCCCATAACTGACTTTATCTCCAAGGCCTCTAACAGGTAATGTCCCTCAGATGGACTCCTTCCTGATCCTATCCATCCTGGTCACTCCCAACCATCTCAGTCTGGCCCATAACTGACTTTATCTCCAAGGCCTCTAACAGGTAATGTCCCTCAGATGGACTCCTTCCTGATCCTATCCATCCTGGTCACTCCCAACCATCTCAGTCTGGCCCATAACTGACTTTATCTCCAAGGCCTCTAACATCTAATGTCCCTCTGATCCTATCCATCCTGGTCACTCCCAATGAGAACCTCACCATCCTCATCTCTGCTACCTCCAATTCTGCTTCCTGTCTCCAGACCAAACAACATGGCTGGTCTCACCATGGTTTTGGATACCTTTCTTTTCCTTGGGTAAACACCATTTTTACAATTAGCGGTCTAACAATGAGGGAGACTGGGCAAAGGGTCAGAAATCCACTTATGGAAGGTTGGGGTAGTAACACAAAAACAAACATTTCTTAAAATGTATAAAAGATAAGTTAAAAATGTGAACGGCATGATATCAAAATATGTTTTTGAGGAATACCTGGAATATGAAATGATAAAAAAAATTTCATTACGAAGATATTTCAAGAAAATAACCTGACCAGGTCATTTTTGACCCACAAAGAGAACGTGCCATTTAAATAGACCGCCTGTTTAGTGCGGCTGCGCACAGTGGCTGCCCATGATACGTTTGTGGGAGAGCTGACCGTCGGACTTTTGGCTTTCAACTAGAGCCGGAGCTGAGTCACCAAAATCCCCCCATTACACATGCATGACAACATTACAAAAAGTAAAAAATATATAGAAATGACAAAATATATTTCAAAGGATGCATTTGCATTAACACGATATACTTTATTCCATTAGATATGTTTCATTACTGCAATAATAAAGTACGCGAAGCCCCGCCCACTGCAATCAGAGCGGTGTAAAAGACTGTCAGCCAGCAGGATCAGCTCTCATATTGGGAGACGCAAACATGGAAAAAGATGCCCGACCCAACTGGGACAATCCCATGCAGTTCATGATGGCCTGCGTTTCGTACGCGATCGGACTGGGGAACGTGTGGCGCTTCCCGTACCTGTGCCAGATGCACGGCGGAGGTAAGAGCGCCTATTTCGTGGGTTTACGTTCACCTTGCATCGTCTCGATCTAGTCATCCATTTGTTGTTGATGCTCAACACAAATGGAGTTCCTAACAGATAAGTAAAGTTCTGAAGAGTCCGAGGCGGGGTATCGAACTTGGTAGTGAAGTTTTTTTTTTTTCTTTCGAACATTAACTCGCACACTCCTCGCTACGTGAGACATAACCGCCCACATCTTGCAACCACAAGAGAAAAAAAAAAACCTTTTTCCTCACGCCCACCCCTCCGGGTGGCAACCCCCCCCCTATCGATCATACAAAATACAAAAAAGCACGGAAAACGATCAATGTCCCTCCAGGGAAAATCACCATTTGAACTTTGTAGTAGATTTCACTTGGTATTATGGTAATGGTAATGGTTTAATTTCATTCATTGAATGCATCCCATAATCAGTTCACAGTTCCACATGTCCAAAAGGAGTAGGAAGAAGCAAAGCTTATTAAATCCTACCCCTCCATCTGGTACTTTTACAATCACTAACTGTTACATTTGTTCACTTCCTGCTTTCCATAATACAGTTTAATGGTTTTCATTTTTTTTTATTAATGTACCTCGTACCAAAGTACTACGTGATATGAGCATACAATGCCATAATGGCTCGGTATCTTCGGTACGAGGTGCATTATTAAAAAAAAAAACAAAAAAAAAAAACAAAAAACCTTAAACTGTATTATGGAAAGCAGGAAGTGAACAAATGTAACAGTTAGTGATTGTAAAAGTACCAGATGGAGGGGTAGGATTTAATAAGCTTTGCTTCTTCCTACTCCTTTTGGACATGTGGAACTGTGAACTGATTATGGGATGCATTCAATTGTAATCTGATGCATGTTCAAATGAAATTAAACCATTACCATTATGTTGCCTGGTAAAACTTTATCAAGCACAGGACACAAAATTATTATGGAGTTCTTTATTCTGGAATTTAGGATTAGATGGTTGACTACTATTTTTAGAAAAGGTATCAAAGTCAAGAAAGAAATCTCTACAATAATAATAATAGTGGTTCTATACCAGGGGTGGGCAAATATTTTGACTGGTGGGCCGTATTGAGTCAACAAAATTGTTCGGGGGGCCAGAACATATATTTAACACATACACATGCACACACACGCTATTTTATGCTTATAATTTTATTTGTCTAATTTTATTATTTGTCTAATTTTATCTGTAAAAGTGTTGTACTTATTAGGTGTATGTTCTCATTTTTTCAGGAGCATTTTAAATATCAGACCACATCAAACTATGTCATTTAATTTAATTTAATTTATTTATTTTTACTAAATAAGACATCCGACTTGCAAGTCATGTTGCCAGTTTGTATGTTAAAAGTTGAAATACTTAAAAAGCAACTGGCGGACAGGATTCAAACACTTGGTGGGCCGTATTTGGCCCCTGGGCTGTAGTTTGCCCACCCCTGTGCTAGAGCAATTAGTTTGGGTAAAGGTACTTTTACATAATTCTGATATAATTCAATAATTAGGACTGTCAGCGGGAATTTCCTTTAATTTTTTTGGAAGTGTGATGAACGTCTGCACGTCCTGTTTGACCCTCGACCCACACCGTAGTTTAGGGGTGGGCAAATATTTTGACTGGTGGGCAGCATTGAGTTAACAAAATTGTCGTGGGGGCCAGAACATATATTTAACACACACACACTATTTCATGCTTATAATTTTCCTTGAATTATTTGTCTAATTTTATCTGTAAAATGACATATTTTAAATATCAGACCACATCAAACTATGTCATTTATTCATTCATTCATTTTCTACCGCTTTTCCTCACGAGGGTCGCGGGGGGTGCTGGAGCCTATCCCAGCTGTCTTCGGGCGTAAGGCGGGGTACACCCTAGACTGGTCGCCAGCCAATCACAGGGCATATATAGACAAACAACCATTCACACTCACATTCATACCTATGGATAATTTGGAGTGGCAAATTAACCTAGCATGTTTTTGGAATGTGGGAGGAAACCGGAGTACCCGGAGAAAACCCACGCATGCACGGGGAGAACATGCAAACTCCACACAGAGATGCCCGAGGGTGGGATTGAACCCTGGTCTCCTAGCTGTGAGGTCTGCGCGCTAACCACTAGACCGCCGTGCCGCCCTCATTAAGGTTATAATGCAGATATTTAAAGAAAGATACTAATTTGTTTCTTTTGCTAAAAAAAAGACACCACAGGACAAGCTTTGCACATGACAGGAAGTAGATTTTATTTTCCTGATGCATCCTGTTAGCGTTCCTTTGAACCTGTTATGTGTGTTCTTTGTGCAGGTACCATATGTGTAGTCCTGCTGCTACTCGGCCTGGGCTTCACTACCCCTTCAGGGAATTACTGGTTTAGCATGTTCCTAGACCACCGTGCCGCCCACTATGTCATTTAATTAAATTTAATTATTTTATATATATTTTTTTACTAAATAAGACATCCGTCTTGCAAGTCATGTTGCCAGTTTGTATGTTAAAAGTTGAAATACTTAAAAAGCAACTGGCGGGCCGGATTCAAACGCTTGGTGGGCCGCATGTGGCCCCCGGGCCGTAGTTTGCCCACCCCTGTTCTATACCCTGTCACATAAAGCGCATCCTCTTAATAGCTTGTTACACATTTCAACAACAAGAGTTGGCACATTGAGATATATACTCAACGCAATATACAAGTGTATGGTTAGAAATCATAAAAATGTACAATTTCTTGAAAGAGAATTCAAGTCTACATACATTACTAACTGATGACATGAACGTTGGACAGCAGTTTTGCTCCCAGCACCCAAAAGATCACCTAAACATAAAAAGACCCACACACTATAAGGACAGACTATTACTATTCCACTACAAACTATTATGTTGAAGAATGCATAATATTCTGAATATTTACCTCAGAGTTGACTCATGCACCCCCCCCCACACACACACATACGTAGCTTCTACTTGGCTCTCGTCCAACCCTCACTTCCCCTTTCATCTAACCGCCCAACAACCCCTCACAAACAGCACACTGACCCCTAGCGCTGTCACGTGGAACTGCACCAAGGACCACTTATTTTCCACTGGGTTACAATTACCATTACTCAATCCATTCCATAGTTTGATTCCACATACTGAAATGCTATGGCTAGCATAACGTAGTATATATATATATATATAATTATAATAATATATAATAATATAATAATAATATATAATATATAATAATATATAATAATTATAATATAATATATATATATAATTATTTTTATTTTTTTCCCATTTCCCCTTCTCCCGAATAGCTTCATCCTTAATTATTAATTAATAAATAAATAATTAATTATTATTATATTATATATATATATATTATATATATATAATATATATGTTATATATTATATTATATATATATTATATATATTATTATAATTATTTTATTTTTTCCCCTTCTCCCTAATAGCTTCATCCTTAACCAATATTATCACAATATCTAATTATTAATTATATATATATATATATATATAGTATATATTATAAATATAATATATATATATATATTATAAATATAATATATATATATATATTATATATATATATTTTTTTTTATTTTTTTCTTGAAATATCTTTGTAATGAAAAATTGTTATCATTTCATATTCCAGGTATTCCTCAAAAATCATATTTTTGATACCATGCCATTCACATTTTTAACTTACCTTTATGCAACACACAATGGATCCTCATATTTTCTATTGTTGTACGGGGTCATTTTCTTTTCCAAAGATGTAAAAAAGTGAAAAATGAAGATGTTCCTAACATGAAATCATTCTTGTGTGGTCCTAAATATAATACTAAATATCATACAAGTGATTATTCCTAACCAAAACGGCAAAATTGGCAAAAAAAATACGCATTGATTCTAGTATGGGTCATTTTTGACCCACTTATGGAAGAGTGTAGGGTCCAGTCACTAGTGCATCTAAGGGTTAAAGTATTTTTATTCAAATGTACAAAAAATATACAGCATTTATACAACGCAATACTAAGTAAATACATGAACATTATAAATATTTTTAAAATAAATACATTAACTACGGTTTTCTTACATGTTTTACATGTATAACTAAAGCAAACATTTAGGACGTGCTAAGCTAAAATGCTAAAAAGATTGTGTCAATCACATTCATACCTATGGACAATTTGGAGTCGCTAATTAACCTAGCATGTTTTTTTTGGAATGTGGGAGAAAACCGGAGTACCCGGAGAAAACCCACGCATGCACGGGGAGAACATGCATGGAAACTCCACACAGAGATGGTGGAATCGAACCCTGGTCCTCCTAGCTGTGAGGTCTGCGCGCTAACCACTCGACCGAGGTCAAAGTTGACATGATAAAACACACGATGAAAGTGATGCTACGTGATGCTATAGCTAATACATAATACATACTAATACACGTTTATTAAGTCGTTTTTCTGCTTGTGCTTTTCTACTTTAGGGAGTTTCTTGATTCCATATCTGCTGATGCTGCTTGTGGAGGGCGTGCCGTTGTTCTACATGGAGCTCGCCATCGGTCAAAAGATGCGCTTGGGAAGCGTCGGGGCTTGGCATGCTATTAATCCTTATTTGGGTGGAGTGGGTAAGTTCTGTGACAGTTACTTTTTGACCACAAGAAGGCTCATTTACAATGGAAGTATAGGCGACAAAGGCATATTTTGATGGTTCTTAATTGTATATGATCTAATTAAGCTAAAGTCATTGTGCAAATGTGAAGTCACTACAAGGAGATTACGGGTTGGCTGTGAAGAATCTTGAGTAAAAGTTGCATAATTTCTTCATATCCGTCACACATGGTGATGTTTACAGATGATCCCAGTGGTCTACAACCTCCCCCAACCTCCGTGTTATTTATTATTTTATGATATTTATTATTTGGGGTGTCACATGATATTGCGAGATTAAAACGTGACAAGATTTCTTGTTCTGAAATAAGGGGCTCTCGGCTTTGTGGGGGGGTCTTCACAGACCTTGGCCTTGGTCCTTGGTTCTTTGTCAGTTCTACCACATGCATGTGCTCGCTCAGCATATCTAGAAACCTCATCTTTGGTCTTCCAGACCCAAGTTTCAGTATTTGAGATCATTAATTTGATGTAAAGTGCGTTATAAATTAAATTGATTATTATTATTATTATTAATTATATATATATTTTTATTTTTATTTTTATTTTTATTTTTATTTTTATTTTTATTTTTATTTTTATTTTTATTTTTATTTTTATTTTTATTTTTATTTTTATTTTTATTTTTATTTTTATTTTTATTTTTATTTTTATTTTTATTTTTATTTTTATTTTTATTTTTATTTTTATTTTTATTTTTATTTTTATTTTTATTTTTATTTATTTTTCCCATTTCCCCTTCCCCCTAATAGCGTCATCCTTCACCAATATTATCACAATCTCTTAATATTATTAATTATTATTATATTATATATATAATATATATATTATATTATATATTATATTATGTATTATATATATTACTTTTATTTTTATTATTATTATTTTTCTCATTTCCCTTTCTCCCGAATAGCTTCATCCTTCACCAATATTATCACAATCTCTTATTAATTATATATATTATATATATATCATATATATATATTATATATATAATATATATATAATTTTTATTTTTATTTTTATTTTTATTATTATTTTTCCCATTTCCCTTTCTCCTGAATAGCTTCATCCTTCACCAATATTATCACAATCTCTTATTAATTATATATATATATATGTATATATATATATATATATATATATATATATATATATATATATATATATATATATATATATTATTATATATATATATATATATATATATATATATATATATATATATATATATATATATATATATATTATTATATATATAATATATATATTATTATTATTTTTTTTAATTTTTTTTTCTTTTTTTTATTTTTATTTTTATTTTTATTTTTATTTTTATTTTTATTTTTATTTTTATTTTTATTTTTATTTTTATTTTTATTTTTTTAAATTTATTTTTCCCATATCCCCTTCTCCCTAATAGCTTCATCCTTCACCAATATTATCACAATCTCTCCATCTCACTTGGCCAAACCATGTCAGTCTGGCCTTCTCTTTTGGGGACAGAAGTGAACACATTTAAAATAATATTTAAATATAAAATAATATTACATTTAAAATAATATTGAGAAACTGAGTATCTGTTTGGTACAGACTGAAACCAAAACTGAAACCATGAAAAATGCAAGAGAGCTGTGAAGCATCCAAGCTTATTTGAGAGTCAAATTGCATGAGTATGATCCATTTGTACGTGTTGACAGGTGTTGACAGGTGTTGACATTGAACGTAATCCCTGCCTCCCACAAAACTCCACATTTGTCCGTGCCTTCCCTGTCGCTGTGCCAATATTTCCATATTGATTGATCATTTCAGGACTTGCTAGCGTCATGGCTTCCCTGTATCTTTGCCTCTACTACAACATCATCAACGCATGGAGTTTCTGGTACCTCTTTAATTCATTTCAAGTGAGTGTCTCAATAACATCTTGCACCATGTCATTCAAGACGACATCAGAGCTCATTTGTTCATGAGTTCAAACTCCCTGGTTTGCATTCACAGTCCGTCCTGCCTTGGTCACAGTGTCCTGCTAATGCCAACTTGACAGGACCGCTAGAAGAGTGCCGGAAGGCTTCTTCCACGCAGTATTTCTTTTTCAGGGAAACACTGAATATTTCCCCCACTATTGAAGACACCGGAGGTGTGCAGACAAGCCAAGTTTTGTGCCTTCTGCTTGCCTGGATGATAATCTACCTTTTCATTATACATGGAGTAAAGTCATCAGGGAAGGTAAGAGAACATGCCCTCCTGGTACATGGGCTAGCATTTGTGTTGCTATGGTAACCGCTATGCACAGGAAAGCAAAGAGAGCGAGACTGAAATGATTTCACCAACAAATGCAAGCTAACATTTAGCGCAGGGGTCTCAAACTCAATTTACCTGGGGGCCACTGGAGCTAGGGCAGGGGTGGGCAAAGTACGGCCCGGGGGCCACATGCAGCCCACCAAGCGTTTGAATCCGGCCCGCCAGATTTCAAATTTTAACATATTTAAATTTTAACAAGTATTTCAACTTTTAACATACTTTACTACGTAAATATGAATACAACTGGCAAGTCATGTTGCCAGTTGTATTCATATTTACGTAGTAAAAAAAAAAGTAAAATAACAGATAAAATTAGACAAATAATTCAAGGAAAATTATAAAGCATAAAAGTGTGTGTGTGTGTTAAATATATGTTGTGACCCCCCCGGACAATTTTGTTAACTCAATGCAGCCCACAAGTCAAAATATTTGCCCACCCCTGAGCTAGGGTCTCGGCGAGGCTGGGCCGCATCAGGTTTTCTAAAAAAAAACAAAAAACGCATTTATTAAAAACAGAAAAATGAATAAACTTTGCTTTGGTTCCGATTTTCTACAATAAAAGCTCTGATAAAACATTCCACCGTTCTCAAATATCTTACTTTTTATTTTTCTACACAAAATAAGATGAAAAATAAACAAATCAAGAATAAAGAAAATCAATCAATCAGTAATAAATAAATATAATAATAATAATAATAATAAAACGGCAAATAATAAAAACTTAAGAAACCACATATAGTTGGTGGGTAGACAAATGATTTTTTTCAGATTAAAATGAACAAAGCATTATTAGAGCCCTGTAGACATGACAAAACACGACTATAGTCACATTTATACTCTTTTTATTTACAACATATTGCGCAACTGCAGGGTCTTGAGACACATGCTAACTCGCAAACTCGGGAGCTAGCGACCTAAACGGTAGCCTTCAATTTATTTCCTTTAAGCTTAAATAGCCAAAAACTTACCACTTCCACACGGATAGGGAGGATAACTATTAACAGTTATTTAACCTTTAACATGAACATGAATCAAACGTAATAATTTTTTCTGGGTACATGATACCATACAGCATCCATATCAAACTTGCGCGGGCCGCACTAACATTAAACTTTCATATCAAGGCGGGGGCCTCAAACTAGTGGGCCGCGTGTTTGAGACCCCTGATGTACAGTGTTTTCTAGAAAAAAAATACACTACCAATTTTGTACTGTACTATGTACCGCAAAAAAAGGTCAGTAAGGATAATTCATAATGCCGCCTACAGAGAACATACTAACTCCTTATTTCTAAAATCACAAATACTTCAACTTGCTGATATAGTTCATCTTCAAATAGATAAAATAATGTAAAATAAATAAAGTAAAATAAATAATGTAAAAGGCGGCACGGTGGTCTAGGGGTTAGCGCACAGACCTCACAGCTAGGAGACCAGGGTTCAATTCCACCCTCGGGCATCTCTGTGTGGAGTTTGCATGTTCTCCCCGTGCATGCGTGGGTTTTCTCCGGGTACTCCGGTTTCCTCCCACATTCCAAAAACATGCTAGGTTAATTAGCCACTCCAAATTGTCCATAGGTATGAATGTGAGTGTGAATGGTTGTTTGTCTATATGTGCCCTGTGATTGGCTGGCGACCAGTCCAGGGTGTACCCCGCCTTACGCCCGAAGACAGCTGGGATAGGCTCCAGCACCCCCCGCGTGAATGAATGAATGAAATAATGTAAAATAATAAAGGCTAAAAACAACCAATTAGCTAAAAATTCCCTAAAAAAGGGAATAAGCAAACGGGAATGGCACGGCACGATATGGTCTCGCACATTTTTCAGACAAACAAGTCTTCCTTGGTGGACGTCCAGCTTCCATATTCCATATCCATATCCATATTTTCAGGCAATCATTACATAACAAAATAGAATATTTATGAATAATTTCTGGTGATTGCATTGAGGACAGGCGTCCAGCCAGCATCAAACTGAGCTCCGTTCATCACTGACTGCTATTCAGCAGATGATACATTGGCAGTCGACACATGTGGGTCAATTTAATAGGCCACAATTATAATTGGTCAGCCCAATATTGAAGGAAATATGAAACTGTGACCCATCACGCTCAACATCGGCAGATACTGTATGTAGTTCCGTGTGTTGTCATTTAAATCGAGAAAAACACAATAACACATTTTTCTGGATGATTACTGTACTACAAATTATTGCCGATAAATGATATTATTGTCGACATTACTTTGAGATCATTTTTTCACGAATGTAATGAGAACTGTATCAAAAGCAAAAACTGACCCCGGAAATACTATGGAGTTGACTTTATATGCACAGTGTGTTCAGTTCTGTGTCGACTACACAGTTAATTTTTAATGAGGTGGGACATTTTCTCCATGTTTGGTCAAAGTACACGCAACAAACTGCGTTTGGTGTGTACTTTCTCCAGTGCTCTATTTTCTTGCTCGTTGGCCATGATGAACCTTGGCATTCAAACTTGGTTCTTCGCCTTCCTTCCTTATCGCCGTCCTTAAGGAGTGGCTCATCAGGGAGTAGGAGCATCCAGAGTCAACTTGAAATTATTATTATTTATTCCAAAATTTAATGAAATGATTTGTGCAATTTACTGTTTACGCCGTACATTGTTGTTCATATTTGATGTCATGTATTTATTCACCGCATTATTATTATTTATTATTATACGGGAGCCAGGCAACGACATTTCGTTGGCAATTTCACTGCTGTGTTATTGTGCAATGACAATCAAGAATACCTACCTACCTACCTACCTACCTACCTACCTACCTACCTACCTACCTACGTATCTACCTACCTACTTACCTTCTCTATCTCTCAATCCTACCTAGTACCTACCTAGGTACCTACCTACCTACCTACCTACGTATCTACCTACCTACTTACCTTCTCTATCTCTCAATCCTACCTACCTACCTAGCTACCTACCTACCTACCTACCTACCTACCTACCTTCTCTATCTCTCAATCCTACCTACCTACCTAGGTACCTACCTACCTACCTTCTCTATCTCTCAATCCTACCTACCTACCTAGGTACCTACCTACCTTCTCTATCTCTCAATCCTACCTACCTACCTACCTACCTTCTCGATCTCTCAATCCTACCTACCTACCTACCTACCTACCTACCTAGGTACCTACCTCGGTACCTACCTACCTACCTTCTCTATCTCTCAATCCTACCTACCTACCTAGGTACCTACCTACCTACCTACCTAAATACCTTCTTTATCTCTCAATCCTACCTACCTACCTACCTACCTACCTACCTACCTACTTACCTTCTCTATCTCTCAATCCTACCTACCTAACTAGGTACCTACCTAGGTACCTACCTACCTACCTTCTCCATCTCTCAATCCTACCTACCTACCTAGGTACCTACCTACCTACCTACCTACCTACCTACCTACCTACCTACCTACCTACCTACCTACCTACCTACCTTCTCTATCTCTCAATCCTACCTACCTACCTACTTACTTTCTCTATCTCTCAATCCTACCTACCTAACTAGGTACCTACCTAGGTACCTACCTACCTACCTTCTCCATCTCTCAATCCTACCTACCTACCTAGGTACCTACCTACCTACCTTCTCTATTTCTCAATCCTACCTACCTACCTACCTACCTACCTACCTACCTACCTACCTACCTACCTTCTCGATCTCTCAATCCTACCTACCTAACTAGGTACCTACCTAGGTACCTACCTACCTACCTTCTCCATCTCTCAATCCTACCTACCTACCTAGGTACCTACCTACCTACCTTCTCTATTTCTCAAGCCTACCTACCTACCTACCTACCTACCTACCTTCTCTATCTCTCAATCCTACCTACATACCTACCTACCTACCTAGGTACCTACCTACCTACCTTCTCTATCTCTCAATCCTACCTACCTACCTACCTACCTACCTACCTACCTACCTTCTCTATCTCTCAATCCTACCTACATACCTACCTACCTACCTACCTACCTTCTCTATCTCTCAATCCTACCTACCTACCTACCTACCTACCTACCTACCTACCTACCTACCTACCTACCTACCTACCTACCTACCTACCTACCTACCTACCTACCTTCTCTATCTCTCAATCTTACCTACCTACCTAGGTACCTACCTACCTACCTTCTCTATCTCTCAATCCTACCTACCTCCTTAGGTACCTACCTACCTACCTACCTACCTTATCTATCTCTCAATCCTACCTACCTACCTTACTACCTATCTACCTACCTACCTACCTACCTTCTCGATCTCTCAATCCTACCTACCTACCTAGGTACCTACCTACCTTCTCTATCTCTCAATCCTACCTACCTACCTTACTACCTATCTACCTACCTACCTACCTACCTACCTTCTCGATCTCTCAATCCTACCTACCTACCATCCATCCATCCATCCATCCATCCATCCATCCATCCATCCATCCATCCATCCATCTATCTCTATCTATCTCTCTAGTGGTTAGATTACAGGGGCCTTAATGCCAAGACACTGCACAATGCACAATGCGTACCCCATGAGATACTGAAGTCTTGCAGGGTGCTACCAATTTTAGCTCCCTGGCCATGAGTAACGAATGCAAAGACCAAAGACCGCCATGACCACCCACCAAGACCTGTTTCAATTTAAGATTATGTCTTTTGGACGTGCCGGGGTTTGATGGAAACCGTCTTTGGTGAGCTGAAAGGAAGGACATTTTGACAAAATCATTGTGTTCCCAAAGACACAAGGAACAACAAATTCATCCCCAGACTAGCTGACCTGGCAGCGCCCCTAAACCATCTAAAAAAGAAGGACGTGCCGTGGGAGTGGACTGCAAGTTGCAGTCACCACCAGTCCTTTCACAACCCCATCCATACCTCAGTTTCCAGGTCCACTTTGATGCCAGTGATGTGGGCCTGGGAGCTGTCCTGATATGGACATGGACATGGAAGGTGAGGAACGGCCCATTGCTTTTGCCTCCAGAGCCCTCCATTGTGCAGAAGTCCGCTACTCCACCAAGGAAAAGGAAAGCCTGGCTTGTGATGTTATCACAGTGCCCTCTCATGAAGACATTTTCTTGGCTTACCCGGTGGACTTTGAGTCTCTCCTTCATGGTCCATTATAAAAAACGAAAGCTGGAACGTGTTGCTGGATGCCCTGTCGCATGCACCCCAGATACCAGAACGTCCAGTCTCAAAAAAACACTGGTCGGTTCTCCCAAGTACGCTCCAAGACATGCATGTGCAATGACAATCAAGAATACCTACCTACCTACCTACCTACCTACCTACCTACCTACCTACCTACCTACCTACCTACCTACCTACCTACCTACCTACCTACCTACCTACCTACCTACCTACCTACCTACCTACCTAGGTACCTACCTACGTATCTACCTACCTACATACCTTCTCTATCTCTCAATCCTACCTACCTACCTACGTATCTACCTACCTACTTACCTTCTCTATCTCTCAATCCTACCTAAGTATCTACCTACCTACTTACCTTCTCTATCTCTCAATCCTACCTACCTACCTAGGTACCTACCTACCTTCTCTATCTCTCAATCCTACCTACCTACCTAGGTACCTACCTACCTACCTACCTACCTACTTACCTTCTCTATCTCTCAAACCTACCTACCTACCTACCTACCTTCTCTATCTCTCAATCCTACCTACCTACCTACCTACCTACCTACCTACTTACCTTCTCTATCTCTCAATCCTACCTACCTAACTAGGTACCTACCTAGGTACCTACCTACCTACCTTCTCCATCTCTCAATCCTACCTACCTACCTAGGTACCTACCTACCTACCTTCTCTATTTCTCAATCCTACCTACCTACCTACCTACCTACCTACCTTCTCGATCTCTCAATCCTACCTACCTACCTACCTACCTACCTACCTACCTACCTTCTCTATCTCTCAATCCTACCTACCTACCTACCTACCTACCTACCTATCTTCTTGATCTCTCAATCCTACCTACCTACCTACCTACCTACCTTCTCTATCTCTCAATCCTACCTACCTACCTACCTACCTACCTACCTACCTACCTACCTATCTTCTCGATCTCTCAATCCTACCTACCTACCTACCTACCTACCTTCTCTATCTCTCAATCCTACCTACCTACCTACCTACCTACCTACCTACCTACCTACCTTCTCTATCTCTCAATCCTACCTACCTACCTACCTACCTACCTACCTACCTACCTACCTACCTACCTTCTCTATCTCTCAATCTTACCTACCTACCTAGGTACCTACCTACCTACCTTATCTATCTCTCAATCCTACCTACCTACCTTACTACCTATCTACCTACCTACCTACCTACCTTCTCGATCTCTCAATCCTACCTACCTACCTAGGTACCTACCTACCTTCTCTATCTCTCAATCCTACCTACCTACCTTACTACCTATCTACCTACCTACCTACCTACCTTCTCGATCTCTCAATCCTACCTACCTACCATCCATCCATCCATCCATCCATCCATCCATCCATCCATCCATCCATCTATCTCTATCTATCTCTCTAGTGGTTAGATTACAGGGGCCTTAATACCAAGACACTGCACAATGCACAATGCGTACCCCATGAGATACTGAAGTCTTGCAGGGTGCTACCAATTTTAGCTCCCTGGCCATGAATAACGAATGCAAGCCAAAGACCGCCATGACCACCCACCAAGACCTGTTTCAATTTAAGATTATGTCTTTTGGACGTGCCGGGGTTTGATGGAAACCGTCTTTGGTGAGCTGAAAGGAAGGACATTTTGACAAAATCATTGTGTTCCCAAAGACACAAGGAACAACAAATTCATCCCCAGACTAGCTGACCTGGCAGCGCCCCTAAACCATCTAAAAAAGAAGGACGTGCCGTGGGAGTGGACTGCAAGTTGCAGTCACCACCAGTCCTTTCACAACTCCATCCATACCTCAGTTTCCAGGTCCACTTTGATGCCAGTGATGTGGGCCTGGGAGCTGTCCTGATATGGACATGGACATGGAAGGTGAGGAACGGCCCATTGCTTTTGCCTCCACAGCCCTCCATTGTGCAGAAGTCCGCTACTCCACCAAGGAAAAGGAAAGCCTGGCTTGTGATGTTATCACAGTGCCCTCTCATGAAGACATTTTCTTGGCTTACCCGGTGGACTTTGAGTCTCTCCTTCATGGTCCATTATAAAAAACGAAAGCTGGAACGTGTTGCTGGATGCCCTGTCGCATGCACCCCAGATACCAGAACGTCCAGTCTCAAAAAACCACTGGTCGGTTCTCCCAAGTACGCTCCAAGACATGCATGTGCAATGACAATCAAGAATACCTACCTACCTACCTACCTACCTACCTACCTACCTACCTACCTACCTACCTACCTACCTACCTACCTACCTACCTACCTACCTACCTACCTACCTACCTACCTACCTACCTACCTACCTACCTACCTACCTACCTACCTAGGTACCTACCTACGTATCTACCTACCTACTTACCTTCTCTATCTCTCAATCCTACCTACCTACCTACGTATCTACCTACCTACTTACCTTCTCTATCTCTCAATCCTACCTACCTACCTAGGTACCTACCTACCATCTCTATCTCTCAATCCTACCTACCTACCTAGGTACCTACCTACCTACCTACCTACCTACTTACCTTCTCTATCTCTCAACCCTCAAGCCCTGTCGCATGCACCCCAGATACCAGAACGTCCAGTCTCAAAAAACCACTGGTCGGTTCTCCCAAGTACGCTCCAAGACATTGCTGAAGTCCAGAAAACAGATCCAACTTTCCTAGAGTGCAGACCCTCGGTTGAACAACCCAAGCCTGGCCGCATCCACTCTGGGGGAGTACCATCTAAGCACGGCGGCTACAAGTACCAACTCAGAGTGCCTATTGCCCTAGTAGCACAGTTCCTAGCCTACTTCCATAACATCCCCTTTGGTGGCCATCTTGGGAGGATGAAGACCCTCCTAAAAGTTCTGGAAGTGGCTTGGTGGCCACATGCAGTACCCGTCAGCGGTACAAAAGCCCTAACGACAAGCATTGTGGACATCTCCAGTCCTCTGAAGTCAAAGCCCTTGTTGAGACGATTGGAATGGACTTCATGGGACCATTTCCACTCAGTACTGATGTTGGTGGGTGGAACTGTTTGGACTGAGGGATGCTATAAAGAAAACAAACGACATCTTCACTTGAGGGAGAGTTCCCGAATTCATGGTGTCTGATTGTGGCCCCCAGTTCACAAGTTAGTTGATGTCCCGGCTGTGTGACGCCCTGGGCAGTGTCCCATTAGCTTACCACCACCAAACCAACATGACTGAGCAACGCAATGTAATGGCCACATACGTATGTCCATCAGCAGAGCTTAGTGGGGTCCGTAAGCGTGTCACTATTTGTAAGACTTAGATCAGGGGTCTCAAACTCAATTTACCTGGGGGCCACTGGAGCTAGGGTCTGGGTGAGGCTGGGCCGCATCAGGTTTTCCAAAAAAACACATTTATTAATAACAGAAAAATGAATAAACTTTGCTTTGGTTCCGATTTTCTACAAGAAAAGCTCTGATAAAACATTCCACTGTTCTCAAATATCTTAATTTTTATTTTTCTACACAAAATAAGATCAAGAATAAAGAAAATCAATCAATCAGTAATAAATAAATATAATAATAATAATAAAACAGCAAATAATAAAAACTTAAGAAACCACATATAGTTGGTGGGTAGACAAATGATTTTTTTCAGATTAAAATGAACAAAGCATTATTAGAGCCCTGTAGACATGACAAAACACGACTATAGTCACATTTATACTCTTTTTATTTACAACATATTGCGCAACTGCAGGGTCTTGAGACACATGCTAACTCCCAAACTAGAAAGCTAGCGACCTAAACGGTAGCCTTCAAGTTATTTCCTTTAAACTTAAATAGCCAAAAACTTACCACTTCCACACGGTTAGGGAGGATAACTATTAACAGTTATTTAACCTTTAACATGAACATTAATCATTCATTCATTCATTCATTTTCTACCGCTTTTCCTCACGAGGGTCGCGGGGGGTGCTGGAGCCTATCCCAGCTGTCTTCGGGCGAGAGGCGGGGTACACCCTGGACTGGTCGCCAGCCAATCACAGGGCACATATAGACAAACAACCATTCACACTCACATTCATACCTATGGACAATTTGGAGTGGCTAATTAACCTAGCATGTTTTTGGAATGTGGGAGGAAACCGGAGTACCCGGAGAAAACCCACGCATGCACGGGGAGAACATGCAAACTCCACACAGAGATGTCCGAGGGTGGAATTGAACCCTGGTCTCCTAGCTGTGAGGTCTGTGCGCTAACCCCTAGACCACCGAACATTAATCAAACGTAATATTTTTTTCTGGGTACATGATACCATACAGCATCCACATCAAACTTGCGCGGGCCGCACTAACATTAAACTTTCATATCAAGGCGGGGGCCTCAAACTCGTGTCCTGCGGGCCACATTTGGCCCGCGGGCCGCGTGTTTGAGACCCCTGACTTAGATGGAAGAAAAGAAAGACAAAGACAGTCTACATGTTTCTGACCATGAGTCGTATGGTCGTATGTCTTTTAGTCCTTTCTTTTAGTTGGAATTGGTTTTAGTTCATTCCCAATGGGCCGAGTCGATCCGCTGCCTCCATCTTGCTGTAAGCCTACCTGGGTAGGACCTCATTCTCAACCCGGAGAGAACACTCCACCCTTTTCCGACTGAGTTGCTGAGGTGCTGAGTCTCATCCCAGAAGCTTCACACTCTGAACGCTGGAGGTCACATCCCGAACAGAGCTTTCAGAAGAGGCATAGTTAATAGATTTTAATGCCAGTTTTCTGCCGTATAGAATAAAGGTATATATTTGTATATATATTTGGGATGAGGGTGAGAGAGGATGGTCAGACATTTCGAACTGTTTTTGTTGTTTCGTCTGCAGGTGGTTTACTTCACTGCCACGTTTCCCTATGCGGTCCTCCTCATCTACCTGGTGAGGGGTTTAACTCTACCTGGCGCCATCAATGGCATCAAATACATGTTCACCCCCAAGGTAAGGAAGAACCACCACAGCGTTGAAGATGTCTCCATGCCTAACCGTTCTTGTACCGGATCGCAGCTGCAAGAACTGGCCAACCCGCTGACGTGGATGAATGCCGCCACTCAAATCTTCTTTTCTCTGGGGTTGGGCTTCGGGTCGCTGATAGCGTTTTCCAGTTACAACCAGTACCACAACAACTTCGAGCGACAAGCCGTCACCGTCACACTCATAAACAGCGGAACTTCCATCTTTGCTTCCGTCGTCACTTTTTCCATCTATGGGTTCAAAGCCACAGTGAACTATGAGAACTGCCTGGAGAGGTAATTCATTTAGTATCTTCTTTCTGGATCATTCTTTGTATAGGAGTCACGCTCCCAATGTACTTAGTAGCACTGGCTAATGCAGGGGTGGGCAAACTATGGCCCGGGGGCCACATGCGGCCCACTAAGCGTTTGAATCCGGCCCGCCAGTTGCTTTCTATGGTAATGGTAATGGATTTATTTCATTTGAACATGCATCAGATTACAATTGAGTGCATCCCATAATCAGTTCACAGTTCCACATGTCCAAAAGGAGTAGGAAGAAGCAAAGCTTATTAAATCCTACCCCTCCATCTGGTACTTTTACAATCACTAACTGTTACATTTGTTCACTTCCTGCTTTCCATAATACAGTTTAAGGTTTTTTTTGTTTGTTTTTTTGTACCGGTGATGTGACCCTACAATGACATAATAATTTGATCACTTCCTGCTTTCCTAATATGGTTTAAGGTTTTTTTTATTTTTTTTTCGTTTTTTTTTTGTCACGTACCGAAATATGAGGTGATATGACCATACAATGACATAATGGGTACCATAGTAACTGTCAATATAGTGATTTATTGTATTTATTAGTGATTGTTTCGCAAACATCAACTGCTTCTAAATATTTCAAATTTTAACAATTTTAACAACAGCTGGCAACATAAGTCAAGTCGGATGTTTGATTCAGAAAAAACAAAACAGTAAAATTAAATTTCGTAATTTGCTGTGGTCTGATAGTGACAGCTGATAGTATGACACTTTTACAGATAAAATTAGACTAATAATTCAATGCGGACTGTCAGAATTATAAGCGGAAAATAGTGCGTATTAAATATATATTCTGCCCCCCCGAGACAATTTTGTTAACTCAAAGCGGCCCGCGAGTCAAAGTGTTTGCCCACCCCTGGGCTAATGTTTCACTTCAAGTTAGTTATGAGTACATACCAAAGTATATACTGAATATTCCATAGTGTTGGTTTAATGTATGAAAATGTCTCTGAGAGAGTGAATGATCACGATTTTCCTTTTTCAGGACACGCATATTACTGCTGAATGCCTTTGACCTTGCAGAGGAGACTATCAGCATGAACAATGTGTTTGACTGGATCATGAAACTCAATGCATCGCACCCGGAGCAGTTTGCTGAACTTGGAAATAAACTGGAAGACTGTGACCTGACGACTGAGCTAGATACAGTATGTACTTCACCGTTATGATACCAAACCCTAACCACATCGCCAACCCTAACCCCACGGGTGTGGTCCACATATAGCAGATTGTTGCCAGGGCTCTACATTAAAAACAAAAATGACTTGCCCATGGGGAATCCTTAAGGCAGGGGTCTCAAAGTCAATTTACCTGGGGGCCACTGGAGATAGGGTCTGGGTGAGGCTGGGTCGCGTCAGGTTTTCCAAAAAAACCCAAAAAAAACAGAAAAATGAATAAACTTTGCTTTGGTTCCGATTTTCTACAAGAAAAGCTCAAAATAAAACATTCCACTGTTCTCAAATATCTTACTTTTTATTTTTCTACACAAAATAAGATGAAAAATAAATAAACAAATCAAGAATAAAGAAAATCAATCAATCAGTAATAAAAAAAATATAATAATAATAAAACGGCAAATAATAACAACTTAAGAAACCACATATAGTTGGTGGGTAGACAAATGATTTTTTTCATATTAAAATGAACAAAGCATTATTAGAGCCCTGTAGACATGACAAAACACGACTATAGTCACATTTATACTCTTTTTATTTACAACATATTGCGCAACTGCAGGGTCTTGAGACACATGCTAACTCGCAAACTAGAGAGCTAGCGACCTAAACGGTAGCCTTCAAGTTATTTCCTTTAAACTTAAATAGCCAAAAACTTACCACTTCCACACGGATAGGGAGGATAACTATTAACAGTTATTTAACCTTTAACATGAACATTAATCAAACGTAATAATTTTTTTCTGGGTACATGATACCATACAGCATCCATATCAAACTTGCGCGGGCTGCGCTAACATTGAACTTTCCTATCAAGGCGGGGGCCTCAAACTAGTGTCCTGCGGGCCACATTTAACCCGCGGGCTGCGTAGTAGTAGTAGTAGCGCCCCAAAGGACGCCACGAGGGACACGGTCGAATGCCTTTTCCAGATCCACAAAGCACATGTAGACCGGTTGGGCAAACTCCCATGCACCCTCGAGCACCCTCGTGAGGGTGTAGAGCTGGTCCAGTGTTCCACGACCAGGACGAAAACCGCATTGGACCTCTTGTAGCAAAGGTTCGACCGAAGGTCGTACCCTTCTCTCCAGCACCCTGGAATAGACTTTCCCAGGGAGGCTGAACAAATATTCATTGAAATGTAAACACAATATTCAACCTTGTGCAAAACATTTCTGTCGTAGTTTAAGTTTAATTAAAAGTCGAATTAAAAGTGGTAGCGGGTGGTAGCGGGTGCTGCGACTGCGCGGGTCCTCCGGAAACACAAAGCTGCCCGGCGGATGCCTGTCTGTAAATCATGCGCGGAAAAATATATCAGCGAACCCACGCGCGTATCAGCCGATACCGATTCAAGTAAAGAACGCAAAATTTGTTCTCAATCAGAAATCACTCCACACTCCTTATTGCTCTCTGGTTCTACCATATCTTACTTATTTTGTGGGAATATGGGATAATAACTATAAAAGCAATCTTCACTCGCTAAATGTACTGCAAAAAAGGTCAGTAAGGATAATTCATAATGCCGCCTACAGAGAACATACTAACTCCTTATTTGTAAAATCACAAATACTTCAACTTGCTGATATAGTTCATCTTCAAACAGCTAAAATAATGCATAAGGCTAAAAACAACCAATTAGCTAAAAATGGGAAGAAGTACATTTGAAACACTTCTATGCTAGGACTACGTTATGCTAGCCATAGCATTTCAGTATGTGGAATCAAACTATGGAATGGATTGAGTAATGGTACTTCAGTATGAGGTACATTATTTAAAAAAAAAAAAAAACTTAAACTGTATTATGGAAAGCAGGAAGTGAACAAATGTAACAGTTAGTGATTGTAAAAGTACCAGATGGAGGGGTAGGATTTAATAAGCTTTGCTTCTTCCTACTCCTTTTGGACATGTGGAACTGGGAACTGATTATGGGATGCACTCAATTGTAATCTGATGCATGTTCAAATGAAATTAAACCATTACCATTACCATTACCATTACATTACCATTACCAACTCTTTATACTTTATAGAACTGAACTATAGAACTATAGTCAAATACAAAAAGCTTAACCCTCCTTTCTTTTTGTAATAGTAGCTCAAAGTGATGAATGTTGGGAGACCCCTGTAATGTACTACGTACATGCACACTAAAATCTTATTTCATTTGGAATTTTGTGTTTTTAGTAAAGTGGCCCAGGTTTCAAGAGGTGCATGAGAATTATTCAACGTAACCAGCTCGTTAATGTCGAGTAAAGTCAATCTCAGTAGTGTTTTCTGGTATTTTCCAGGCAGTGGAAGGGGTCGGTCTTGCCTTCATTTTGTACAGCGAAGCCATTCAGAACATGCCACTGCCTCAGATATGGTCAGTGCTGTATTTTGCAATGCTCCTGCTGTTGGGCATGGGCACCATGCTGGGCAACGTCACTGCCATCACCACCCCGCTACGAGACTTTAAGATCCTGGCTGGCGTTTGCAACGAGGTGTTAAACGGTAAGATTGCAACACATACTATCTCATGTATGTTTTGACTAGAGCTGTCACTCATGTGATTTTTTCACGCTAGTGTGAGCAGAACAATTCATTCATTCATTTTCTACCACTTATCCTCATGAGGGTCGTGGCTGTGCTGGAGCCTATCCCAGCTGTCTTCGGGCAAGAGACAGGGTACACCCTGGACTGGTCGCCAGCCAATCACAGGGCACATATAGACAAACAACCATTCATTCATTTTCTACCGCTTTTCCTCATAAGGGTCGCGACCGTGCTGGAGCTTATCCCAGCTGTCTTTGGGTGGGAGGCGGGGTACACCCTGGGCTGGTGGCCAGCCAATCACAGGGCACATATAGACAACAACCATTCATTCATTCATTCATTCATTTTCTACCGCTTTTCCTCACGAGGGTCGCGGGGGTGCTGGAGCCTATCCCAGCTGTCTTCGGGCGAGAGACGGGGTACACCCTGGGCTGGTGGCCAGCCAATCACAGGGCACATATAGACAAACATTCATTCATTCATTTTCTACCGCTTTTCCTCACGAGGGTCGCAGGGGTGCTGGAGCCTATCCCAGCTGTCTTCGGGCGTGAGACGGGGTACACCCTGGACTGGTGGCCAGCCAATCACAGGGCACATATAGACAAGGCACATATTGATTCATTCAATTTCTACCGCTTTTCCTCACGAGGGTCGCAGGGGTGCTGGAGCCTATCCCAGGTGTCTTCGGGTGTGAGGCGGGGTACACCCTGGACTGGCCAGCCAATCACAGGGCACATATAGACAAGGCACATATTGATTCATTCAATTTCTACCGCTTTTCCTCACGAGGGTCGCAGGGGTGCTGGAGCCTATCCCAGGTGTCTTCGGGTGTGAGGCGGGGTACACCCTGGACTGGCCAGCCAATCACAGGGCACATATAGACAAGGCACATATTCATTCATTCAATTTCTACCGCCCCGGTCGCGGGGGTGCTGGAGCCTATCCCAGCTGTCTTTAGGTGTGAGGCGGGGTACACCCTGGACTGGTCGCCAGCCAATCACCGGGCACATATAGACAAACAACCATTCACACTCACATTCATACCTATGGACAATTTGGAGTGGCTAATTAACCTAGCATGTTTTTGGAACGTGGGAGGAAACCAGAGTACCCCAAAAAAACCCACTCATGCACGGGGTGAACATGCAAACTCCACACAGAGATGGCCGAGGGTGGAATTGAACCCTGGTCTCCTGGCTGTGAGGTCTGCGCGCTAACCACTAGACCGCCGTGCCGCCCTCATTAAGGTTATAATGCAGATCTTTAAAGAAAGATACTAATTTGTTTCTTTTGCTAAAAAAAAGACACCACAGGACAAGCTTTGCACATGACAGGAAGTAGATTTTTTTTTCCTGATGCATCCTGTTAGCTTATCCTGTTCCTTTGAACCTGTTATGTGTGTTTTTTGTGCAGGTACCATATGTGTAGTCCTGCTGCTACTCGGCCTGGGCTTCACTACCCCTTCTGGGAATTACTGGTTTAGCATGTTCAATGACTATGGGGCCACCGTGTCCGTCGTCTTTGTGGTCCTGTTTGAGACCATCATCATCAGCTACATCTACGGAATTAAAAGGTGAGTGCTAAGTTATGTTCTGTCTCGTCTTTGTTGATGTTGCAAGTACAGTGCGTTAAATGAATTTACAGCATTCGATGTTAATAAATTGAATATATTCACAAGTAGAGTATAGAAAACCTGTTTGACTTTCTAAATACTTTTTAACATTATTTTTTAGAAGCCTTTAGATATGAAATAACATTCTTATAGTCACTTTTACACTCCTATTATTACACTTGTGGTTCTACCATATCTTACTTATTGTGTGGAAATATGGGCTAATAACTATAAAAACAACCTTCACTCGCTAAATGTACTGCAAAAAAGGTCAGTAAGGATAATTCATAATGGCGCCTACAGAGAACATACTAACTCCTTATTTCTAAAATCACAAATACTTCAACTTGCTGATATAGTTCATCTTCAAACAGCTAAAATAATGCATAAGGCTAAAAATAAGCAATTAGCTAAAAATGGGAAGAAGTACATTTGAAACACTTCTATGCTAGGACTACGTTATGCTAGCCATAGCATTTCAGTATGTGGAATCAAACTATGGAATGGATTGAGTAATGGTTACTTCAGTATGAGGTACATTATTAAAAAAAAACAACCTTAAACTGTATTATGGAAAGCAGGAAGTGAACAAATGTAACAGTTAGTGATTGTAAAAGTACCAGATGGAGGGGTAGGATTTAATAAGCTTTGCTTCTTCCTACTCCTTTTGGACATGTGGAACTGTGAACTGATTATGTGATGCACTCAATTGTAATCATGTTCAAATGAAATTAAACCATTACCATTACCATTACTCGTTGTTTACACCACATTGCTACTATCATGCTGCAGGGACTTGAGATGGCCTCCAGCTAGCAAGCTAACCATTCATTCATTCATGCTGGAGCCTATCCCAGCTGTCTTTAGGCGAGAGGTGGGGTACACCCTGGACTGGTGGCCAGCCAATCACAGGGCACATATAGACAAACAACCATTCACACTCACATTCATACCTATGGACAATTTGGAGTGGCTAATCAACCTAGCATGTTTTTGGAATGTGGGAGGAAACCGGAGTACCCGGAGAAAACCCACGCATGCACGGGGAGAACATGCAAACTCCACACAGAGATGGCCGAGGGTGGAATTGAACTCGGGTCTCCTAGCTGTGAGGCCTGTGAGCTAACCAGTTAGCTTCAAATGAATTTCTCAGAAACTTAAGAAGCCAAAAACCAACCACTTCCACACAGAATGGGAGGAGAACCCTTTTTGACTCTACCATGTCGGACATGCCATTGACTTCATGCATGTGTTATGGTAATGTCATATAAGCTAATATTTCAATGTTTTGTGTCATTACTAATAATAGAAAGTTTACCACGAAACAGCAATCATTTATTAATGCGATAAAATGCGATATTGCGATGTATGACTGCATGATCAACTTCTATGTGGACGGTAGGTTTGAAAAGGACATAGAAGACATGCTAGGCCACCGGCCCAACTGGTTCTTCAAGATCATGTGGGTGGTGGTCAGTCCCCTTGTCCTCATCGTCCTCCTCATCTTCTATATTGTCAACTACATCACAGGAGGGACACCCACTTACCAAGCATGGGACAAGGAACTGGTAAACATTTTTATGACTTTATTACTGTTTGTTTCATGTGAAAGGAGAACTGCCCTTTTTTTGAAATTTTGCCCATCAATCCTTATTTGAAACATGAACACATTTATTTCCCTTTTCTGTGCATTCTAGCGCGAGAAAACAAGTCAATATGAGCTATCTAACAATGGACGTCATGGGAAATACCTATTTTGACTTGTATATAAACAAGTTAAAGCTACGGCCGTATGATTATTATTGTAGCAGCTAACGCGTCGCTAGCCGTAACGGAAGAGTGGATACCTAACTCTCAATTTCACTACAAAGACGCTCGTTTGCCGTCAGCATTTTTTACCTGAGGACTTGAACACACGTCTGTGCTGGAAGACACAGCCATCCCAATAAGAGCGGACATCATAAGTGTTGTCGCTGTTGTTGTTGTTGTTGACAGAGCTAGCATAAGTATGTGTATCGATACTTCTAGGTAAGAAGTTTGGGTAGTGTTTTAAATCATCAAAATACTGCAAGATACTATTACTATTAAACTATTACATTCATTCATTAATTCATTCATTTTCTACCGCTTTTCCTCACGAGGGTCGCGGGGGGTGCTGGAGCCTATCCCAGCTGTCTTTTGGACGTAAGGCGGGGTACACCCTGGACTGGTGGCCAGCCAATCACAGGGCACATATAGACAAACAACCATTCACACTCACATTCATACCTATGGACAATTTGGAGTGGCTAATTAACCTAGCATGTTTTTGGAATGTGGGAGGAAACCGGAGTACCCGGAGAAAACCCACGCATGCACGGGGAGAACATGCAAACTCCACACAGAGATGCCCGAGGGTGGGATTGAACCCTGGTCTCCTAGCTGTGAGGTCTGCGCGCTAACCACTCGACCGCCGTGCCGCCCTCATTAAGGTTATAATGCAGATATTTAAAGAAAGATACTAATTTGTTTCTTTTGCTAAAAAAAAGACACCACATCACAGGACAAGCTTTGCACATGACAGGAAGTGGATTTGACAAGCTTTGCACATGACAGGAAGTGGATTTGATTGTCCTGATGCATTCTGTTAGCGTTCCTTTGAACCTGTTATGTGTGTTTTTTGTGCAGGTACCATATGTGTAGGCCGTTAAGACATTTAAAAACCAGTAAGAGAATCTTAAAATTTATAGGTCAGAAAAGTGGAAAAAGTATTACAGGTCTCCTTTAAGAGCAGCAGTGCAGTACCGCGGGCCTCCCATTGTACTTCATTTGTACTTTTTTGCCAGTATAGGTGTAAAATTGACTTACAACAAAATACTCAGATGTTTACCAGAAAGTTTTTACCAGAAAGAGTTTTTCCTCGTCAAATTTTCTCATCATGTAGTTGTGTTTATGTCGGTTATTTCTATTGTTTGATGGCCTGGCCACTAACTTGTATATCTGTGTCTGCTACTTCAGGGAAAGACGGTGCTGACCAACTATCCCGTGTTTGGTCAAGTCTTCATCGGCGTGTTGCTGGTATCCGCAGTGAGCTGCGTTCCTCTTACAGCTCTGCACGTGTGGTGCAGGAGGAGAAAACACAGCTACATCAGAGACGAGGTCTGGACTGAATCTGCTTAGTCTACCCACATGAGGGTGATACCGCAGATTCTTGTCATTCATTGAGAAATTGAATTGTGTAATTGATACAACCATGAAAATAACTTTGACAAATATATTTTGCTCCTACCCGTACCAAACACTCCTGCTAGCTTGACGTTGACGTTCTCCGATCAACATTTACAATAAAAGTGACTGTAATTATTAGATTACAGTCACAATCATTGTTCACTATCAAGACACAATCTAGGTTTAAACATGAAATATGCCTCACATGCTCATTAAGGACATTTATACATGTATAACATGTATAGCTACCTCCACACTAATTAGTGATAATGACATAAAAATGATAAATATGTACGTGGAATGGGAGGCACAGGGTAAAAATTATATACAAGTTCCGTTCAAGGACAAATCAAACAACATGCAAAATCTCAATGTTTGATTTAAAAACATTATCAGTGAAGCATAAACACATAAAAAAAAAATAATGGATTTTTAACACGCACAATTATGCTGTACAGTTGACCTGTATTATAACCAGTGATGGGAATAACGGCGTTTAAACACACGTTACTAACATTGTTGCTTTTTTCAGTAACAGGTAATCTAAATAATTACTTTTACTCTGAGCATAACGCCGTTACCATTTTCGACACCCCAGTACTGCACGTTACTGAAGCCGCCTAAAAATATATCACCGACTTCATAAGTATTCTGCAGTGAGAGTGTTGCAGAGTGACAAGGGAGGGGGTGAGACAACCACATAAGCAATGAGGATTGGCTAAGGTTTCGTAAAATTGTGTCTTCAGCCAATCGGAGAACTTGATTGGGCGGGTGTTTAGAGCACTTAAGCAATGAGGATTTGCAAAGGTTTAGTAAAATTGTGTCTTCAGCCAATCAGAGAACCTGATTGGGCGGGTGTTTAGAGCACTTAAGCAATGAGGATTTGCAAAGGTTTAGTAAAATTGTGTCTTCAGCCAATCAGAGAACCTGAGTGGGCGGGTGTTTAGAGCACATAAGCAATGAGGATTGTGGCTAAGGTTAGTAAAATTGTGTCTTCAGCCAATCAGAGAACTTGAGTGGGCGGGTGTTTAGAGCACATAAGCAATGAGGATTGTGGCTAAGGTTAGTAAAATTGTGTCTTCAGCCAATCAGAGAACTTGAGTGGGCGGGTGTTTAGAGCACATAAGCAATGAGGATTGTGGCTAAGGTCAGTAAAATTGTGTCTTCAGCCAATCAGAGAACTTGAGTGGGCGGGTGTTTAGAGCACATAAGCAATGAAGATTGTGGCTAAGGTTAGTAAAATTGTGTCTTCAGCCAATCAGAGAACTTGAGTGGGCGGGTGTTTAGAGCACATCCAAAGATACAGCATAGCGAGAGATGGCGAGTGAAGGAGGACTCTAGTGAGAAAACAGCATTTGCCAAATGGAAGTACAAGACACTACTTTGACCTCGTTGCTGTCAAAGGTAAAATGTACACGTCGAATGTATATTATTTCCCTGAAAAAATATTTTGCCCACGTCTTGTGTGAGCAACTCATGAACCACCCATAGAAACACCTGTCGACTGCAATAAACTATTGCAAGTAACTCAATTATTAACTGCACCTGTTAACTAGTAACTATAACTAATTACTTTTTTAAAGTAACATGCCCAACACTCATTATAACAAACCAACTTAGCCCCACACCAGAAAGTATTTGGCTGACAAATGCAGGAAAAAAAAATAATTGAAAAGAGCCAAGGCTCAGTGTGGGGTGGCTCTCTGCCTCAACCAAGTTGATTGAGGCAGTAGATGGGGAGAAGGAAAGACTAATACAGTGACAGTACTCTTAAATGAGTACAGTTAGTTTTTTTGGCTACTCCAGCCATCTTTGAGTAGATAATTTACATATTATTTTATATAAGAATACATTTGTATTTCTTTTGCATTGATTTATGTTATTTTTGGAAATATTTAAGTTATTTTAGTTAAATGCGCCATATTGTGCTCCAAAGCTGATTTAATGTGAATTATCACTGTTGTTTGGGATGAATAAAGTTATTCTCTTAACCATGTGAGAAGATGAAATATATTGTTTTTGGTGTCAAACTGTTTTCCAAGTATGTTAGTGTGTGTGAATGTATAAACGAGAGTCATTAACTTAAAGAGGAAGTTTCATCCCGATGTACGTGTTACCACGCTTGTGCAGCCCACTCATTTCCATTGCAAGATGGATGTAGTGGCTTCCTACGGTAGAATCACGGGGGTCCGTGGGAGCTATAAAAACAAAGAGTAATCCCTCGTTTATCGCGGCTAATTGGTTCCAGATTTGTCCTCAATAAGTGATTCAGCAACGTAAGATTTGATATTCATAAACAAAATATTTTCATAGTTAGAGAATAGCTTGTTTGACTTTCTAAGTAGGACTTTTACTATTATAAGAGCCCTCTAGACATACTAATAAGTACTAATTATGAATAATGCTGTAGTCAACCACAAAACAGCGATCAATTATCCGTGAAATAATTTTTAAAAAGCATATAGAGCAGGGGTCTCAAACTCAATTTACCTGGGGGCTACTGGAGCTAGGGTCTGGGCGAGGCTGGGCCGCATCAGGTTTTCCAAAAAAAAAACAACAACCCCAAAAACCCCCAAAAATGCATTTATTACAAACAGAAAAATGAATAAACTTTGCTTTGGTTCTGATTTTCTACAATAAAAGCTCTGATAAAACATTCCACTGTTCTCAAATATCTTCATTTTTATTTTTCTACACAAAATAAGATGAAAAATAAATAAACAAATCAAGAATAAAGAAAATCAATCAATCAGTAATAAATAAATATAATAATAATAAAACGGCAAATAATAAAAACTTAAGAAACCACATTGGTTGGTGGGTAGACAAATGATTTTTTCAGATTAAAATGAACAAAGCATTATTAGAGCCCTGTAGACATGACAAAACACGACTATAGTCACATTTATACTCTTTACACATATTACAACATATTTACAACATATTGCGCAACTGCAGGGTCTTGAGACACATGCTAACTCGCAAACTAGAGAACTAGCGACCTAAACGGTAGCCTTCAAGTTATTTCCTTTAAACTTAAATAGCCAAAAACTTACCACTTCCACACGGATAGGGAGGATAACTATTAACAGTTATTTAACCTTTAACATGAACATGAATCAAACGTAATAATTTTTTCTGGGTACATGATACCATACAGCATCCATATCAAACTTGCGCGGGCCGCACTAACATTAAACTTTCATATCAAGGCGGGGGCCTCAAACTAGCGTTCTGCTGGCCACATTTGGCCCGCGGGCCGCGTGTTTGAGACCCCTGATATAGAGTGTGGAAGCGATGCTTGAACCGTGACTGTCTTGGAAATCAAGCAGAATATGCAAGTCCGCACCACTAGGTGACGCTCTGTCCACGCTAATATGAGCTGTTTTTTCCCATCCACGGTACCTTGGGGTTACCTTGCGGCTTCTATAGAAGCAGGAGAAGCCGCTCAGAGAAGCCAGGCAAGGCTTCATGAAAGTTAAAACACAGGAAACTAATTAACTCATTAACCCAGCGGAAAACTACTTACTTGGTTGAATCGCCACAGGGTCCTCCCGTCCAGCTGGGAGCGCTAGAAAAAGAATATTTGGTAGAAGAAAAAGTACCGTATACCGTAATTTATAAACTGAAAGGATGCCGACACGGAAACCTGGCTAAGAGTCATCCAGGACTGTTGGGTGTATAATTCAACAAAAAGCAATACCTTTGAATGGAAAATTAATGGCATAGCAGAGGAATATAAATTAAATATTATAGATATTAATAATCCAACACCCATTAGTAATGTTCCTATCTGGCTTTTCCCAAAACCGGAAGTAGATATAGATATAAGTAAGTAGGATGATGGGGGGGAAAGGAGCTAAAACAAGTCAATATATAAGAAATAAATATTATAGTTATTTAGATATATATACAGATGGCTCAAAAAACGAAGAAGGGAAGGTGGGGATCGGATTTTATATACAATAAATCAGGGGTCTCAAACATGCGGCCCGCGGGCCAAATGTGGCCCGCAGGACACTAGTTTGAGGCCCCCGCCTTGATATGGCGCAAGTTTGATATGGATGCTGTATGGTATCATGTACCCAGAAAAAATTATTACGTTTGATTAATGTTCATGTTAAAGGTTAAATAACTGTTAATAGTTATCCTCCCTATCCGTGTGGAAGTGGTAAGTTGTTGGCTATTTAAGTTTAAAGGAAATAACTTGAAGGCTACCGTTTAGGTCGCTAGCTCTCTTGTTTGCGAGTTAGCATGTGTCTCAAGACCCTGCAGTTGCGCAATATGTTGTAAATAAAAAGAGTATAAATGTGACTATAGTCGTGTTTTGTCATGTCTACAGGGCTCTAATAATGCTTTGTTCATTTTAATCTGAAAAAAATCATTTGTCTACCCACCAACTATATGTGGTTTCTTAAGTTTTTATTATTTGCCGTTTTATTATTATTATTATTATATTTATTTATTACTGATTGATTGATTTTCTTTATTCTTGATTTGAAAAATAGGAATAAGATTCTGCTGGGTGCCTGCACATATCGAAGTGGAGGGGAATGAGGGAGCTGATCGAATAGCTAAAAGAAGGGAAAATAGGGAAGAGCGAATTAAGCTAAGGGAAAGAATTATTAAAATAGGAAAGGAGTGGAGCATGGAGAGTTTATTAGATTTTTATTATTATTATTATTACTACAGTTGGTGAGGGTGTTAGAAAAATACAGAGGGCGGTGATAAGGTATTTAAAGGACACAGGACTGTATAAAAGAATATAGTAAAATAGAATATAGTAAATATAATGTAGTATAGTATAATATAATAGTAAATAAAGTAAAATAATTATCACAATTATTATGTTTATATAATGTTAGAATATTTATAGTAGTAGTAGTAATATCATATGATATCTCTACTATTCACCCGAACATAAAATAAGTAAAATGCCCATATATACATATTCTGGTCCAGTAGGTGGCGGTATGCACCTTTTTAAAGTCATGGATGCCACCCGCTATTAAACCAAAAGAAAAAGAAGAAGAAGAAGAAGCAGAAGAAGAAGAAGTGGAGGCAGGAAGTACAAACTCAAAACAAACAAGTATGACCGCTGCTGTCTCCTGGAGTAACGGTTTGCTTTGAAACTCTTGTTATTTGCCAATTGACAACTAGTAAATAAGTGTGGGCTTGTAATGTAGTCACGATGAAAAATGTACAGTGACAAATGATTCCATACTCGTTCGACAACGTTATTGGAGCTAACTGAAGCCATGATGTTGCAATTGTATTAATGTCTAACATGACGTCATGGGGACATTTTGGTAGAACCATTATTCCCTTACAGTTGTTCATTGTTCTTAATGATCTGCAGGTCTTTCACAGTGTTTGGAATGTATTTCAGGAGCTTGTGGGTGCCAGTTGCAATTAATGCTATAGAATGGGAATGAGCGGACAGCCTCCATAACCGTCATTGTTAGAACAGAGCAACACACCAATGAATATGAAACATGGGTTCCCCTTTTTTACTGATTGCAGGACTGCTGATGGAGTGTCTGCAGAGATGATGAGTTGAAGTATCTGTCAACAACAGCCATGTCTGTTCAGTGCATTCTGCGCTGCACCGCCAGGTTTGTATTACAAAGATATGGAAGACTTCAAATTTAAAATTGTTAATTCATTCATTTTCTAGCGCTTTTTCCTCACGAGGGTCGCGGGGGTGCTGGAGCCTATCTCAGCTGTCTTTTGGGTGTAAGGCGGGGTACACCCTGGACTGGTGGCCAGCCAATCACAGGGCACATATAGACAAACAACCATTCACACTCACATTCATACCTATGGACAATTTGGAGTCGCCAATTAACCTAGCATGTTTTTGGAATGTGGGAGGAAACCGGAGTACCCGGAGAAAACCCACGCATGCACGGGGAGAACATGCAAACTCCACACAGAGATGGCCGAGGGTGGAATTGAACCCTGGTCTAGCTATGAGGTCTGCGCGCTAACCACTAGACTGTCGTGCTGCCCATTTAAATTTATATATTATTATATTTGCAACTGTTGTTTTGGTAGTTTTTAATAACATTACAATTTTAAAACATATAAAAAACATTTCATGTCTATGCTACTAACATGACATTATTTTTATTCATGATATCATGAGTTCTTTTGCAAAATTACAGTTGTTTTTTTCTGTGTTTGCTGTTTTTTCCCCAAAAGATTTTTCAACTTTCCTTTTGAGAATTTCTTCTCATAATTATGCCTTTATTCCTATAATATTTTTACTTAATTCCCTTAATATTATGACTTTTTTCCCAAGCATAATTATCCAAAAATTATTTATTTTGTTTGCTAGTTGTCATAATATTAAAATGTTATAGTAAAGGTGTTTTTTCTTTGCTATTTCAACTCTATAATACTAAAATATTTTTTTCTCATATTATAAGTTTATTCTTGCTAAATTGTGACAATTTTCTTGTTGTGCTATTACTTTACTATCATAATATTTTCACTTTATTCTTGTAAAATGAATTCTGCTGTTTTTCCCCCCCAAATATTTCAACATTTTCCTGTATTTTAGACTTTGCCATGAGGTGCCATGTTGACCTTTACGTCCTGGTATAAGGATTTGTTTAGTGTGATATTTTGATGCTGCTGTGTTTAAAAGCTTTTTCAACATTTTTTTCGTCTGTAGGCTGGAAAGAAAACATGTGGCGACACATCTCTTCCAGTTGAGAGCTCTGTCAGGGGCAGATGCTGTCAACGCCCTCCGACCCTTTTACTTTGCTGTCCATCCTGACTTTTTTGGTCAGCATCCCATCGAACGGGTATGTTACCACTTCCATCACTTGTATAATAATAATCATGACTATCACACGGCGCTTGGTTGCTTTTGTTGTGCAAGAGCTGTTTCAGAATTCCCCCTTGACGTAATTCATAATTACGAAACTCACACGTTGGTTCATACAACGCCACCATCGGCCATATGTTATTTAAGTCATTATTATTTTATTGTACTTTTTTTACACTATTATTGAAGTAATTAAATTGTATTTGTTTATTTTATTTGTTGTTATTTTTATGCTTATATGCAAAGCATTTTACTTTTTTATTTTTAATTATTAAAATAATATAAACGACTCAAGAATAAAGAAAGACAAATAGTAATAGATGTGTATAAAATAATGAAAATAAATACAAATAAGTGTGTAAAAAAGTTTTAAAAAATAAATGAAACTTTAAAAAAAAACTAAAAATTAAACATAAAAATGCCTAAGTAAAAGTGAAAAAAATAAATAAATAAAATGGCTTGAATAAAATAAAAAATTATTTAAAATAAAATGCGTTAAATAAAAGCGTAAAAATAATAACAAATAACAATTTCAAATGAAATTCAAATAAAAGTGTACAAAAGAATAAAAATAACAATGACTTCATGTGTAAAAAATAAACAAAACTTAAAAAAAAACAAAAAAATTAAACATAAAAATGCCTAAATTAAAAGTGAAAAAAATAAATAAATAAAATGGCTTGAATAAAATAAAAAATAATTTAAAATAAAAATGCCATCTGGTACCACCTGGTACTTTTACAATCACCAACTGTTACATTTGTTCACTTCCTGCTTTCCATAATACAGTTTAAGTTTTTTTTTTTTGGGGGGGGGGGGTTGTTTTTTTTTTTTTTTAAATAATGCACCTCGTACCGAAGTACAAGTTGATATGAGCATCCAATGCCATAATGTGTACCATAGTGCGTGTCAATATAGTGATATATATAGCACATCATGACTGGTTCAAGACTCTTCATCCTTGTATTTAGCAAACATCAACTGCTTGTATTGTTTCTTGAATTGGCTCATCGTTGTGCATTGTTTGAGGTCCTTACTCAATCCATTCCATAGTTTGATTCCACATACTGAAATGCTATGGCTAGCATAACGTAGTCCTAGCATAGAAGTGTTTCAAATGTACTTCTTCCCTGAGATCATATTTCTCCTCTCTTGTAGAGAAGTATTGGATGACATTTTTAGCTAATTGCTTGTTTTTAGCTGTTTAGCTATTGTAATTACATAGCCGATGTGAAAGTGGGAGGAAAGTTGTTTTTGAAAAGTGGTTGCTGTTTTAAGATGGCAAAAAGAATGATGAAGTGGTGCATAGTAAAAAAAGACAAACAGCACTTTAGTTGAATTTACTGCCAAATGCCAATAAGGAATAAAGCCAAACACTTTTTGTAGGACCATACTGAATTCCTTTTTTTCCCTTTGCTTATTTTCATCATGTTGAATTGCATCATATCGCAAGAAATTGCACCATATCATATCGGATTGCATTGATTTGAACTAAATGATTATCGTATTGTATCGTATCGTCAGAAAATTCCATGTATCATTAAAGTATCGTATCTCTTGCAGTGCATCGAGATGTGTATCGAATCATCCTCAGTGCTGAGATTCACACCCCTAGTGTTCACGATTTGGTTGTGTTTTTCAGGAAGTGAATGAAAATTCCTTAAAGAGATTAAACGGTTATTTGGAAAACCTACAGAAGCCTGGCTCTTGTTCCGTTCAACCCATGAAGCTCACTTTTTATGTAAGAGACACAAAGGACAGCAGCGATGTGCAGCAAGATCTTCCCACCTCTGGTATAAATGTTCCTAACATTCCAAAATTTTTAACGTTGTGCTTTTAGAAACTAAACATTCCCGTTTGCTTTTAGGCTTCCGTTCAGTCACCTTTGTCCTGCATACAAATGATGTTCTAAGCACGGTGACAAATGTGTTGAAGTCCTGCAGTCTGCCCGTGGAGCACATGAAAGCACTGGAATCACTTTCTCACGCTTCCAAAAGTCCATCCGGAGGGACCATTCCGTTTTACAGACCCATTAAGTGGGATAAGAGCTACTACACCTTCACTGGCTTCAGAGACCCGGAGCAGGAGCGACACCAGGCCACCAGAGTTGAACCCACTCTCAGGTATCTTATTGTAGCTGCAGTATCTTGTTTTGACTTATTTTCTGTACATAGCAATTGTCTATGCCAGTGGTTCTCAACTGGCTGGTCGGGGCCCAAAGGTGGATTGTAGATCCATTAAAAAATGACATAGAAATATGTACTTTGAAGTAAAATTTAATAATAGTTTAGTCATTTTCCTCCTCGATAATGTTGTGAAAAAATGTTGTCCCTCTTCAAGATTTATTTTTTGTGTGTTTTTCCACACTTTCCACATGTTTCAGATCAAATAGTGTTTAGTAATAAGTTTTAGGCAGTGGTATCATCCGCAAATAATACCAGCTTTAAGTCTTTTGTAACTTCATATATATCATTTTTATGCTTATATGCAAAGCATTTTACTTTTTTATTTTTAATTATTAAAATAATATAAACGACTCAAGAATAAAGAAAGACAAATAGTAATAGATGTGTATAAAATAATGAAAATAAATACAAATAAGTGTGTGAAAAAATTTTAAAAAATAAATGAAACTTTAAAAAAAACAAAAAATTAAACATAAAAATGCCTAAGTAAAAGTGAAAAAAATAAATAAATAAAATGGCTTGAATAAAATAAAAAATAATTTAAAATAAAATGCGTTAAATAAAAGCGTAAAAATAATAACAAATAACAATTTCAAATGACTTCAATAAAAGTGTACAAAAGAATAAAAATAACAATGACTTCATGTGTAAAAAATAAATAAAACTTTAAAAAAACAAAAAAAAATTAAACATAAAAATGCCTAAATTAAAAGTGAAAAAAATAAATAAATAAAATGGCTTGAATAAAATAAAAAATAATTTAAAATAAAAATGCCATCTGGTACCACCTGGTACTTTTACAATCACCAACTGTTACATTTGTTCACTTCCTGCTTTCCATAAAAATGACATAGAAATATGTACTTTGAAGTAAAATTTAATAATAGTTTAGTCATCTTCCTCCTCGATAATGTTGTGAAAAAATGTTGGCCCTCTTCAAGATTTATTTTTTGTGTGTTTTTCCACACTTTCCACATGTTTCAATAACAAATGTAAATATGGTAATGGTAATGGTTTTAGGCAGTGGTATCATCCGCAAATAATACCAGCTTTAAGTCTTTTGTAACTTCATATATATCATTGATGTAAAAGTTGAACAGTTTTGGCCCCAGTATTGACCCCTGGGGAACTCCGCACGTAATATATGAACTTGCAGATGTGTATTCTCCTATATATATTCTCCTAAATAGTAGTCAAGGACAACACAACTGAACACAAAATGCAGTTATTAAATGAAACTTTTAAGAGAGAAAAAACTCAAATCCAAAGCTACATTATCCTGTGTGAAAAAGGGATTGCCTCCTAAAGCTAACTGGTTGGGCCACCCTTAGCAGCTGCAGAATTGTTTCTTTCTGGATGTTGTTGTGGAGTCTTTTGTGACCTTTTGGATGTGTGGTGGCTGCGCTCTTGAGGTCATTTTGTTTGACCGGCCACTCCTGGGAAAGGTTCACTACTCTTCCATGTTTTCCAAATTATCCATTTGTGGATAATTGCTCTCACTGTAGTTGGCTGAAGTCCCAAAGCTTTAGAAATGTCTTTATAACCTTTTCCACACTGATAGACCTCAATTATGGTAATGGTTTTATTTCATTTGAACATGCATCAGATTACAATTGAGTGCATCCCATAATCAGTTCACAGTTCCACATGTCCAAAAGGAGTAGGAAGAAGCAAAGCTTATTAAATCCTACCCCTCCGTCTGGTACTTTTACAATCACTAACTGTTACATTTGTTCACTTCCTGCTTTCCATAATACAGTTTAGGGTTTTTTTTTTTTAAATATATATTTTTTAATAATGTACCTTGTACCGAAGTAGGAGGTGATATGAGCATCCAATGCCATAATGTGTACCATAGTGCGTGTCAATATAGTGATATATATAGCACATCATGACTGGTTCAAGACTCTTCATCCTTGTATTTAGCAAACATCAACTGCTTGTATTGTTTCTTGAATTGGCTCATCGTTGTGCATTGTTTGAGGTCCTTACTCAATCCATTCCATAGTTTGATTCCACATACTGAAATGCTATGGCTAGCATAACGTAGTCCTAGCATAGAAGTGTTTCAAATGTACTTCTTCCCTGAGATCATATTTCTCCTCTCTTGTAGAGAAGTATTGGATGACATTTTTAGCTAATTGGTTGTTTTTAGCCTTATGCATTATTTTAGCTGTTTGAAGATGAACTATATCAGCAAGTTGAAGTATTTGTGATTTTAGAAATAAGGAGTTAGTATGTTCTCTGTAGGCGCCATTATGAATTATCCTTACTGACTTTTTTTGCAGTACATTTAGCGAGTGAAGGTTGTTTTTATAGTTATTATCCCATATTTCCACACAATAAGTAAGATATGGTAGAACCAGAGAGCAATAAAGAGTGTGGAGTGATTTCTGATTGAGAACAAATTTTGCTTTGTTCAATACTGAAATATTTCTGGCCACCTTATGTTGTATATTTGTAATATGAGGTTTCCAGCTCATATTTTCATCTATTGTGATCCCCAGAAATGTATTTTCCTTCACCCTTTCAATGTCTACACCGTCTATTTGTATTTTCTGGTGCGTGTCCTTTCTGCTGTTAGCAAACAGCATGATTTTAGTTTTATTTAGGTTCAAGGACAATCTATTATCATCAAACCATCTTTTTAGTGTGACCATTTCTTCTCTGACCTTTCTAATGATTTGGTCTGTACTCCCTCCAGAACAAAAACTAGTGGTATCATCCGCAAATAATACCAGCTTTAAGTCTTTCGTAACTTTGGAGATATCATTGATGTACAAGTTGAACAGTTTTGGCCCCACTACATCTGAACTGTGTCATTTCAAATACATTGTGGTAGTGTACAGTACCAAAATTAGAAAAACTTTGTGTCTATCCAAATTTATGCACCTAACTGTATGTTGTTTTGCTTTATGCATTATTTGTACGTGTATAGTTTTCCTTGTCGTTCTCATTTCTTTGACAAAATCCCTTAATAAATTCCTTTACCATTTGAGAAACCACGCGAAAAGGCTTGCTGAAATGTGAGGGCTGTCCTGATATTGTGAGGTACAGTACATATTAATAATATTAATAACAACAATAAATTTTATTTGTATAGCGCTTTTCAAAATACACAGACACTTTACAGAAGAATATATTATATTATATTCATTCATTCATTCATTCATTTTCTACCGCTTTTCCTCACGAGGGTCGCGGGGGGTTGCTGGAGCCTATCCCAGCTGTCTTCAGGCGTAAGCGGGGTACACCCTAGACTGGTCGCCAGCCAATCACAGGGCACATATAGACAAACAACCATTCACACTCACATTCATACCTATGGACAATTTGGAGTGGCCAATTAACCTAGCATGTTTTTGGAATGTGGGAGGAAACCGGAGTACCCGGAGAAAACCATGCCCGAGGGTGGAATTGAACCCTGGTCTCCTAGCTGTGAGGTCTGTGCGCTAACCCCTAGACCACCGTGCCGCCCATAGTATATTATATGAAGAATATTATTATGTTATAACAAGAATATATAATATTCTCCTTTCTTTGCCAGCTCTTGGCTTCAAAACAACGAGTCCGAGGCGACAAAGAAGCACAACGATAGTCTTCCTCGGCGAGAAGAACTGAAACGGTTGAAGAAGGAACTGTGCCGCAAATTTGACCTGGCTGACATCAGGTGCGCCTACCGTTGCTGCTTACACCCATCCAAAATCAGTAGACACATGCGGTAATGTTATGCATAATGGCGCTAAGTGTTCGTATATGTGTCTACAAAATGAATATAGCTAATATAGTGTGTATCAACAACCGTAAAATGGTTGGCTAAGAGTAGAGCGAGCTCACATGATGTTGAGCAATGGATGATAACGTCATTTATTGTGCAGGTGGCAGCGCAGCTGGGGCGTCACCCACAGGTGCTCTCAGCTTCAGAGCCTGAGTCGATTGTCTGTGCAGAACCTGGAAGCCATGACCAACCTACAAGGTAATTCAAAGATGTAGCAGGGTTGCGCTTCCTGGGGGTGCGCGGGGGGTGGTGCCTCCGGCCGTTTACGACTCCCTTCCGGTTGGCGGGGGCGACCTAGTGCCCGCAGGTGTGTGGCCCTCGATGCCCTTCTGCCCTCGTGGGGTATGGTTTCCCGTCGGTCTCGCGGGTGTGGCTCTCCTCTGTCCTGCTGGCGCCCTTTTGCCGGTCGGGATTGCTCCTCCATTGCCTCTTGCTGGTCTCTTTGGGGGGGATGCTTCGGGGGCGGGTCTTGGGGAGTCGGCCCTGGCTTTGCCCGCACCCACGGGGCCGGTGAATCTCTGGCGGTGGGGGCTTGACCAGGTGGTTTACTAGGTGGTAGAAGGCAGTCTCTCTCCTTTTGTCATTCTCAGTGACAATTACACATTCACACACACGAGCACACTTACGCACACATTAGGGTGCATCAAATTTGAATGGGAAATTTTAAATTCCTAATATCAATTTGGCTGGCATTCCATTTTTTTCTAATGAACATAAAAATGTCTTTTGCAGAGTTTTGAGGAAATCCATTGAGATTTAGGGGTGCCACCTCACACATAAACTTTTGTAAAATTTCTAATAAAAATGTGCAATTTCTAGTCTAATTGCCAAAACCTTGACCTGGAAATGTTGAGTACAATGAACTTGTATACAGCATCATTTTCTATTGGGTTATCAAAGGGGGCCCAGACCAAAGACCAAGCTGTGACTGCTAGTCTGAAAGGAACTAGTTGTTGAGGGCAGCATCTTAGGAGAACTGGTGGGTTGTGCTGCACAGTGCCTCAAATAATAAATGGACAAGTGTATATCACATTATGTAGGACTACAGTACCACTCTCAATAAATATGAGGCATCAGTAATACTGTCTACTCTATATTACTGTTGTTAATGTTATGCTTGCACAGCTATTAGCTAACTGTCATTAGCAAACTGTAGCTAGCTAATGTTAGCTACAGTAGAGGCAATGAGCACTAAACAGTGACTAAAATAATAAATGGTCAAGTGTATATTGGATTATGTAAGACTACAGTACCACTCTCAATAAATATGAGGCATCAGTAATACTGTCTACTCTATATTACTGTTGTTGATGTTATGCTTGCACAGCTATTAGCTAACTGTCATTAGCAAACTGTAGCTAGCTAATGTTAGCTACAGTAGAGGCAGTGAGCACTAAACAGTGACTAAAATAATAAATGGACAAATGTATATCAGATTATGTAGTACTACAGTTTCACTCTCAATAAATATGAGGCATCAGTAATACTGTCTACTCTATATTACTGTTGTTGATGTTATGCTTGCACAGCTATTAGCTAACTGTCATTAGCAAACTGTAGCTAGCTAATGTTAGCTACAGCAGAGGCAATGAGCAGTAAACAGTGACTAAAATAATAAATAGACAAGTGTATATCAGATTATGTAGTACTACAGTACCACTCTCAATAAATATGAGGCATCAGTAATACTGTCTACTCTATATTACTGTTGTTGATGTTATGCTTGCTCAGCTATTAGCTAACTGTCATTAGCAAACTGTAGCTAGCTAATGTTAGCTACAGTAGAGGCAATGAGCACTAAACAGTGACTAAAATAAGTGGACAAGTGTATATCAGATTATGTAGTACTACAGTACCACTCTCAATAAATATGAGGCATCAGTAATACTGTCTACTCTATATTACTGTTGTTGATGTTATGCTTGCTCAGCTATTAGCTAACTGTCATTAGCAAACTGTAGCTAGCTAATGTTAGCTACAGTAGAGGCAATGAGCACTAAACAGTGACTAAAATAAGTGGACAAGTGTATATCAGATTATGTAGTACTACAGTACCACTCTCAATAAATATGAGGCATCAGTAATACTGTTTACTCTATATTACTGTTGTTAATGTTAGGCTTGCTCAGCTATTAGCTAACTGTCATTAGCAAACTGTAGCTAGCTAATGTTAGCTACAGCAGAGGCAATGAGCACTAAACAGTGACTAAAATAATAAATGGGCAAGTGTATATCGGATTATGTAGTACTACAGTACTACTCTCAATAAATATGAGGCATCAGTAATACTGTCTACTCTATATTACTGTTGTTGATGTTATGCTTGCTCAGCTATTAGCTAACTGTCATTAGCAAACTGTAGCTAGCTAATGTTAGCTACAGTAGAGGCAATGAGCACTAAACAGTGACTAAAATAAGTGGACAAGTGTATATCAGATTATGTAGTACTACAGTACCACTCTCAATAAATATGAGGCATCAGTAATACTGTCTACTCTATATTACTGTTGTTAATGTTAGGCTTGCTCAGCTATTAGCTAACTGTCATTAGCAAACTGTAGCTAGCTAATGTTAGCTACAGCAGAGGCAATGAGCACTAAACAGTGACTAAAATAATAAATGGGCAAGTGTATATCGGATTATGTAGTACTACAGTACTACTCTCAATAAATATGAGGCATCAGTAATACTGTCTACTCTATATTACTCTTGTTGATGTTATGCTTGCTCAGCTATTAGCTAACTGTCATTAGCAAACTGTAGCTAGCTAATGTTAGCTACAGTAGAGGCTATGAGCACTAAATACCTATAAATATGACTACAAATCATTCAAATTATAAAAACAAAACCACAAATTTGCTGGTAATATGTAATAGGAGTATAAATACCAACAAAAACATAAAGATCACCTCAGAGTTCTCAAATCTCCATGGCGACCATTGAACTGTTCACCACTTTATTCCACAAAAACAGATGTATGGTGGCACCCCTAAATAATCATGTATTGGAAAAATATTTTGTATGTGTTGTTTCTACATATATCGGAACACTTTTAGCCATATCAAAATTCAATAATTGTGTTTTTTTGATGCACCCTAATATACACAGAAGTACACACCTCCATATGGACACTCACAGCACATGGGTGCTTCTCTATACAATCTACCATCTTATCCCCAATGTCTATATGCTATTGGTATGCTATTATTACAGTAATAATGTTGTCAAGCAGTGAGATTTTAATTACTGTAACTGTATGGCTGTAATTGTGTTGAAAAAAACAAAAAAAAGATGTAGCAGGGACACCACAGACGCCAGGGTCTTTGACCGGTCAGTCATTTGTGTATATATAGCATGTTACATTTATGGCCGCACAATGGGGAGTGGTTAGTGTGGAGGCCACACAGCTAGGAGAGCCGAGTTCGATTCCAAACTCGGGCATCTCTGTGTGGAGTATGCATGTTCTCCCCGTGCATGTGTGGGGTTTTTTTTTCCGGGTACTACGGTTTCCTCCCACATTCCAAAAACATGCTAGGCTAATTAATTGGCGACTCCAAATTGTCCATAGATATGAATGTGAGTGTGAATGGTTGTTTGTCTATATGTGCCCTATGATTGGCTGGCCACCAGTCCAGCGTGTACCCCGCCTCTTGCCCGAAGACAGCTGGGATAGGCTCCAGCATGCCCAGCATCCGGGCATAGTGAGGGGGAACTACTGTTGTAGCTACAGAGCCTATAGTGTCCAAGGTCCAAAGTGAAACTAACTTTGCCTTAAGGCACGCTACCACACCTAGTGTACCATCTCGTGGTGTGGAAGGCGATATTATCTGATCTCAATGCATCAGATTGACTGCGATTCCTACTTTTTATTCCATAATTATGACTTTCTTATCACTGCGGTTTCCTCCCACATTCCATAAACATGCATGCATGCAACGACCTTAGTGGGGATAAGCGGCATAGAAGATGGATGGACTTTCTTATCTCCTAATTTGCCGTGTTTACAATGATGGTGATAATGAAGCCAATGTGAAATCTTCTCCATCCATCCTCCAGGTCACACCGTCATATTTGCTGACCAATCGGGGATGAACGCCTCCGGACACGTTATGTTGGGAACAATGGATGTTCATCATCAGTGGACCAAAGTAATCCACTATTACGCTTTTGTCTCGCTTTCCCTCTGTGCTCACCTGCTCCACCTATGTGCCCCCCCAGCTCTTTGAGCATCTTCCCAGCTACTGCCTCCTGCAGCAGCAGACCGAGTGGCTGAAGGAGAGGATCAGCCTCCTCCTCGGTGGGACTCGGGTTGTTCACATAGAGAGGCTGGGACCAGTCCAACCCGTCATCGAACTCTACCGCACCCTCAACACCTTCCACAGCCGTCTCATTTCCCGGCGGCTTAGTCTACACCCCAGAAGTCTGGAGGGACTCACCATGATCCTGGAGAAGTATGATGTCTTTGTCCTTCTTGTTCGGCTTAGACCAGGAGGAGGTAAACTGACTTGAGAGGGATATCTTTATAGTAATGGTTTAATTTCATTTGAACATGCATCAGATTACAATTGAGTGCATCCCATAATCAGTTCACAGTTCCACATGTCCAAAAGGAGTAGGAAGAAGCAAAGCTTATTAAATCCTACCCCTCCAACTGGTACTTTTACAATCACTAACTGTTACATTTGTTCACTTCCTGCTTTCCATAATTCAGTTTAAGGTTTTTCTTTTTTTAATAATGTACCTCATACTGAAGTACGAGGTGATATGAGCATCCAATGACATAATGTGTACCATAGTAAGTACCATAGTGATATATATAGCACATCATGACTGGTTCAAGACTCTTGAACCAGACTTTATGAACGGGAATACACGGATGCCAAACTTTATCAGATGGCGTTTGGTGCTATCACAAGAAAAAAGAACTTTGTGACCTCTAATATAGCCACAGTAGTACATTTAAACTTTTACCCACTGACAAAAAGACTGCATGACTGACCAAAGGGCTCACTCCGTTTTCTTCATGCTGTTGTTCTATGGAACAACTGAAACCAATACACAGAATGAATCCTGTTTGGACATGAGGAAAACAGACCTTCATGCACATGGCAATATATTGAAGCCATAAACATTTTCCAGTTCATTTTCATTTATTGTGTGATTATTCATTCATTCATTTTCTACCACTTTTCCTCACGAGGGTCGCGGGGGTGCTGGAGCCTGTCCCAGCTGTCTTAGGGCAAGAGGCGGGGTACACCCTGGACTGGTGGCCAGCCAATCCCAGGGCACATATAGACAAACAACCATTCACACTCACATTCATACCTATGGACAATTTGGAGTGGCTAATTAACCTAGCATGTTTTTGGAATGTGGGAGGAAACCGGAGTACCCGGAAAAAAAAACCACGCATGCACGGAGAGAACATGCAAACTCCACACAGAGATGGCCGAGGGTGGGGAAAGACAAAATAAGAAGCCAAAAAGTTACCACTTCCACACAAACTAGGAGGAGAACTCATTCATTGATTTTCTACCGCTTTTCCTCACAAGGGTCATGGGGGTGCTGGAGCCTATCCCAGCTGTCTTCGGGCGTAAGGTGGGGTACACCCTGGACTGGTCGCCAGCCAATCACAGGGCACATATAGACAAACAACCATTCACACTCACATTCATACCTATGGACAATTTGGAGTGGCTAATTAACCTAGCATGTTTTTGGAATGTGGGAGGAAACCGGAGTACCCGGAGAAAACCCACGCACGCACGGGGAGAACATGCAAACTCCACACAGAGATGGCCGAGGGTGGAATTGAACCCTGGTCTCCTAGCTGTGAGGTCTGCGCGCTAACCACTAGACCGCCGTGCCGCCCTTATTGTGTGATTAATTAATTAATTTATAATTAGACATTTTTCTCCCAAAAAATGTCTCATTTTAATCTTGCAAGACCTTGTGACACCCAGTGGCGGGACAAGGGGACAAGTTCTTGGGGGCTCAAAGCAAGAAATTCATGGGACAAACCTTGCGGCTCGCACTGATTGACGCAGACAGGGCTGAAGTCAGATAGGGTTGTTGGGTTTGTTACGTTGTTGTTTCATATTTGCATCTTAAATGCCCATTGTTGTTGTTTCGGTGCAGTACATGTATTAGCATTACCGCCTAGCGGGGGCCCCCAGCAAAGACATGACTTTGAGAAACGGATGGTATTAGTTTATGGTTCAAGAAACTGCAAATGCTGTCTACAGCTTTGGCGTTGAATGAAATAATTCGGAAAAGTTAGTTGGTCCAGTTTTTCCAGAAGCTTAATGGTCCCGTAGTTTGCCTCTTCCTTGTTTCGAGCTTTGCAATGAATAAACCATTGGTCTCTTGTATCATTCCCAGGGAGTGGTCTAGTCCCAGTCTTCATGAGATGGGGCACTTCATCATACCTGCCAACTGTGACCTTCCCAACCTACAGGCCTTCCTCCAGAACCATGCCTCCAAGGCCAGACAACAAACTCGGTGTACAAATCTGTAAGTCTTTTACCGCACTCGTACACTTCCTGAGCTTTTTCTGCACCGTCTTGGAAGTTAGCTCATAAAGTAAGCTGCACTACATCAGGGTCCAAATATTCCACAAAGCAAGCAAGAGGATGCTGACATGATTTATCAACTTTGTTGTATATTATGTACTACATTGTTCGATTTTTGAAAGCGAACGGTTTGACATTTATAGTTCATGGTGCCAGCCATGACGAACTCGCTCACGCTGTCATTTCCCAATTTCCCATAAGGTGGCCAGAAATATTTCAGTATTGAACAAAGCAAAATTTGTTCTCAATCAGAAATCACTCCACACTCTTTATTGCTCTCTGGTTCTACCATATCTTACTTATTGTGTGGAAATATGGGCTAATAACTATAAAAGCAATCTTCACTCGCTAAATGTACTGCAAAAAAGGTCAGTAAGGATAATTCATAATGCCGCCTACAGAGAACATACTATCTCCTTATTTCTAAAATCACAAATACTTCAACTTGCTGATATAGTTAATCTTCAAACAGCTAAAATAATGCATAAGGCTAAAAACAACCAATTAGCTAAAAATGTCATCCAATACTTCTCTACAAGAGAGGAGAAATATGATCTCAGGGAAGAAGTACATTTGAAACACTTCTATGCTAGGAATACGTTATGCTAGCCATAGCATTTCAGTATGTGGAATCAAACTATGGAATGGATTGAGTAAGGAAATCAAACAATGCACAACGATGAGCCAATTCAAGAAACAATACAAGCAGTTGATGTTTGCTAAATACAAGGATGAAGAGTCTTGAACCAGTCATGATGTGCTATATATATCACTATATTGACACGCACTATGGTACACATTATGGCATTGGATGCTCATATCACCTTGTACTTCGGTACGAGGTGCATTATTAAAAATTAAAAAAAAAACCTTAAACTGTATTATGGAAAGCAGGAAGTGAACAAATGTAACAGTTAGTGATTGTAAAAGTACCAGATGGAGGGGTAGGATTTAATAAGCTTTGCTTCTTCCTACTCCTTTTGGACATGTGGAACTGTGAACTGATTATGGGATGCATTCAATTGTAATCTGATGCATGTTCAAATGAAATAATACCCTTACCAAAGTGACGCCATCGGAGTGCAATCTCACAGGTATACAAACACTGCAGTGAATGAGACAGAGGATCGCTGTCAATGTTTATATAGCATGTAAAATGCTTCATGGCCTTGTTGCTACTGTGGAATAGTGTCTAGAAGACATTATAAACATAACATGACAGGGTTCGGTGCTTGGTCCTCTTCTCTTCATCCTCTACGCACATCCTCCCATTTGGCAGTATCATCCATCGTCATGGCCTCAATTTCCACAGCGGCGCCAATGATATTCAGCTTTACATCTCCACCACCTCCATCAACTCCAACATCTACCCCAAAAGTTAATATGAGGCATTATAGAAATACTTCACATAGAACTTAATATATTGCATTTAGAGCAGGGGTGGGCAAACTTTTTGACTCACGGGCCGCATCGATTTAACAAAATTGCCGGGAAGGGGGGGGTGGTATATAGTATTTTACACGTAACAGTCAATTTTTACACCTATATTTTTACACATATTTTACATGTAAAAGTGTCATGCAATCTGCTATATGTGAACTTTGAAATCATTTATTTGATGTGAAGTGTATTAGAAATTAAATGTATTATTATTATTATTGTTATTATTATTATTTTTATTAGAATTACTATTGTTATTATTATTAGTTATAGTAATGTTATTATCATTATATTATATAATATAATATATTATAATATTATTTATATTATTATATAATATATATTATTATATATTAATAATAATAATAACAATAATATTGTTTATTATTTTTTTTAATAATAATAATATTATTACTATTATTATATTAATATTATTAACAACAATATTAATATAATAATAGTAATATTATTATTAACAACAACATTATTATTGTTATTATTATTATTATTATGTTTACTATTGTGCTTGTGTTCCTTTTTCCAGGAGCATTTTGTAAACAACAGACCACATCAAATAACGAAATTGATAAAGCAGCTACCTCAACCATCAAAAAGTTGGCCCAAGCCACAATGCCAGGTTGTATGTTGAGTTTAAATAAAATACTTTGGAAAGAACAGGCGGGCCATATTGAAACACTTGGCGGGCCGGATGTGGCCCCCGGGCCGTAGTTTGCCCACCCCTGATTTAGAGCCTTAATATTGCACTTGGAGGTTGATCAGATATTGCACAGAGAGTCAGGAGTAATTATACTGAATATAAAAACAAAGTATTGCACAGATGTACATCGTGGTGTAAATATGTTTGTTCTCAAAATCAACCAGAGCTCATACTGCTTGTTGAACTTTGTCACCGAGGGTGCAGGTTGCTGGCCGAGGAAGACGCTGTAATGAAGCTGTGTCTCCAGAGTCTTTCTCTCCGGACTCTGTCCAAGGAGCCTAGCGTCACCTCCAGTCAGATGATTCTATGCTGTAAAAGGCTGTTGGACCGGCGCTCGCCCCTCATGCAGGGCCTACATGTCCGTGTTTCCCATTTCTATTCCGTGATGCAAGATGGAGACCTCTGTATCCCCTGGGACTGGAAAGGTTGAGTCCGTCCGTCCACGAGGTTACACCATTTGTGAAAATCATGTTGGTTTTCAAGAAACGTTTCACGGTATGACCATGTGTGAAACACAAGCACTTTATTCTTGAAGTCAAGAAGGAGCCATGTCAGTGTTGAAAGCAAACAAAGATGGCCAGTAAAATAATAATGATTGTGTTCAGGTTGCTGACTCGCTGCTAAATGACATGCCACGGGGCCAAAGAAAGTTGCAGTTTGATTAGGAAAGTGAGAAACGGTATTGAATTGAACAAAGTACGAAGGTGGCATCCCCTCCCCTTGCCGCTCTCTTCTCCTCGCCGTCTTTGCCATCAAGAGTCTTCACTGAAGGTAAAAGTCATGTTACAGGTTTTTAAGATTTTTGGTAGTTTTATGGGGAAATTGCTTTATTTTTTGTGTGTTTTGGTAGAACCTTTTGGAACAGATTTGTCACTCCCTGTGTGGGTTCCCAGGTGACAGTTTGTGTATCTTCACTGTCTGGGCTTTGGTTTCCGTTTTGGACACTCTTATTTTGTATTGAACTTCCTGTGTTCCCGTGTCTGCCTTGGTTGTCCTTATTTCCCACACCTGTCCCTAATTTGTCCTGTCTATTTATAGTTCAGGTGTGTGCTTCTCTCCGTGTGGGATCATTATCGTTTGTCCGTTGCTTTATTAATCTTACCGCTATTATTGCACGCAATAAACATTTTTAACTGCATTTGGTCCTGCTCTCTGCATCCTGGGGTCGCACCGCAAAGCAATCGAGACCGATCTTGACAGAATGATCCCACGCGAGGAGAAGCACACACCTGAACTAAATAGAAAAAAGAAATTAGGAAGACCAACCAAGGAAGACACGGGAAAACAGGAAGTCCAATACAAAATAAGAGTGTCCAAAACGGAAACCAAAGCCCAAACAGGGAACATAGACTAAACCAGGGGTGCTCACACTTTTTCAGCATGCGAGCTACTTTTAAAATGACCGAGTCAAAATGATCTACCCACTACAAAAATGCAAAACATCTATTTATTTTCAAATGTATTGAGGATTATTTGTACGTACAATGTATGTTGATGTACCTTACATAACCAAATGAGCCAATATTGCAAAACACACATAATTAACTATTAACATTTTTTGTAATTACCTGAGTTTACTTTGATGACTTGCACTGAATTGAACCAGCCAGGGATGCATAGTCCGGACAGTAGCTGCTGATAGCCAGCCTCAAGCACACTTCCAAATGTTTATCAGTCATGGATAATATCCGTATCATAATATCCGTATAATATTCCATATCCGTATGGAAGTGATATGTTTTTTGCCTTTTTACTTGGTCCAGTTTTTGCCTTTTTACTTGGTCCAGCTCCTTCACTCATTTTAGTGACCATAAACTTTAGCGAGGGCTTAAAATCTCGCAATTCGCCGACTAGCTTAGCACTTTGCATCGTTGTTTACGCATGAGCGGTGACCTAAAGGTCAAAATTCAGTTGTCATCTGACTGGTTGTCCTGTATGTCAATCAAGTAACGGGGATGGATGATAGGCTGACATTGTAAGTTCTGCTGCACTTAGAGACGTTGTTTGATTTGATTGGTCGCCCGAAGGGCAACATTCAGTTGTCATCTGAATGGCTGCCCTGTATATCAATCAAGTGACGGCATTGATGCTGGGATGATATTTTTTTAATGTCACGCCGCGATCGACCAGCGATCGACCGGTAGATCGCGATCGACTTAATGAGCACCCCTGGACTAAACTGTCACCTGGGAACCCACACAGGGTTAACCCACATAAGATTAACAGAGCAGGGCTCTACATTAAAAACAAAAATGACTTGCCCATGGGGAATCCTTAAGGTGAGAACTACTTGCCCGAATATGCTGATAATTCATCAGATAATAGTACTGATGCATTGTATATGGAGGAATGTCTGAAACGTATGTTAACATGGCATGCCATACTACCTTACACATGGTAGTCGTAGTAAGCAGTGATATTTATAAGTTGTGCACCACAATGAAACATTATTGAATATACCAGGGGTGGGCAAACTTTTTCCGGGGGGGGCAGACTATATATTTTACACGTAACAGTCCACCTGGTATTATTGTATCTGTAAAATTGTCATGCAATCTGCTATTATTATTTATTATTTTATATTTATATTTAAATATTTTAAAAATAATAAAATATTATAATAATTAAAATAAAATTAAAATAATAATTATATTATTATTATTATTATTATGTAAAATATGCAAATATAACAATACTATTATATATAATTAGCATAATAATTAGACTATATATTTTACACGTAACAGTCCACCTGGTAGTATTGTATCTGTAAAATTGTCATGCAATCTGCTATTATTATTTATTATTTTATATTTATATTAAAATATTTTAAAAATAATAAAATATTATAATAATTAAAATAAAATTAAAATAATAATTATTATATTATTATTATGTAAAATATGCAAATATAACAATATTAGTATATATAAAATTAATATAATAATTAGCATTAATATAATAAATATAATAATCATAATAGTTATAATAATAATAATATAATAATTATTATTTTAATTTTTATTATTATTATGTGCTTGTGTCTCTTTTCAGGAGCACTTTGTAAACAACAGACCATGTCAAACAACGAAATTGATACAACCATCAAAAGGTTGGCTCAGGCCATGATGCCAGGTTGTATGTTGAGTTTAAATGAAATACTTTGGAAAGATTGGGCGGGCCGTATTCAAACACTTGGCGGGCCGCATGTGGCCCCCGGGCCGTAGTTTGCCCACCCCTGGAATAGACACATTTGTGCACTAGTAAAGTGTTTTGAATCCAGAAAAAAAATGCTCAATTTGTCAAACAATAATTTGTGAAGCAAAGGTGAGAAAAATCCAGCGAGAAATGGAAGCGCTAGATTTTGTAGCTTGTGCAAAATCAGCACTTGGTATTGGATCTAATGGGTGGTGTTTCATTGTGACCACTTCAAATTGTCACAGCAATGTGATTCACTCACCTGTGCCATCATTTGATTTGCTGCCGCTAATAAAATACTTGTTTAGGAGGCACTGCTTCATCACTTTTTGCTCTTTTCCTTCACAAGTTGTTGAAGAATTAGACCATGTTGGCAGGGACGCCATGATAGATGTTTTCCTAGTCAAACCATCGCTCATTGGTTGATCGCCAACAAGAACGGGTGTGGGTAAAACGCGATTCTGATTGGTCCATTTCAAGATTTGCAAGGATTGGTTTGCAAATTACCACCGGAATTACGCAGTCCGTGTTTTACCAACACCCAACAAGAACCGCTTTTAAAAAAACTCTTGGCAGTATAGCATGCCAAAGTGCATTTGCCCGACGGGAATATCACTGATTGGATTTACTTGCCCCAATTGTGTTTTAACTTGCCCCGGGCCATCGGTACATCGTTATTGTCGAGCCCTGCAGAAGTACCACTGTATATTATATATTCCAGTTTGGCACACAACTGGTCGTGCATTGAAAAACACGTTTATTACACACAGTACTACAGTAATCCCTCATTTATGGCGGTTAATTGATTCCAGACACCACCATGATAAGTGAAATTTGTATTTTTGGAGTTAGAGCAAACATGTTTATAACTTTCTAAAAACGTGTTTTAACATTATTAGAGCCATGTAGGCGTCTAGGCGCAGCCAAGTTGTTGAAGGAGTCCGGTTCGGGGGCCTTAGGATCTCATCTCTGCTATTTACAGATGATGTGGTTCTTATGGCTTCTTCAGGCTGTGACCTTCAGCGTTTACTGGGACGGTTTGCATCTGAGTGTGAAGCGTCTGGGATGAGACTCGGTACCTCCAAATCAGAGGCCATGGTTCTCGGTCGGAAAAGGGTGGAGTGCTCCCTCCGGGTTGGGAATGAGGTCCTGCCCCAGATGGAGGAGTTTAAGTATCTCGGGGTCTTGTTTACGAAAGTGGGAGCATGAGGTCCACAGACGGATCGGTGCAGCCTCGGCAGTAATGCGGTCGCTGTACCGGACCGTCGTGATGAAAAGAGAGCTGAACCGGAAGCCAAAGATCTCAACTTACCGGTGGATCTATGTTCCCACCCTCACCTATGGTCATGAGCTTTGGGTCATGACCGAAAGAACAAGATGGCGGATACAGGCGGCTGAAATGAGTTTCCTCCGTAGGGTAGCTGGACTCACCCTAAGAGATGAGGTGAGGAGCTCAGTCATCCGGGAGGGGCTCCGAGTAGAGCCACTTCTCCTTCACATCAAGAGGAGTCAGTTGAGGTGGCTCAGGCATCTAGTCCGGATGCCTCCCGGACGCCTCCCTGGTGAGGTGTACCAGCCGGGGGCAGACCTAGGACACGCTGTAGGGATTATGTCTCACAGCTGGCCTGGGAACGCCTTGATGTCCTCCCGGTGGAGCTGGAGGAGGTGGCCGGGGATCGGGACGTCTGCGCTTCCCTACTAAGACTGCGACCCGGACCCGGATAAGCGGAGCAAAATGGATGGATGGATGGAGAGCCATGTAGGCATGTAATAACACTCCTATTACCCAACATACATTCGTTCATTTTCTACCGCTTATCCTCACGAGGGTCGCTGGAGCCTATACCAGCTGTCTTTGGGTGAGAGGCAGGGTACACCCTGGACTGGTGGCCAGCCAATCACAGGGCACATATAGACAAACAACCATTCACACTCATATTCATACCTATGGACAATTTGGAGTGGCTAATTAACCTAGCATGTTTTTGGAATGTGGGAGGAAACCGGAGTACCCGGAGAAAACCCACGCATGAACTCCACACAGAGATGGCCGAGGGTGGGATTGAACTCGGTTCTCCTGGCTGTTAGGTCTGCGCGCTAACCACTCCACCGCCGTGCAGCCCTATTACCGAACATTCATTCATTCATTTTCTACCGCTTTTCCTCACGAGGGTCGTGGGGGGTTCTGGAGCCTATCCCAGCTGTCTTCGGGCGTAAGGCGGGGTACACCCTGGACTGGTGGCCAGCCAATCACAGGGCACATATAGACAAACAACCATTCACACTCACATTCATACCTATGGACAATTTGGAGTGGCCAATTAACCTAGCATGTTTTTGGAATGTGGGAGGAAACCGGAGTACCCGGAGAAAACCCACGCATGCACGGGGAGAACATGCAAACTCCACACAGAGATGCCCGAGGGTGGGATTGAACTGCTGATTGATAGCTGCTGATAGCCAGGCTCACGCACACTTCCAAATGTTTATCAGTCATGGATAATATCCGTATCATAATATCCGTATAATATTCCATATCCGTATGGAAGTGATATGTTTTTTGCCTTTTTACTTGGTCCAGCTCCTTCACTCATTTTAGTGACCATAAACTTTAGCGAGGGCTTAAAATCTCGCAATTCGCCGACTAGCTTAGCACTTTGCATCGTTGTTTACGCATGAGCGGTGACCTAAAGGTCAAAATTCAGTTGTCATCTGATTGGTTGTCCTGTATGTCAATCAAGTAACGGGGATGGATGATAGGCTGACATCGTAAGTTCTGCTGCACTTAGAGACGTCGTTTGATTTGATTGGTCGCCCGAAGGGCAACATTCAGTTGTCATCTGAATGGCTGCCCTGTATATCAATCAAGTGACGGCATTGATGCTGGGATGATATTTTTTTAATGTCACGCCGCGATCGACCAGCGATCGACCAGTACCACCTCCGCGATCGACCGGTAGATCGCGATCGACTTAATGAGCACCCCTGCCTTATACAGATGTGATCACAATCTTAAGACCAGGTGAAAAAAAAAGGTAGAATTGACATTTTGCACATTTGAATTCTAATACGGTTTTAAGTAGAGCTACAAAGTACAAAAAGCTCTTTGAAAAAGTCATTTATTGAAAACAACTATTAAAGTGAAATAGGCCTTATTATCAGCTGATCAAACAATAAATCTGTTTATTATCAACTCCTATGGAGTTGGGTTCACAGCTAGTGGAACAAACTGGAAATCCTAAGCACTCGGGAGTGTGACAAACCACAGCGGAGTGGGTGTGGCTGGAGGCTGGAGGCGGGCCGTAGGTGGAATACATTAATACAGACCGTTACAGCTGGAATAGGTGCAGATTCTGGAAGATCGAGAAAGCTTTCTGCGCGGGTTATTTTGTGTAGCTGCTCTACAGGAGTCCACAACTCAATACAAAAGGCCCAAAATGAGCATAATAGGACCCAAGTATTGCATAAATACATACAAGGTACCGAAAGTTTTGATGACTTTGGACTTGACTCCACAATATCATCAAATACTTGAAATTCGACTCTGATGACTATGTAAATACTCGAAATTATGTGTGAAAGTGTGTGTAGTATAATGTGTCCCCAAACCTCTGCCAGATTGTGGTAAGACTTACTAACATCTTTCTGACAAGAAACATTCACTTTTAATAAAAGTCGTTTTCTTGAAAGGTAGTGTTACTCAAGTACGGCTGTTGTGTACTTCATCACTACTGACTTTGAATCATTTATTACTGCCACTCAGGAGGTTTGTTATGTTTTTGCCAGTGTTTGTTTGTTTGTTTTTGTTCAAAATAACTTCAAAAGTTCTGAATGGATTTGAGTGAAATTTTCAGATTGCTTTTATAGTTATTATCCCATATTTCCACACAATAAGTAAGATATGGTAGAACCAGAGAAAACAACTTTAATTGTTGTTTTCAATAAATTACTTTTTCAACGTGTTTTTTGTCTCGGTCCACCTTCTTGCTTTTGCATATTGTAGTTGTAATTAAAACCTCATTAAATTCCAAATGACTCCGGTTTCCTCCCACATTCCAAAAACATGCTAGGTTAATTAGCGACTCCAAATTGTCCATAGGTATGAATGTGAGTGTGAATGGTTGTTTGTCTATATGTGCCCTGTGATTGGCTGGCGACCAGTCCAGGGTGTACCCCGCCTCTCGCCAGAAGAGGAAAAAGCGGTACAAAATGAATGAATGAATAGGTCAATTCTAGCTATTTTTCAACTGGTCTTGAGATTTTTATCAGGTAATTTCTTAGCATATCTTTATTAAATAGCAAAGTCTGGACACCGTCGGTTTAAGAAATGACTCTTAGGTTAGAATGAAAAAGGCTGAAAATAACTTTGTCGCAGTGCTCCACCACAAAGTGATCACACACATATTGTGTATGCAGCGTGTGACGTCATGTTGTACTGTTTCATTATTTATATCAAGTGGCTGTGAGGGGAGATTCCGTGGGGGGCGTAACCAACCCGGGATTTCCAAATTTAAAAAAAACAATGACGTCAGAGAGGCAGGGAGGAAGAGGAGACAGCTCCGCAGAAAAAGCGCTGTGCCTCATCATCATCATCATCATCATCCTCCTCAACTGTTTGAAGGTGCAGCGAATCTCACGAGGAAGCATCAGTCCGCTTCCGGCTCGTGTTCCCGCCGCTTTAGCAAAGCAACCAGCGGGAAGGAGCCAGCATTCAAGCTGCAGAAGCTGCAGCATGAGCCGGTCAGTGCGTCAGCAGACCCCCGCTGTCTGCTCCGGAGCTCCTGGTTGTTGTCGGGACAGTGCGGGTCCTTCGCAGCATAGAACCAAGCAACATCTGGAGGGGGTGCTGAAGAAATACACCAATATATTCCAGGGCTGGCAGGACAGGTCAGTCGTTAACTTTTGTTACACCACGTAACATCAACAATGTAAATGTATACATAATGTTGTGTGCTAGGGTTCGTATTAGGGGCAATAATTTTGCATTTAACCATTGTGACACACTTAAAATGTGTTCCGGACATGTTTGTCCTGGACTTGAACTCAGAGGAAACATTTTGGAGTGGTTGTCATGTGACTTTTTTTTCAATATGGCTTCACCATCATGACCGAGCTAGCTAGCTAGCTTACTTGCTAGCGAGCTCATTTACAAAGGCAATTTAATATTATGATTTCAATTCTTCTTACTATATTTCTTTTTTCAGTGAATAGTAAACAAGCTAGGAAAATCAACATTTCCACATTGAAAAATAAGAACTTGTTTACTGTATATTTCTTTTGTTTTTTATAAGATGTGTCAAAGCTAGGTGACAAAGCTAGCTACTCGATACCATACTTTTACATTTTGTAAAAATGTAAATTTTCTTCTCCTAATTGTGACTTAATCCCCATAACTTTTTTCTTCAGTATTTTGACCTTATGCAACTAAAATTGTTATTTTTCCCTCATATAATAACAATAATATAATCAGTCATTCATTTTCTACCGCTTTTTCCCTCACGGGGGGTGCTGGAGCCTATCCCAGCTGTCTTCGGGCGAGAGGCGGGGTACACCCTGGACTGGTGGCCAACCAATCACAGGGCACATATAGACAAACAACCATTCACACTCACATTCATACCTATGGACAATTTGGAGTTTAACCAATTAACCTAGCATGTTTTTGGAATGTGGGAGGAAACCGGAGTGCCCGGAGAAAACCCACGCATGCACGGGGAGAACATGCAAACTCCACACAGAGATGGCCAACGGTGGAATTGAACCCTGGTCTCCTAGCTGTGAGGTCTGTGCGCTAACCACTCGACCGCTGTGCCGCCCATAATTAAATATAATAATTAAGTAATGTAATAATTTAACATTCATTCATTCATTTTCTACTGCTTATCCTCACAGGTGCTGGAGCCTACCTTGGGCTGGTTGCCAGCCAATCACAGGGCACATATAGACAAACAACCATTCACACTCATTCCCATTCATACCTATGGACAATTTGGAGTGGCTAATTAACCTAGCATGTTATTGGAATGTGGGAGGAAACCGGAGTACCCGGAGAAAACCCACGCATGCACGTTGTATAAATACAGTATAAGCGATACACAAAACCGATGTGTCTCCCCGGCAGCAAACTTGTGGTAAAAATGAGATCCAGTACTTTCATAATACTTGCTATTAACTGACTGAATGTATTATTCTATACAATAGCATATCCCCACACATGCCTCCATTCATTCAGTTCAAAACATGGAATGAGTCATCCAGGGAAGCCCTGCACTTCTCTCGCATCCTGTCTTCCTCCTCCTCTAACTTCCACCCTCCCCCACTCACCTCACCGTCCCACTGGATCGATAGAACCGTCCAAATGAGCTCCATGATCACACACGGTGTTTGGGTGGTATACTGTACTGTCATAGAGTGGCATAATTAACCCCTTAACCCAGGGATGTTCAAAGTGCCACCCTCAGCTGTTTTTTTATTGGCTCAGGACACGTTTGAAAATGGCTATTAAACAGGAAAACACCAGCAATAGTGTAAAAAGAAGTCATTTTAGAAGAATAAAGTCAAACTAGGGCGGCACGGTGGAAGAGTGGTTAGCGCGCAGACCTCACAGCTAGGAGACAAGGGTTCAATTCCACCCTCGGCCATCTCTGTGTGGAGTTTGCATGTTCTCCCCGTGCATGCGTGGGTTTTCTCCGGGTACTCCGGTTTCCTCCCACATTCCAAAAACATGCTAGGATAATTAGCGACTCCAAATTGTCCATAGGTATGAATGTGAGTGTGAATGGTTGTTTGTCTATATGTGCCCTGGGATTGGCTGGCCACCAGTCCAGAGTGTACCCCGCCTCTCGCCCGAAGACAGCTGGGATAGGCTCCAGCACGCCCCACGACACTTGTGAGGAAAAAGCGGTAGAAAATGAATGAATGAATGAAAGTCAAACTATTCGGTGAAAAGGGTTATCATCTACCATATCTTACTTATTGTGTGGAAATATGAGCTAATTACTATAAAAGCAATCTTCACTCGCTAAATGTACTGCAAAAAAGGTCAGTAAGGATAATTCATAATGGCGCCTACAGAGAACATACTAACTCCTTATTTCTAAAATCACAAATACTTCAACTTGCTGATATAGTTCATCTTCAAACAGCTAAAATAATGCATAAGGCCAATTAGCTAAAAACCAATTAGCTAAAAATGTCAGGTCGAGTGGTTAGCGCACAGACCTCACTGCTAGGAGACAAGGGTTCAATTCCACCCTCGGCCATCTCTGTGTGGAGTTTCCGGTTTCCGGTTTCCTCCCACATTCCAAAAACATGCTAGGTTAATTAGCCACTCCAAATTGTCCATAGGTATGAATGTGAGTGTGAATGGTTGTTTGTCTATATGTGCCCTGTGATTGGCTGGCGACCAGTCCAGGGTGTACACCGCCTCTCGCCCAAAGACAGCTGGGATAGGCTCCAGCACCCCCACGACCCTTGTGAGGAAAAAGCGGTAGGACAATTTGGAGTAGGGTACGTATTCCAAAATGGAATTTTGGACCTCGCATGCTTTTGGAATGTGGGAGGAAACCGGAGTACCTGGAGAAAATCCACACATGCACGGGGAGAACATGCAAACTCCACACAGAAATGGCCGAGGGTGGAATTGAACTCTGGTCTCCTAGCTGTGAGGTCTGCGCGCTAACCACACGACCACCGTGCCGCCATCACTCCATTCAGTTTATTCAAATGATTGATATCCACAGATCCATAACTCATGGCGTTGTTCTTGTGATTTCTCTCTCTTGCAGGTATTTCGTTCTTGACCCCGACGTTGGCCAGCTTGACTATTATCGAAATGAACACAGCAAAAGCCAACAACTTTGTAGAGGGTCCATGCCTCTACTGGGAGTGTTGGTGGTCTCCTGTAAAGACTTCCCTTACATGTTTGCTCTTCAGTCCTCAACTGGCCAGTCCTATAAACTCAGAGGTAAAACACGATGCACGCAGTACTAGCTTTGTATTTTATTGTTATATTACTCTTGCAACTACAGTGTTGTGCACAAGTTTAGGATGTTTTAGGCAGGCTCTAAAATCCTTTAAAGATCCTAAAATAAAATATATCACCAAACCAGTCCAGACATTCACCAGGTCTCAGCAATAATAGCCAACATGAAAGTAGAAAGTATTTAATTCCCTACACCTTTTAACATTATTAGAGACTTCCAAACATGAAATAACACCCCTATAGTCGTCGGTACACTCCTATTACACAACATACTAGACATTACTAGTTGATCCCGATTAGCTATTATGGTGCCTGTCTGTGGTGAGATCATTCAAACCTGCAAAAAAGCCTTTTGTTTTGGTGTTGTTCAAGTCTTGGTGCTTGTGTGTCTCATCCAACATTACAATAACATTGCTGACACCTCGTGACCAGTGTGGAATACGACAATTCTTTGAATGCATCTTTTGAATAGCTTATATTTCAGTTGCTGGAAAATGCTTCACTAATAATTAAAATATGTCAAATTTTATTAAATATGCTTTTTTTTTACCAATAGGTCGTATCTAACTATAAATTTGTTAATGAATGTATGTTTGAAAAAAAAACTTAATAGAGTGAAGCCGCAAAATTCGAGGGAACGACTGCAATGAGTTTAATTATTTAATTAATTCAAATCTTTGGTGTAATTCCTAGGTTCCCAAAGTAGGGTACGTGTACCTTTTGGGGTACGCATCTTGTTGTAGTTGTGTCTGAATAAAAATGAGCGCTGCTGTAGGGGTTGAGGGGGGACTGGGGTGTTTCAGCCGGAGGTCGGCCACACCGGAGGGCGCGGCGTTCCTGTGTCCCCATCCTGGGGTCACGATCATTCCCGCCAGTGACAAAAAGCAGTAATACAAATATAAACAGTAATACAAAACATTAAGAGTTGTTATATCTAATTTAAAAACAGTGCCAGTGTCCAATGCTTTCGAGTTCCTTAGTTTCAAAAATGTTAACAAAATGATCGGGGGGGGGGGGGGGGGGGGGGGGGGCACGGCGGTCGAGTGGTTAGCGCGCAGACCTCACAGCTAGGACACTAGGATTCAATTCCACCCTCGTCCATCTCTGTGTGGAGTTTGAATGATCTCCCCGTGCATGAGTGGGTTTTCTCCGGGTACTCCGGTTTCCTCCCACATTCCAAAAACATGCTAGGTTAATTAGCCACTCCAAATTGTCCATAGGTATGAATGTGAGTGGGAGGAATGTCGGCCCACTCATCTTTGCAGAATTGTTGTCATTCAGCCACATTGGAGGCTTCATGCATCAGCCTCAGACCATCACACTACCACCACCGTATTTTTCGTTTTCTGAAATGCGACTTTTGTGGTGTTTTTGGAATTTTCTTCAGCCAATCAGAGGTGGACTTGCTGGTGTGTTTTGGATCATTTGGTCTTGCTTCACAACCCAAGTTGCTTTCAGCTTGAGTTCACCAACAGATAGCCATGTTGCCTTTTCACGCGATTCTTTTTTGTGATATGGTGAATATATCATATTTTGTATATGTGTGAGTGGGTTCAAATATTAAGGTATGAGGAAAAAAACCTTGTCATGGTCAAAGAATTGTCTAATGTAGTTTATTTTTTGCCAAAGGCTGATAGAGATTTTTTCGCCCTGTGGGAATTTTCATTTTTGTTCATGTTTTTATTGGCATATCACCTTTTTTCTTTGAAAATATTAAATTGTGTGTTTGTATTTGTTTCTCTCAGCATCCAGTGCTGATGAACAGGAATTATGGATGACTCAGCTCCAGCTGTGTTCTCGATGCCACTCTGACAATGGTGCTAAGGTAAGTGCTAAAACAAAAACAAAAAAAACCCATAAACTGTATTATGGAAAGCAGGAAGTGAACAAATGTAACAGTTAGTGATTGTAAAAGTACCAGATGGAGGGGTAGGATTTAATAAGCTTTGCTTCTTCCTACTCCTTTTGGACATGTGGAACTGTGAACTGATTATGGGATGCACTCAATTGTAATCTGATGCATGTTCAAATGAAATAAAACCATTACCATTACCATTACCAAATGTCAGCTCTCACTCATGGTTTGTGCTCCCTGACATCGTTCCACGTTAAAAGGAAGGCAGGCTCGAGGGGTCGTGATGTGTGACCCGCTCTCACTAAATGGACAAGCAAAATCATCCATGCGCTTTGATGCTGTTGCTTTGTTTTCAGCGGCTTTCTGTTTTTCCCTCTCACTGCTGAAAGCCTCCCCATCTGCTGGCTGTTCTTCACCCAGCAGATGTACCAGGAGGCAAATGTATTCATGCACATCTCACTTTGCTTCATGCGCTAATGTATATGTGCATGCACGTGTACACTGCTTAACTTGGTGAGCATTCATCATACTTTATTCATCGTAATTCTTAGCCACTCGACAGTTTGATGACTCTGCTTCATTGAGCACTACTATCTTAAAATTAGCATCATAACTCTTGGGTTTTTTTTTTTTAGACTAGTGATTCTCAACGAGTGGGTCGCTATCCAAAAGTGGGTTGTGGAGTAGTTTTCATTGTGTCCCGGGTCCTTGCCTCCCACCTTGCGTTTTTGTCTCTATTATTTGCAGGCTATGCCGCCACGATGTGCGTGCCATGTTTAGATCCGTATATTATCCAAGCTACAACGACATTGTTACTAGCTTCACCACACACTCGCTCGCAACGAGATAGATGGATGGACGGACGGACGGATGGATGGATGGATGGATGGATAGATAGATTTTCTTTATTGGTGTAGCATGTTTCAATGTGAAATCAATGCACCCAGGAAGGAAGTTCCGGTAATGCTTAAAATGACCAAAATACCTATCATGTATGTACCTGTTACTACATGGTTACAGCATGGATATAAAAAATAAAAATGTATATTTAAAAAAATATATAAAAAAATATATTTAAAAAAATAAAAAATATTTTAAAAAATATTTTTAAAAAATAAAATATAAAAAAAAGAAATATATAAAAATATATATTTAAAAAAATATTTAAAAATATATATATATATTTAAAAATATATAAAAATAAAATAAAATATTAAAAAAATAAAAAATATATATTAAAATATAAAAATTGATATAAAGTGCTGTTTCCCTTCATGAACTGTAGATATCTGCTGGAGAAGATAGAGTGCAAGCTAAGCTAGACCATATGAAAGATTGTCATTAGCCAAAGGCTTCCCAAGTAAGGATGGCAATCACGTCATTCTCGTGCCTGAACAAGACATAATATTCCATATAGTAAATGCACAACAATATACACTGGAACCTTGGTTAGTGTCATTCATTTGTTCAGGAGGGTCTGACTTTAACCGAAACGGACACTAACCAAATCCATTTTTGTCATAAGAGATAATGTAAATCCAATTAATCAGTTCCAGGAAGCCACAAATGTTAACACAAAACGATCTGGGCCCCCCTTAGGCTGCTGCCCCCACAACCTCAATCTCGGATAAGCAGTAGAAGATTTATGGATGGATGAATGTTTACTACAGTAACTGTAATGGGAGTGTAAAAGTGACTGTAGGGGTGTTATTTCATGTCTCGAGGGCTCTGATAATGCTTAAATGCTTAAATGCTTTTACGAGAGGCAAAAGGTGATGATGCAACTCTGCACTAATGCACTACCATTTCACAGCAGGATTAAAGCATAAAAATGGCCACAAGGTGGCAGAAGTGCATTGGATAAGAACTCGGCAGAATAAAGTCATAATAATAAGAGAATAAAAAGTACAAGAAAGTTAAACTACTTGGAAAATTCAATAAAAAATAATAACAGTGTAAAAAAACAACAACAGTAATTTTACAAGAATGAAGTCAAAATATGAAGTGAAAAAGATTGTATTCTGATGGAAAAAAAAGTTTCAATTTTACAATAATAAACTAATATGGCAATTTCATATTATTATTATTATTATTATTAATAATAATAATAATAATAAGGGGTGCATAACAGTGGTTAGCACGCAGGCCTCACAGCTAGGAGACCCAAGTTAAATTCCACCCTCGGGCATCTCTGTGTGGAGTTTGCATGTTCTCCCCGTGCATGCGTGGGTTTTTTCCGGGTACTCCGGTTTCCTCCCACATTCCAAAAACATGCTAGGTTAATTGGCCACTCCAAATTGTCCATACATATGAATGTGAGTGTGAATGGTTGTTTGTCTATATGTGCCCTGTGATTGGCTGACCACCAGTCCAGGGTGTACCCCACCTCTCGCCCAAAGACAGCTGGGATAGGCTCCAGCACCCTGCCTTGTGAGGATAAGCGGTAGAAAATGAATGAATGTTTTCTTTCGTCTCTTTGAAAGAAACATTTTTACCCTGAGAGAAATCTTGGTAAAATAAAAAATCTAAACAATCTGTGATGACAAGACGCCGAACAGAGATGGAAGTAAAGAAAGAAGCACAGCTGCTGAAAGGCAGGTTTAAAAATAAAACCACAAGCCTTGCTTGAGCGATGGACCTTAGGGAACCAAAAGTGACGTCATGCTTCGATAGAAGTCTAGCGCTATAAATACTCACAAGTGTTAAAGTGAATTCTGAGGTGTGTTGCAAAAGCACCAAGGGGTATCTGCATTTGAGACACTGATTCTAAGACATATACAAACACTGTATGGTACAGATGGGGAAATTGAATCTTATGGATATGATTAATATTCCCTTCATCTCACATACGTTTTACATCAGATGAAATGATCCTGTTACTCTGCTTGACAGTCATTTCATTAGCTGATATTTTAATTACTACCGCAAAAGTACACACTCTACTACAAACGTGGGAAAAACCTTTTTTAACCCTGAGATGCATAAGTGGGTCAAAAATGACCCGGTCAGGTTGTTTTCTTGAAATATCTTCGTAATTAAAATTTTTTTATCATGTCATATTCCAGGTATTCCTAAAAAAAAACATGTTTTTGATATCATACCATTCACATTTTTTATTTACCTTTTATATATTTTAAGAAATTTTAGTTTTTGTGTTACTACCCCAACCTTCCATACGTGGGTCAAAAATGACCCACTTTTCTTGAAATATCTTCGTAATGAACATTTTTCATCATTTCGTATTCCAGGTATTCCTCAAAAAACATGTTTTTGATATCATGCCATTCACATTTTTAACTTACCTTTTGTACATTTTAAGAAATTTTTGTTTTTGTGTTACTACCCCAACCTTCCATAAGTGGGTCAAAAATGACCCGGTCAGGTTGTTTTCTTGAAATATCTTCGTAAGAACATTTTTTATCATTTCATATTCCAGGTATTCCTCAAAAAACATGTTTTGATATCACTCCATTCACATTTTAAACTTACCTTTTGTGCATTTTAAGAAATTTTAGTTTTTGTGTTACTACCCCAACCTTCCATACGTGGGTCAAAAATGACCCACTTTTCTTGAAATATCTTCGTAATGAACATTTTTCATCATTTCGTATTCCAGGTATTCCTCAAAAAACATGTTTTTGATATCATGCCATTCACATTTTTAACTTACCTTTTGTACATTTTAAGAATTTTTTGTTTTTGTGTTACTACCCCAACCTTCCATAAGTGGGTCAAAAATGACCCGGTCAGGTTGTTTTCTTGAAATATCTTCGTAAGAACATTTTTTATCATATCATATTCCAGGTATTCCTCAAAAAACATGTTTTGATATCATTCCATTCACATTTTAAACTTACCTTTTGTGCATTTTAAGAAATTTTTGTTTTTGTGTTACTACCCCAACCTTCTATAAGTGGGTCAAAAATGACCCACTTTTCTTGAAATATCTTCGTAATGAACATTTTTTATCATTTCATATTCCAGGTATTCCTCAAAAAACGTGTTTTTGATGTCATGCCGTTCACATTTTAAGCTTACCTTTTGTACATTTTAAGAATTTTTAGTTTTTGTGTGACTACCCCAACCTTCCATAAGTGGGTCAAAAATGACCCACTTTTCTTGAAATATCTTCGTAATGAACATTTTTCATCATTTTGTATTCCAGGTATTCCTCAAAAAACGTGTTTTTGATATCATGCCCTTCACATTTTAAACTTACCTTTTGTACATTTTAAGAAATTTTAGTTTTTGTGTTACTACCCCAACCTTCCATAAGTGGGTCAAAAATGACCCACTTTTCTTGAAATATCTTCGTAATGAACATTTTTCATCATTTTGTATTCCAGGTATTCCTCAAAAAACGTGTTTTTGATATCATGCCCTTCACATTTTAAACTTACCTTTTGTACATTTTAAGAAATTTTAGTTTTTGTGTTACTACCCCAACCTTCCATAAGTGGGTCAAAAATGACCCGGTCAGGTTGTTTTCTTGAAATATCTTCATAAGAACATTTTCTATCATTTAATATTCCAGGTATTCCTCAAAAAACATGTTTTTGATATCATGCCATTCACATTTTTAACTTATCTTTTATACATTTTAATGATTAACCCTCTTTTGGTTTGAGGGAAGGAGCGGTTACAGTTTTTCTGGATTGTTTAAACACATTTTCTGAAAGGATGCCTCATATTCTCAGAACTCTACACACAAATAAAAAAAAAATCACTCCCACATTTCTGAAAACCCCTCAATTCTCCTGCAAAATGAAACTTTACATCCAAAACAGTCTTCATTCTTCTCAAAATGGTGTTTTGTCTCCAAATGACGCACACAAAAAACATTTATATGAACCAGTTGAACACTGATGTGCTCAGTGTAAAACACTGGGATTACATAATATTCCTCATGACTCGGGCCTTTTTGTGTTCAGTGTGACTCTTCTTGCAAAATATTTTAGAATTGTTTTTTGTTTTTTTTTTACTCAGAACACAAAATTACACAATTTTTTTTTTTAATATTTCAAGAAAACAACCTGACCAGGTCATTTTTGACCCACTTATGGAAGGTTGGGGTAGTAACACAAAAACAAAAATTTCTTAAAATGTATAAAAGGTAAGTTAAAAATGTGAATGGCATGATATCAAAAACATGTTTTTTTTAGGAATACCTGGAATATGAAATGATAAAAAATTTTCATTACGAAGATATTTCAAGAAAACAACCTGACCGGGTCATTTTTGACCCACTTATGGAAGGTTGGGGTAGTAACACAAAAACAAACATTTCTTAAAATGTACCAAAGGTAAGTTAAAAATGTGAACGGCATGATATCAAAAACATGTTTTTTGAGGAATACCTGGAATATGAAATGATAAAAAAAATTTCATTACAAAGATATTTCAAGAAAAGTGGGTCATTTTTGACCCACTTATGGAAGGTTGGGGTAGTAACACAAAAACTAAAATTTCTTAAAATGTATAAAAGGTAAGTTAAAAATGTGAATGGAATGATATCAAAAACATGTTTTTTGAGGAATACTTGGAATATGAAATCATCAAAATTTCTCATTACAAAGATATTTCAAAAAAACAACCTGACCGGGTCATTTTTGACCCACTTATGGAAGGTTGGGGTAGTAACACAAAAACTAAAAATTCTTAAAATGTATAAAAGGTAAGTTAAAAATGTGAATGGTATGATATCAAAAACATGTTTTTTGAGGAATACCTGGAATATGAAATGATAAAAAAATGTTCATTACAAAGATATTTCAAGAAAAGCGGGTCATTTTTGACCCACTTATGGAAGGTTGGGGTAGTAACACAAAAACAAAAATTCAGAAATGTGGGAGTGATTTTTTTTTTATTTGTGTGTAGAGTTCTGAGAATATGAGGCATCCTTTCGGAAAATGTGTTTAAACAATCCAGAAAAAATCACCTGCTTTAGTGACCGGCTGGTCCGACTGGAAAGAAAACCTGTCGTGTCTCGGCCCTCCATGGTATGAGTTTGACACCCCCTGCTTTACATCAAATCGTGTACAAACTGCTCTTATTTTGAAGGCCGGAAGTGTGTTGTTGTGTGACGAGAATGTCTGCTGACGGTTAAGATTTCACTCAGAACGTAGGACAATCCTAGGAAACAACCTTTTGGATGTTCCTCCCTGTTCCTTCATAGCACCACATGTTGATGATGATGATTTCTCTTACTGGGTTTGGATAAAGGTGATGAACGAGGCACAAGGGGAACCCAAGAGCCTGGTCCACTCGAATGAAACTCTGCCCCCAAGAGTTGGACCCCTCTGCTCTCTGAATGAGGTAAGAATATGTACACATGAAGACCAAATATCCATTCTCCCTTGTTGTTCTGCTTATGTGGGCCGGGTCCTCCAACTCCACCGAGACAAGTTGTGAGATAGTTGTCCTTGGTCTACCCTGGGGTCTTTTCCCAGTTGGGCCCACCCAAAATATCTCACCATGGAGGTAGGCATCCAGGAGGCAACTCAAACAGATACCTGAGCCACCTCAAGTACTAGCTTCTCTTGATGTACAGGTCCGACAATTGCAGTCTAAGCCCCTCCATGATGGGTGAGCTCCTCACCCTTAAGTGTTTGTATTAACTAATTAATGTTGTATTTTAATGTATCTTTGACTCTGTTTACTTGCTTTTATTCAACTCCATTCTTCTGTAAAGTGTCTTTGAGTATTTTGAAAAGTGCTATACAAATAAAATGTATTATTATTATTATTATTATTATGGGCTGGCTCAGTAGCCCAACTTTTTTAACGTAAGGCTCTCTTGCTAAGTGCTAGCATGATGACTGTTAGCATGTTAGCATTTAAGCTAATTTACTCATGCCTAAAGGCTACTAAGCACATGTCATGATGTGGGGAGGTTATAGGACAGCCTTGGTACTTTCTAAACTTGAGGCCCTCTTGCTAGGTGCTAGCATGATGACTGTTAGCATGTTAGCATTTTAGCTAATTTACTCAATTCTAAAGGAAAATACGCACATGGCATGATGTGGGGACACTGTAGGACTGCCCCAAACGTTTCAGGACCTGAGGCTGTTTTGCTACGTGTTAGCACGGTAGCCGTTAGCATGTTAGCATTTTAGCCAATTTACTCAAGTTTAAAGGCAAATACACACTTGGCATGATGTGGGGACACTATGAGACTGCATCAACCTTTTCCGTATTTGAGGCTTTCTTGCTAGGTGCTACCGCGGTAGCCGTTAGCATGTTAGCATTTTAGCATTTTAGCCAATTTACTCAAGTTTAAAGGCAAATACACACTTGGCATGATGTGGGGACACTATGGGACTGCATCAACCTTTTCCGTATTTGAGGCTTTCTTGCTAGGTGCTACCACGGTAGCCGTTAGCATGTTAGCATTTTAGCCAATTTACTCAAGTTTAAAGGCAAATACACACTTGGCATGATGTGGGGACACTATGGGACTGCATCAACCTTTTCCGTATTTGAGGCTTTCTTGCTAGGTGCTACCGCGGTAGCCGTTAGCATGTTAGCATTTTAGCCAATTTACTCAAGTTTAAAGGCAAATACACACTTGGCATGATGTGGGGACACTATGGGACTGCATCAACCTTTTCCGTATTTGAGGCTTTCTTGCTAGGTGCTACCACGGTAGCCGTTAGCATGTTAGCATTTTTGCCAATTTACTCAAGTTTAAAGGCAAATACACACTTGGCATGATGTGCGGACACTATGGGACTGCATCAACCTTTTCCGTATTTGAGGCTTTCTTGCTAGGCGCTACCGCGGTAGCCGTTAGCATGTTAGCATTTTAGCCAATTTACTCAAGTTTAAAGGCAAATACACACTTGGCATGATGTGGGGACACTATGGGACTGCATCAACCTTTTCCGTATTTGAGGCTTTCTTGCTAGGTGCTACCGCGGTAGCCGTTAGCATGTTAGCATTTTAGCCAATTTACTCAAGTTTAAAGGCAAATACACACTTGGCATGATGTGGGGACACTATGGGACTGCATCAACCTTTTCCGTATTTGAGGCTTTCTTGCTAGGTGCTACCGCGGTAGCCGTTAGCATGTTAGCATTTTTGCCAATTTACTCAAGTTTAAAGGCAAATACACACTTGGCATGATGTGGGGACACTATGGGACTGCATCAACCTTTTCCGTATTTGAGGCTTTCTTGCTAGGTGCTACCACGGTAGCCGTTGGCACACCGGGCCCGAGGTTCACAGCACAGGTGGCCAGCCCATCAAAATTTCCGCGGGAATTTTCTAGTTATTATTATTACCTTGTTTTCTTTCTCCTTGATCCAGGAGATCCTCCTTTTTAAAGCCACTTCCGCAGCCACTTTGAGTTGCTTGGGAGAGTGCTTCACTTTGCTACACCACAATGTTGTCCGCTCCCACAACCAGAACCAGAATCACCGTTCAGTGGGTGCAACGGAGACAGCCTCGGCAGACAGACTCAAGTCCTGGAATAAGCACTGCAGCTCCAGTGTGAATGAGGTGGAACCTGGTAGCCGCAAGTCCAGCAGCCAAAGCCCGAGTCACTCGGTTAGTGAGAACCAAAGTCCCAAACGCTGCAGCTTTGCTGGAAAAGAAGAAAAGGACTACAACCACATCCAGAGTCATGCAGGTGAGCAAAGTGACGAGTGGTGACGTTTAATTTTTTTAACTCATGAACAAATTGTTGAAATTTCATAATTTGTCCGACACGGGCCCAACCTCAAACCTATCAAACAATGAACTACAGCTAGCTAGAACTGTAAAGCTAACAGGACCTCCTCTGGTGCAACATCAGTGTCCGCTGACCTCATAAATAAACAAATGGAAGAAAAATTTTCAGTCTGAAAAGCTACATTTTTGTCCCAGTCTGTCCCTGCCACTCCTCCCCATCCAGTGGTTCTTTGCTACTTAAATACGCACATCCTGGTGAAATATGGGCTAATAACTATAAAAGCAATCTTCACTCGCTAAATGTACTGCAAAAAAAGGTCAGTAAGGATAATTCATAATGCCGCCTACAGAGAACATACTAACTCCTTATTTCTAAAATCACAAATACTTATGTCTCAAGTCACATTGTTCTTGTCTTCTTCCATGGATATGTCTCTCCAGAGAGTTCAGTTGGATGGTTCAAATCTCCTAAGAAGCAGACGACCAACGATGCATCCCAACCGCTCACGTACAACAACCAAGCTGAGGTATTGCACATCCCACCATTGCATTTTATCGTGTAATTGTCCCATTGTACAGGGCTCGTTTATTTAGGGGCTGCGGACCGCGGTCTAAATAAACGATTCTGATTGGTCCATTTCAAGATTTGCAAGGATTGCTTTGCAAATTAGCACCGGAATTACGCAGTCCGTGTTTTACCAACACCCAACAAGAACCGCTTTTAAAAAAAACTCTTGGCAGTATAGCATGCCAAAGTACACTTGCCCGACGGGAATATCACTGATTAGATTTACTTGCCCCAATTTTGTTTTAACTTGCCCCGGGCCATCGGTACATCGTTATTGTCAAGCCCTGTATTATGCTACTTTTTTATGCTACTTTTCTGACCTACAAATGTAGTTAGAATGTTGTATTCTCGTGTTAAATGATGTCAAAGTTTCAGATAATGAGGTTTGCGCATTTGGAAGTGAGCCCTGAAAGAAGTTTGGGATGTCTCAAAACACTTGGTTACAGAGGGCGTTGCAAAACTGTTCCTTTGTGATGTCACAGATGAGTGGGGTTCCTTATGGGCGTGGCTGTAGGCACAATACACTCTCAGCTCTGCTTCTGTGTTTACATTGCTAGCAAAGGCTTGTAGAAAGTGTTTCTTTGTATGTAAGGTTTTGCGGATTTGGAAGTGACCCCCGAAAAAATTTTTGGAATGTCCCTCAGCGCTCGGTTTCAGTAGGTGTGGTAAAACTGCCCCATTCTGATGTCACAGAAGGCGTGGTTGTTAGTCAGATAAGATGTCTGCCCTCCCCCAAGCTCTGCTCCTCTGTTTATGTTGCTTGCAATGGCTCGTACGGGAAATCCACATTTGTTTACAATTCCAAAAGACGCCACCATCAGGCACGAGTGGTTGGATTTCCTGATTCTCTACCAGCAAAATGTCAGGTTCAAACTCCTGTGACACTTGTAAAAACACTTAAATACAGAAATACAGAAGAGACAGACAACAATATTCAAAGTTACTCGCAGCGAGGAGAGTGAAACCACATACCCAGTGACATGCCGCTCTACTTTGAGTATGCAGTTTTCGGGGGTCCCTACTACATGGTCGTGCAACTCTAAGGGGGCAGGGGGGCTGCGCACGAGCTGTACTTGTTTGTCTATATGTGTGTGTATATGTGAGAGTAATTACTTTTTATTATTTTATGAGTTATCTTGACACATTCTGGCAGGATTAACATGAGCATCTGCAGGCTCGTTGCTGGCGCTTCCAGGCACCTCCAGGACCTGGGGGTGGCTGGGGGTCTCTGATCAGGGTCACAGGAACATTCCTTCTTCAGCACGTTCAAACACTTTCTATTGTCTAAGCAAATGGATATAAGGGTGATAACTAACGCTATAATAATTCATTACTCTGTCGTTTGGTAGCAGGCAGTAAGTAACAACTTATCAGCGTCCTAATAGTGTTTATTTTGTGTAAGTCATGGAGTAAAAGCAGTTGTCTGTGTAGCATTATAGAGTGTGCATACAGAGAGCGGGTTTGCGAGTAGCCATTTCCCACCAAAATCAGTGGCTCTACCTGAGTTTTTGAGACACTGGTAAAATGCCAAAGCTACTTACCATTGAGCGGTCTTGAAGTAACCTCTTTTCTTGAGAAACTTTGGACTGTCCAGTGTCTACATCCGGATGGGATTCAGGATCCAACATATTTGGCTGTATGTTAAAAGCTTTTAGAAAGATAAATCACGTTTATTATCAACTCCTATAAAGTTGGGTTTGCAGCTAGCGGCACAACACCGGAAGTCTTTCTAAGCACTCGGAAGTGTGACCAACCACAGCGGAGGTGGCGTGCCTGGAGGCGGGCCTTGGGTGGAATACATTAAAATAGACGGTTTTCCCGGGAAGCACGAAATCCAAAGAAATACAGCTGGAATAGGTGCAGATTCTGGAAGAACTATAAAACTTTGTGTACTGGTTATGGTGTGTAGCTGCTCTATAGGAGTCCACAACTAATTAATAATAATTAATAATATTAATATTATTAATTATTATTATTATTGATTAATAATATGATTAATAATATTAATATTATTAATCATTAATAATAATTAATAATGGTTACTATAATTAATAATAATTAATAATAATAAATATAATTAATAATAATTAATAATAATAAATATAATTAATAATAATTAATAATTAAATTAATATTTATGATCCTCTGTTGATTTAGTAATTTTACTCCTGACAAAGACAGAGCAGTCCATCATTTTTAGGCTAGGTTTATTTTATCAGAGACGGACTATCACCAACAAATCCAGCAAAACACTTAAAACGAGGTTATGAATAAATTTTTATTTGAGTGAAATAATTATTTGATCCCCAATCAAAACGTGGCTTCGCTCTTAGTGGAGGGAACCCTTGTTGGCAAGAACTGAAGTCAGACATTTTTTTCAGTCAGACAGTATTTTTGTAGACAGCTATGAATATAGCATTACATGCAACATGCTCTGTTTAAATCATGGTATTGTCAAAAAATGTCAATCAGCAGCAGACCAACAGTCCGGACGATGTGGATCCCAGTGACGAGACCACAGACACAGAGGACAACGACGAGGAGGACCTGGGTGTTCTTGATGAACAGCGAAGCATCATCCGCCATCTCCTCTCCCAACTCAAGCTTGGCATGGACCTCACAAAGGTGAATGTCTCATCCTTGACTTTGTTGTTTGCTCTTTGATTCTTCTCAAATTGAGTATGGGTGGCTAACTATAAAAGCAATCTTCACTTGCTAAATGTACTGCAAAAAAGGTCAGTAAGGATAATTCATAATGGCGCCTACAGAGAACATACTAACTCCTTATTTCTGAAATCACAAATACTTCAACTTGCTGATATAGTTCATCTTCAAACAGCTAAAATAATGCATAAGGCTAAAAACAACCAATTAGCTAAAAATGTCATCCAATACTTCTCTACAAGAGAGGAGAAATATGATCTCAGGGAAGAAGTACATTTGAAACACTTCTATGCTAGGACTACGTTATGCTAGCCATAGCATTTCAGTATGTGGAATCAAACTATGGATTGGATTGAGTAAGGACCTTTATTGCATTAATAAAAAAAAGGTGCATTATTTAAAAAAAAACTAAAAAAACAGTATTATGGAAAGCAGGAAGTGAACAAATGTAACAGTTAGTGATTGTAAAAGTACCAGATGGAGGGGTAGGATTTAATAAGCTTTGCTTCTTCCTACTCCTTTTGGACATGTGGAACTGTGAACTGATTATGGGATGCACTCAATTGTAATCTGATGCATGTTCAAATGAAATAAAACCATTACCATAGACTTCCTGGTCTGTGGCCACCTATTCAGCTCCACCAGGGGGCACACATGCTTTCCCAGGGTCACTAGGGTGGCATCGTGGAGGCATTCAAACTACAGTGGATGCCTGAGCCACCTCGACTAGCTTCTCTGTATCTCTTAGGGTGAGTTCAGACAGTTTTGAATGCTTGTATCAATCATTTCGTGACTGTAGATGAAGCAATAATTAGCTTTGAGCTTTGCTCAGCTAAGCTCTATCTTCACCACGGCGGTCCGGTACAGCATACTATGCTGACATCCGATCACACCACGTTCGAGCCTTCCTTGAGTCATGAGAAAGACCCTGAGAGACGAGTGCACTCCACAATTTGGCCTCATATTTGGGAGTGCTAAGTCTCATCTCAGAAGCTTCACACTTGGCTGCTAACTGTCCGAGTAAAGGCTGGATCAGGATCTGGATCTGTGACAGCTGGATCAGGACCACATCATCCTATCTCTACATCACATTTCCACTGTCAAACCACTATTGGTAATGGTAATGGTAATGGTTTTATTTCATTTGAACATGCATCAGATTACAATTGAATGCATCCCATAATCAGTTCACAGTTCCACATGTCCAAAAGGAGTAGGAAGAAGCAAAGCTTATTAAATCCTACCCCTCCATCTGGTACTTTTACAATCACTAACTGTTACATTTGTTCACTTCCTGCTTTCCATAATACAGTTTAAGTTTTTTTGTTGTTGTTTTTTTTAATAATGTACCTCGTAGCTAAGTAGGAGGTGATATGAGCATCCAATGCCATAATGTGTACCATAGTGCGTGTCAATATAGTGATATATATAGCACATCATGACTGGTTCAAGACTCTTCATCCTTGTATTTAGCAAACATCAACTGCTTGTATTGTTTCTTGAATTGGCTCATCGTTGTGCATTGTTTGATTTCCTTACTCAATCCATTCCATAGTTTGATTCCACATACTGAAATGCTATGGCTAGCATAACGTAGTCCTAGCATAGAAGTGTTTCAAATGTACTTCTTCCCTGAGATCATATTTCTCCTCTCTTGTAGAGAAGTATTGGATGACATTTTTAGCTAATTGGTTGTTTTTAGCCTTATGCATTATTTTAGCTGTTTGAAGATGAACTATATCAGCAAGTTGAAGTATTTGTGATTTTAGAAATAAGGAGTTAGTATGTTCTCTGTATTAGAGGGCGGCACGGCAGTCTAGTGCTTAGCGCGCAGCTAGGAGACCAGGGTTCAATTCCACCCTCGGCCATCTCTGTGTGGAGTTTGCATGTTCTCCCCGTGCATGCGTGGGTTTTCTCCGGGTACTCCGGTTTCCTCCCACATTCCAAAAACATGCTAGGTTAATTGGCGACTCCAAATTGTCCATAGGTATGAATGTGAGTGTGAATGGTTGTTTGTCTATATGTACCCTGTGATTGGCTGGCCACCAGTCCAGGGTGTACCCCGCCTCTCGCCCAAAGACAGCTGGGATAGGCTCCAGCACCCCCGCGACCCTCGTGAGGAAAAAAGCGGTAGAAAATGAATGAATGAACTTTATTAGAGCCCTCCTAGACATGAAATAACACCCCTATAGTCACATTTACATTCTTATTACCCAATATAGTAGACATAAGACGTAGAAAACATTTTTACCACCTTCTAAATATGCTTTTTAACTTTATTAGAGCCCTCTGGTCATGAAATAACACCCCTAAAGTCACATTTACACTCAAATTAACTAATAAAGTAGACATAAGGCATAGAAAACCTGTTTATGACCCTGTAAATAGAAGTGTTTCAAATGTACTTCTTCCCTGAGATCATATTTCTCCTCTCTTGTAGAGAAGTATTGGATGACATTTTTAGCTAATTGGTTGTTTTTAGCCTTATGCATTATTTTAGCTGTTTGAAGATGAACTATATCAGCAAGTTGAAGTATTTGTGATTTTAGAAATAAGGAGTTAGTATGTTCTCTGTAGGCGGCATTATGAATTATCCTTACTGACCTTTTTTGCAGTACATTTAGCGAGTGAAGATTGCTTTTATAGTTATTAGCCCATATTTCCACACAATAAGTAAGATATGGTAGAACCAGAGAGCAATAAAGAGTGTGGAGTGATTTCTGATTGAGAACAAATTTTGCTTTGTTCAATACTGAAATATTTCTGGCCACCTTATGTTGTATATTTGTAATATGAGGTTTCCAGCTCATATTTTCATCTATTGTGATCCCCAGAAATGTATTTTCCTTCCACACCGTCTATTTGTATTTGCTGGTGTCCTTTCTGCTGTTAGCAAACAGCATGATTTTAGTTTTACTTATGTTCAAGGACAATCTATTATCATCAAAGCGATAACTAATAATCGCTAATAATATGCTAGCCAGTGGTGATGATCTTATAAAAGGTGTCATTTGGAGCCAAGCAGTAATTTCACAAGAATGAAGTCAGAATATTAAGAGAAAAATATAATGTAATGATGATATTTTGTTTCAGGTGGTGCTCCCTACGTTCATACTAGAGAAGCGCTCCCTGCTGGAGATGTATGCTAACTTCATGGCTCACCCCGACATGTTTCTCTCAATCACCGTTGGTTGCACGCCGGAGGAGCGCATCGTCCGCTTTGTTGAGTACTATCTCACTGCCTTCCATGAGGGCCGCAAAGGGGCGGTGGCCAAAAAGCCCTACAACCCCATCCTGGGCGAGACCTTCCACTGCTCTTGGCATGTTCCTCAGGACCGCGTTCGCTCTCTCAGAGCTGCTAGTCGTACGGCTCCCGTCTCGGCAACAACGTCAAACTTCTCACAAAAGGCGCCAGGCGGTTGCGGCGGAACAAACACTGACTTTTATCAGGTTCGGTTTGTGGCTGAGCAGGTGTCCCACCACCCACCTGTATCAGGCTTTTACTGTGAGTGCAGGGAGAAGAGGATGTGTGTTAATACTTACGTCTGGACCAAGAGCAAGTTCATGGGCATGTCTGTTGGAGTTTCAATGGTCGGACAAGGTAAGACAATGTTATTATTATTATTTGTTATTATTTTCACACAAAGCATGTGTTTTTCCTCAGAAAACCCATCTCATCCACCATAAGTCAATAAGAATTTATAAATATGTCATAATATAAGTCATGGGTGTCCATTTGTGGCAAAATTTTGCGGTAATTGCAGTAATTTTTACAAGAATAAAGTGAAAATATGTTCCTATCGTAGTATAGTATGTTCCTACAGAGAACATACTAACTCCTTATAAAAGCAATCTTCACTCGCTAAATGTACTGCAAAAAAGGTCAGTAAGGATAATTCATAATGCCGCCTACAGAGAACATACTAACTCCTTATTTCTAAAATCACAAAAACTTCAACTTGCTGATATAATTCATCTTCAAACAGCTAAAATAATGCATAAGGCTAAAAATAACCATTCATTCATTCATTCTCTACCGCTTGTCCTCACGAGGGTCGCGGGGAGTGCTGGAGCCTATCCCAGCTGTCTTTGGGCGAGAGGCGGGGTACACCCCGGACTGGTCGCCAGCCAATCACAGGGCACATATAGACAAACAACCATTCACACTCACATTCATACCTATGGACAATTTGGAGTCGCTAATTAAGAAAACCCACGCAGGCACGGGGAGAACATGCAAACTCCACACAGAGATGGCCGAGGGTGGAATTGAACCCTGGTCTCCTAGCTGTGAGGTCTGCGCGCTAACCTAAAAACAACCAATTAGCTAAAAATGTCATCCAATACTTCTCTACAAGAGAGGAGAAATATGATCTCAGGGAAGAAGTACATTTGAAACACTTCTATGCTAGGACTACGTTATGCTAGCCATAGCATTTCAGTATGTGGAATCAAACTATGGAATGGATTGATTAAGGAAATCAAACAATGCACAACGCATATGCATATATCACTATATTGACACTTACTATGGTCATTGGATGCTCATATCACCTCTACATTATTAAAAAAACAAAAAAAAAACTTAAATTGTATGATGGAAAGCAGGAAGTGAACAAATGTAACAGTTAGTGATTGTAAAAGTACCAGATGGAGGGGTAGGATTTAATAAGCTTTGCTTCTTCCTACTCCTTTTGGACATGTGGAACTGTGAACTGATTATGGGATGCACTCAATTGTAATCTGATGCACGTTCAAATGAAATAAAACCATTATCATAACCAAAATATTATTAGAAACCCCCGCTCTACAATGTTGCACAATAGACACAGTTAGGACACTGATAAACTGTTACTTACTGCTTGTATGGAGATGTGTTTTTTTCTGGAAATGTATATAACTTATGTGTTGCTTTTCAAAATATCAGCTTGGCAAAGGTGCATCGTTTCATTTTTCTGGACGTGGCCCTTTGCTGTAAAGCGTTTGGACACCATAGATATTGATAAATGTACAGCAGATACATACGTATGTACTAGTGTGCACATCTTTTTATGATGCTTCACTGGTACTTTCTTCATGCGTTTGAGATTTCGCACTTTCTTTGGTGGGCCTTGAATGCACCATAGTTATGCACTGTGAGACTTTGTTAGCACTTCCTTCCACAATGAATCCAGCCTGCAAACGTGATTGTGTAGCGGGGGGGGGATTGAAGAGAGAAGGGGAGGGTTCTGGAGCTCAGTCTAATTGAGTCATTACGAATACTCACTTTTATTACAAATGTTAATGGATGACGTAAAGGGCTAACAGGAGGTTTTGGAGGGTGGAGGAGCGAACCGTACATCAAAAATGTATATTTTCATAGCCGTATCAGTTACCTGCGCCATTCACTGGTAGACTTGGACTATATTTCCTCTGTTTAATAGTTCTTAATTTTATATATTTACTCCTATACATGCGTGCATGCTATATGAATGCATGCAGTCATCCATGCACACATGCACAAAGGTTAATGAGCTAAATAGTTGAGGAAGTGGAACAGTACTATACAGTACGTTTTCTGCTTGACCAACTTAAACCTGCTCGTGTGTGTGTGTGTGTGTGTGTGTGTGTGTGTGGTAGGGAAAGAGATGTGACTGAGTTTGACCTGGACATAGAACAGCTGGCTGTTACATAAGCATCAGAGAGGAAGGGGTGAGCAAATCTTCATGGGAGCCCAGATGGCACAGTTTGAAATTCTGAATCCCGATTCAATTGAGGTCAAGCAGAATTTGCCAGTGACCCGCTTAGAATGTCTTTATTCAAGCATGGAATATATAAATATATAAATGACGTCGCCGAGTCTTTCCAGGAAAGTGTATATCAATGATGTTAGCTTGCCCGTGGATGGATGTGCAATATGCTATCTCTGGTCCAATACAATTTAATTGGTAGTTGGAATAAAAAGGATAAACCAGGGGTCTCCAACTCGCGACCCATCGAATTGTTTATGCTAAGATGCTAATCTTAATCATCTAGCACAGGGGTCGGCAACCTTTACTATGAAAAGAGCCATTTCACCCACTTGCCCACTAAAGAAAAATAGCCTGGAGCCGCAAAACGTTGTATGTTTAAAACAACATTGGAGGGAATTTGGGGGTGTCAAAGTAGTTCAGATAAAAAAAAAGACGAGTTGGAGTACTCTTGCTAGTACTGGAGATAAACTTTTGTTTTTAAATGAGCTCTAATTTATTTTTTAGAATCGTCAAATAACTCATTAATAATTAATAACTCAAATAACTCAAAGTATTACTCATTTCCCTTCATGTTAACCTGTCAGAGAGAACTGGATAGCATCCTGTCTGCTCATTCAGTCACCAGTCAGAACTCAGTCAGGATGCATTCATGGTCTCACACAAAGTTGGATTTTTGTAAACTCATAACAAAGACGTGCATTTTCACCACACGGGTGCTAAAAAATATTCAAGCATTGCAAAGGGAGCCGCAACAAAGAGGCTGGAGAGCCACATGCGGCTCTGGAGCCGCGGGTTGCTGACCCCTGATCTAGCAGGCTAACACCTAGCATAATAGTACTAAGTGTTTGGATAAGTGCCTGTCTGAAAATGTTAGTATAGCTAACATAAATAAAAAGGATAAACCAGGGGTCTCCAACTCGCGACCCGTGGAATTGTATTAGCTAAGATGCTAATCTTAGCATGCTAACACCTAGCATAATAGTTTTAAGTGCCTATGTCTGAAAATGTTCGTATAGCTAACTTGATAACATTTGTATGCTAATAGCATGATAGAGATAAGTGTGGGCTGCGCAGTGAGTAGTTAGCATTTGGCCACACATCAGATCGGGAAGACCTGGGTTCGATTCTTCGTGTGGAGTTTGCAATATACTATCTCTGGTCCAATACAATTTAATTGGTAGTTGGGATAAAAAGGATGAACCAGGGGTCTCCAACTTGCGACCCATCGAATTGTTTATGCTAAGATGCTAATCTTAGCATGCTAACACCTAGCATAATAGTACTAAGTGTTTGGATAAGTGCCTATGTCTGAAAATGTTAGTATAGCTAACATGATAACATTTGTATGCTCATAGCATGATAGAGATAAGTGTGGGCTGCGCAGTGAGTAGTTAGCATTTGGCCACACATCAGATCGGGAAGACCTGGGTTCGATTCTTCGTGTGGAGTTTGCAATATGCTATCTCTGGTCCAATACAATTTAATTGGTAGTTGGAATAAAAAGGATAAACCAGGGGTCTCCAACTCGCGACCCGTCGAATTGTATTAGCCAAGATGCTAATCTTAGCATGCTAACACCTAGCATAATAGTTTTAAGTGCCTATGTCTGAAAATGTTCGTATAGCTAACTTGATAACATTTGTATGCTAATAGCATGATAGAGATAAGTGTGGGCTGCGCAGTGAGTAGTTAGCATTTGGCCACACATCAGATCGGGAAGACCTGGGTTCGATTCTTCGTGTGGAGTTTGCAATATACTATCTCTGGTCCAATACAATTTAATTGGTAGTTGGAATAAAAAGGATAAACCAGGGGTCTCCAACTCGCGACCCGTCGAATTGTATTAGCTAAGATGCTAATCTTAGCATGCTAACACCTAGCATAATAGTTTTAAGTGCCTATGTCTGAAAATGTTAGTATAGCTAACATGATAACATTTGTATGCTCATAGCATGATAGAGATAAGTGTGGGCTGCGCAGTGAGTAGTTAGCATTTGGCCACACATCAGATCGGGAAGACCTGGGTTCGATTCTTCGTGTGGAGTTTGCAATATACTATCTCTGGTCCAATACAATTTAATTGGTAGTTGGGATAAAAAGGATGAACCAGGGGTCTCCAACTTGCGACCCATCGAATTGTTTATGCTAAGATGCTAATCTTAGCATGCTAACACCTAGCATAATAGTACTAAGTGTTTGGATAAGTGCCTATGTCTGAAAATGTTAGTATAGCTAACATGATAACATTTGTATGCTCATAGCATGATAGAGATAAGTGTGGGCTGCGCAGTGAGTAGTTAGCATTTAGCCACACATCAGATCGGGAAGACCTGGGTTCGATTCTTCGTGTGGAGTTTGCAATATACTATCTCTGGTCCAATACAATTTAATTGGTAGTTGGAATAAAAAGGATAAACCAGGGGTCTCCAACTCACGACCCGTCGAATTGTATTAGCTAAGATGCTAATCTTAGCATGCTAACACCTAGCATAATAGTTTTAAGTGCCTATGTCTGAAAATGTTCGTATAGCTAACTTGATAACATTTGTATGCTAATAGCGTGATAGAGATAAGTGTGGGCTGCGCAGTGAGTAGTTAGCATTTGGCCACACATCAGATCGGGAAGACCTGGGTTCGATTCTTCGTGTGGAGTTTGCAATATACTATCTCTGGTCCAATACAATTTAATTGGTAGTTGGAATAAAAAGGATAAACCAGGGGTCTCCAACTCGCGACCCGTCGAATTGTATTAGCCAAGATGCTAATCTTAGCATGCTAACACCTAGCATAATAGTTTTAAGTGCCTATGTCTGAAAATGTTCGTATAGCTAACTTGATAACATTTGTATGCTAATAGCATGATAGAGATAAGTGTGGGCTGCGCAGTGAGTAGTTAGCATTTGGCCACACATCAGATCGGGAAGACCTGGGTTCGATTCTTCGTGTGGAGTTTGCAATATACTATCTCTGGTCCAATACAATTTAATTGGTAGTTGGAATAAAAAGGATAAACCAGGGGTCTCCAACTCGCGACCCGTCGAATTGTATTAGCTAAGATGCTAATCTTAGCATGCTAACACCTAGCATAATAGTTTTAAGTGCCTATGTCTGAAAATGTTAGTATAGCTAACATGATAACATTTGTATGCTCATAGCATGATAGAGATAAGTGTGGGCTGCGCAGTGAGTAGTTAGCATTTGGCCACACATCAGATCGGGAAGACCTGGGTTCGATTCTTCGTGTGGAGTTTGCAATATACTATCTCTGGTCCAATACAATTTAATTGGTAGTTGGGATAAAAAGGATGAACCAGGGGTCTCCAACTTGCGACCCATCGAATTGTTTATGCTAAGATGCTAATCTTAGCATGCTAACACCTAGCATAATAGTACTAAGTGTTTGGATAAGTGCCTATGTCTGAAAATGTTAGTATAGCTAACATGATAACATTTGTATGCTCATAGCATGATAGAGATAAGTGTGGGCTGCGCAGTGAGTAGTTAGCATTTAGCCACACATCAGATCGGGAAGACCTGGGTTCGATTCTTCGTGTGGAGTTTGCAATATACTATCTCTGGTCCAATACAATTTAATTGGTAGTTGGAATAAAAAGGATAAACCAGGGGTCTCCAACTCACGACCCGTCGAATTGTATTAGCTAAGATGCTAATCTTAGCATGCTAACACCTAGCATAATAGTTTTAAGTGCCTATGTCTGAAAATGTTCGTATAGCTAACTTGATAACATTTGTATGCTAATAGCGTGATAGAGATAAGTGTGGGCTGCGCAGTGAGTAGTTAGCATTTGGCCACACATCAGATCGGGAAGACCTGGGTTCGATTCTTCGTGTGGAGTTTGCAATATACTATCTCTGGTCCAATACAATTTAATTGGTAGTTGGAATAAAAAGGATAAACCAGGGGTCTCCAACTCGCGACCCGTGGAATTGTATTAGCTAAGATGCTAATCTTAGCATGCTAACACCTAGCATAATAGTTTTAAGTGCCTATGTCTGAAAATGTTCGTATAGCTAACTTGATAACATTTGTATGCTAATAGCATGATAGAGATAAGTGTGGGCTGCGCAGTGAGTAGTTAGCATTTGGCCACACATCAGATCAGGAAGACCTGGGTTCGATTCTTCGTGTGGAGTTTGCAATATACTATCTCTGGTCCAATACAATTTAATTGGTAGTTGGAATAAAAAGGATAAACCAGGGGTCTCCAACTTGCGACCCATCGAATTGTTTATGCTAAGATGCTAATCTTAGCATGCTAACACCTAGCATAATAGTACTAAGTGTTTGGATAAGTGCCTATGTCTGAAAATGTTAGTATAGCTAACATGATAACATTTGTATGCTCATAGCATGATAGAGATAAGTGTGGGCTGCGCAGTGAGTAGTTAGCATTTGGCCACACATCAGATCGGGAAGACCTGGGTTCGATTCTTCGTGTGGAGTTTGCAATATACTATCTCTGGTCCAATACAATTTAATTGGTAGTTGGAATAAAAAGGATAAACCAGGGGTCTCCAACTCGCGACCCGTCGAATTGTATTAGCTAAGATGCTAATCTTAGCATGCTAACACCTAGCATAATAGTTTTAAGTGCTTATGTCTGAAAATGTTCGTATAGCTAACTTGATAACATTTGTATGCTAATAGCATGATAGATCAGATGGGGAAGACCTGGGTTCGATTCTCCGTGAGTTTGCATGTTCTCCCCGTGTGTGGGTTCTCTCCAGGTAGTCCCGTTTCCGACCACATTCCAAAAACATGCTAGGTTAATTGGCCACTCCAAATTGTCCATAGGTATGAAAGTGAGTGTGAATGGTTGTTTGTCTATAAGTGCCCTGCGATTGGCTGGCGACCAGTCCAGGGTGTACCCAGCCATTCGCCTGATGATAGCTGGGATAGGCTCCAGCATACCCGTGACCCTAGTGAGGATAAGTGGCTTAGAAAATGGATGGATGGAGATAAGTGTCTGCTTAACTTAATATTCTAAAAAAGCGTAAAAAAATACCAGTATGCTAACACCTAGCATAATTTACCGGGAATTTATAATTTCCCAAACAAGAAACCTTTTTTTGTGGAGTTATGTGCACAAATGCCAAAAAATAAATAAATAAATAAATAAAAATAAAAAATAAAAAAATCTTTAAAAAATTAATGAATCCAGATGGTGGGGTTGTGTTGTGGAGGATGTGGGGCGGGCGGATGGGGGGGGGGGCTGGCTGGTGGGCAGGGGAGGTGCGCGGCGCAGGCCGGGATTGGCGGGGGGCTTGCTTGGGGGCGGGGTGGTGGGCTCTGGGTCGTGGGGGAGCATCGACCAAGGGTTTGGGGGCGGGTCTGGCCGGTGGCTCACGGGCGGCCCCTGCTATTTGCCGGTGTCTGGTTGTCCCCTCTGTCTCCGGTCTGGTAGCGGTCTTCCCGCCTCTGGGGTGTCCTACTCGGCGGTTGGTGGGCGGATGGGAGATGTGGTGGAGACGGGTCGGCGCTGGGGCGGAGGATAGGGCTGGGAGGGGCATTCACTTTTTGTGAACTGGTCTCTCCACGAAATTGACGAGAAGCTCACGTTCGCGGGAACCTGCCTGCCCTGACGGAACGTACACCGCCGGGTACGTGATGGACAGTTGGGGAAAGTGGAAGGTCATGTGCCTGGTGAATCTTTCTGTGGAGGACATGGAAGACGTCTACCTATTCGGGACCATGATACCAGGTGTGTTGCTGATTGGATTGGGAACTTTCCTGGTGTATCGTAGAATTCGTACGATGGAGGCAGTGGATCAAGTTGGTCCACAGCTGCCCATCGTGAATGATTTGGTGGACGAAGCCGTTCACACTCTGACTGTGACTGCCAATCACAACAAGGATGCCATCTTGGTGAAGATTTCGGCTTTGCACATTCAGTTGGATCAATTGGGATTCATCTGTGATGCAGATGATTTACTGAAGTCAGGAGGATGGGTTTTGAACAAAGCTTTAATTATTGTCTCACTTCTGAACGCAACTCGGTAGCTCATAATCTCCCATTCACTACGTCTCCATCGATCAATTAACCGGTCTGTATCTATCAACCCAATGTACCGTCCCCCTGTTTCTCGCAGGTGTTCTGCATCTGTCAGAGCATGATGAAGACTACGTGTTCACACTGCCTTGTGCCCACGCTCGTTCTATTCTGGCTGTGCCCTGGGTGGAGCTTGGGGGAAAGGTCACAATCAGTTGTGCCAAAACAGGCTACTCAGCCACAGTCATCTTTCACACCAAACCTTTCTACGGAGGGAAAGTCCACAGGTAAGTGAACTTAACTGACGTATGACAAGAAAATGTAGACCCTTGAAAGCTTGCTCAATGTTTGCTGTACTCTTGTTTTTTTTTACAGAGTAACAGCTGAAGTAAAGCACAATCAGACAGGAAACATTGTGTGTAAAGCGCAGGGTGAGTGGAACGGGGTCCTGGAGTTTACTTACGGAAATGGAGAAAACAAGACGATTGATACCTCAAAACTCCCGGTCATCAAAAAGAAGATCAGACCAGTAGAGAAGCAGGAACAGAATGAGTCACGGTGAGTCGTCTAATGTGTCTAATTGTTGACTGGTAAAAAAGTCGTTAGAGCCAGTGGTTCAAAGGATGACTCGGTTGGTTGACTGATGACAAGTTCAGGTGATAGTCGCCTTTTACTCTCAGACTCTGCCATGACTCTCGCCTGTGCTCCAGACCTAAATCCAGTTGAGCACAATATGCACCGGTGTCCAAGAGTCGACTGATCAGCCTGTGCGGTCCGCACTTGTGTTTGTACTTGGATCCCAGACTGGATTTTTGAGCATGACATTGAAGCAGGAACAGAAGTCGGATCAGCCTTTGATCTGATTTTTCTAGTTTTTTTTTTTTAAAGTAGTACCTATGATCATGAGCTTTGGGTAGTGATCGAAGGGACACTACGGATCGAAGGGACACTACGGATCGAAAGGACGCTGCCGATCGAAAGGACGCTACCGATCGAAAGGACGCTGCCGATCGAAAGGACGCTACCGATCGAAAGGACGCTACCGATCGAAAGGACACTACCGATCTAAGGACACTACCGATCTAAGGACACTACCGATCTAATGCTACGTTCACACCGACGCCGAATCGATGGCGAATTAAATCGGCGAGCAAAGCGGCGGCAAAGCGTAACAAAGCTTAATGAAAGCGTAAAGACCGTAATACAGCGTAAGAAAGGTTTGAGCAATTTGGGACATTCGGCAAGAGCGGCAAAATTTTTTAAACTGTTTTAAAAATTTGAGGCGATCTGTCACGAATTGCGTAAAGCGGGGGAGAGCGTATTAAAGCTTATCAAAGCGTCACAAAGCTTATCAAAGTTTTGCTCAAAGCGTAGGAAAGCTTAACAGAGCTTGGTTCAAAGGATCAATGGATCTGCTGCATCTTTATATATGCTCTGGATCAGAGGCGGGATGCAGTCGGGATCTCGAAATTTTCCATTGCGTAACAGAGCTTAACAGAGCCTATCAATGCACAAGAGAGCTTGATAATCCTATCAGAGCGTTATTTAAAGCGTGATAAGCGCACCAAAGCTTATCAATGAGTATTAAAGCGTATCAAAGCCTGATCAATCGGCATCAAAGCGTGAGTAGCCGTAGCGATTCGGGAAATAATTTGTCGCCTAAAGCGGGAACGAATTTCGTATCAGACCGTATCAGAGCTTATCAGAGCATAAACATATCTGAGGAGATTGTGAGATTTTTTGAAAAATGACGCCAAATTCGTCGCCGATTCAAAGCGCGACATTCGGCGTCGGTGTGAACATAGCATAAGGACACCACCGATCGAAAGGACACCACCGATCGAAAGGACAAGGTTGCGTACAGTACAAGCAAAAATGAGTCAAAATGAGTAACCTCCTTAGGGTGGCTGGGATCTCCCTCATCCAGGAGAAAATCAGAGTAGAACCGCTGCTCAGGTATCTGGTCAGGACATCTACCCGATTCCATTGTAGGACGTCGTGGTCAACATTGACACCTGATGCAAGAGTTGTTCACGGAGGCATGGTATCTCATGTGGTTTCCGGAGTCCAAACTCTTAAGGTTGACATGGCTCTGCAGCATCGTGTGGACATCGGGGGCCATACCTCTGGATTGGCAGATTGGGTGATGGTCCTCCTTTTTTAGGGGGACCGAAGGAAGGGTGTGTTCCAACTATCGTGGAATCACACTCCTCAGCCTCCCTGGTAAGGTCTATTCAGGGGATCTGTCGGGTAGTTGAATCTTGGAAACGGAAACGGTATCTGGTCAGGACATGTGCCTGATTCCATTGTGATCAACATTGACACCTGATGCAAGAGTTGGTCACGGAGGCATGGGATCTCATGTGGTTTCCGGAGTCCAAACTCTAAGTCCCAAAGCATTCTGCAGACAGAGCAGCAAACCCCAGTTCCCAAACTTTTCAATCTTTGTTTCTGTTGGATATGGCTTGTATTCGAGGCATCTACGTAGCACAGATGTCCCAAGAGAGTCTAGGTTGGCAAAGGTCACTTTCTAAACTGCATCTGTTAGCAAGACTCCCTTTCAGGAGCTACGGAGCTTTGGGGCGGATGGAATAGGCCCTTAATTGCCATCAGTACTAGCTCATCATAATTTGCAAGTTGCACCTGTAAGAGCCTCAACTATGGGTATTGACTAACCACTGTGGGTACACACCGCACTCCGGCCTGTGTATTAGGCAGGTCCCGATCTTCATATTTTTGAGTCTAGTTTTCGGGGGTCACTTTAGTGAGACTGGAGACTTCCTTGCAAGGTTTTACCTGACTCCTCCCTGGAGACGTGTTCAGGGCACATTTAACTGGCAGGATACCTCAAGGAAGATCCAGGAGTATATCTCTCTCAACTGGTTGGGAACCCCTCGGGATCTGCCGGGAGGAGCTGGACTGAATAGTCTGTACTTTGACCTAACCCTGGATAAGTGGGAGAAGATGGATGGTTAGCTTTTCCACATATGTTGTGGTCCCTCTGATCTGATTTTTTTTCCACTCCGTGTGATTCTGAATCCAGGTCTCCGTGGTCAATTTAGCTGTTTCTATGGACTCCACCATTTCCAACTGTAATATTTCATTCATTACAATCAATGATCTGTGATATACTGTGTATATATAAAGTGTTGGCTTTAGTGTAGTGTCCATTAACTATGTGATGGTGTCTTTGCGTCTAGGCGCCTTTGGCAGCACGTGACGGCATCTCTTCGGGCAGGAAACATGGATGAAGCCACGGAACACAAACACCGCCTTGAAGAGAGACAGCGGAGCTCAGGCAAACAGAGAGCTGCCAGCAAAACTCCTTGGAAGCCCAAATATTTCATCAAAGAGGTGAGGAAGAAACAATGAACCCAGGAAGGAAGTTCCTGTCAAGCTTAAAACTATCGAAATACAGCATAAAAAACTGTAAGTATTACATGTTATCATGAATGTACCTGTTGTACTACATGCTGAATAATTTATGGATATTCATTCATTTTCTACCGCTTTTCCTCACGAGGGTAGAATTGAACCCTGGTGTCCAAGCTGTGAGGTCTGCGTGCTAACCACTCGACCGCCGTGCAGCCCAATTTATGGATATAAAACCATAAAACTTTGCTGGATGTTTCAATAGCGGGCATTGTAGCCAGAATAGGTGTGTCCCATTATGTGCATTAACGAGCTGCCTCGTTATCTTTTTTTTATATCATTAGAAAAGAAAAAGACATGCGTGTTTATGGCTCATAGAATAGAATAATATAGTATACCTTTATTGTTATAGTACACGCTTTGCCACTATACATTTCTAGATGTTGGCAGGGCTGCACTAAAATGGCGCCCCAGACAGTTCCCCGTGCCACCCCGCAAGGACCCACCCCACAATTTGAGAAGCACTGCTTTAGTGCATCTTCAGTGCACTTATGGATCCACAATAAAGATTGTAGATGATGGACAAAATTCCAAAAAAGGTGCAATTTTTTTTTTGACCTCACCTTGAGTTGAAGTTTTAGATTAACTTCTTAAAGTCTGGTCTTAAAAGACTTACTAGTGTTTTTAGGTCCGCCCCCCCTATTTTTTTGGGTTAATGTCGATGTCGAATTCACACCATAATTTTAACTTGGTGACGACCTCAATTCGAGATGTTGTGGATCGGTGAAAGGAATACTTACAAATACAAAGACCTTCAATCCCATCGATACGTCTTCCAATGAGGAAGCAGTGCCTGGGACACCACAGTGGGCTCTTCAGATGCTGAAGTTGTCAAAAAGCTCCTCGGTGGATGAGATCCGCCCAGAGTTCCTTAAGGCCCTGTGGGCGTGTCTTGGTTGACATGGCTCTGCAGCATCGTGTGGACATCGGGGGCCGTACCTCTGGATTAGCGGATCGGGTGATGGTCCTCCTTTTTTAGGGGGACCGAAGGAAGGGTGTGTTCCAACTATCGTGGAATCACACTCCTCAGCCTCCCTGGTAAGGTCTATTCAGGGGATCCGTCGGGTAGTTGAATCTTGGAAACGGAAATAATCTGATCAGGTTCTAACTTTTTGGGGGGGCGTCGCAGACATCAAAGACACCAGAGTACTCTCTGGTCAATTTAATAATAATAAACATGAATGTGAATCTATGAAGTGAAAGGGCACCAAAAAAAACCCACCAAAATCTACAACACCATGGCAAATACGGCTATTATTTACTAGAACTTCCTGTATACAAGGCTAGATGGATTGGATCAGGACTGCAGCCGCAACGGATCCAGTGTGAGCCCGGGGTAAAAACCATTTGATTTGGCCACATGCAATGTTGTTGCGATCTCGGATGGGTTTGTTTTGTTTTTTTTCAGCCTCCATGGTTTGCTCCTTAAAAATATAATACAGTATCATCAGTGTTTTGTTTTGTTTGTTCAATGACTGTTGTAACTCCCTCGGATGTGCAACGATCAGACAGCAACTAGTTCTTGTGTTTTACTCGTGGATTTATTGCAAAAACAACGGGAGAACTAAAAGGGTGTTCAAACGGATACATTCATTCATTTTCTACCGCTTACAAAATACAATAAATTACTGGTCACATAATACACAAGTATACAATAACATTATGTCTACAAATTCGTTTTCTTATCATTAAACTCTTTCTTTACAATAGTGCAAAAAAACTTGCCACATCACATACATCACATACACATGTGCAACACACTCATTAGCATTAACATTAGCTGGCACAACAAACTGTAAACTAAGACACTAAGAGACTGAAACGGAAATAAAACAATGCACATATACTGCACCTTAATGGCTGCACACATACCTTAGTGCGGAATTAGAGAGATGATCTTTGACTTTTAGCACCTGTTAGCTTTTGCGCTCTAAATTAGCGTGGCGAACAACGGAGCTCATTTTCTATGGGTGTAACGATTAAACGTGCACGTGCGGAAACGACGATTTTACAGAAAATTTGTTCCGCCTCTTTAACTCATATACACCTAGGTAGGAACCAAAAACGAAAATAGGTAGGAACTTAAAACTGACGAAGGTGCACATAAATACATAGACGGGCAAATTTTGTTTGTTGTAAATGTAAAATCAGAAATACAGTATATGTACTGCACAAGCAACTAGATTTTTCACTCCTGTGTGTGTGTGTGTATTTAGGGTGAAGGTTGGGTGTACCACAACCCGCTCTGGAACCTTGAAAGCAGACCTCCTCCATCTCTGACAACAAGTGGAACAAGTGGAGTGATCACAGGGGACGACTAAAACACCAATGAATAGAATCCAACTTTCCATCAGCTAATTCAATTGGGAGGTGATGATTAAAAGGTGTTTTGTTTTGGGGGTTTTTTCTGACCACACGGGGGCCCCTTCCATCATCTATTGTTCCCTGGACAACGTACTGACAACAATGTCTTATAATGACTGTACAGTAATGTACAGAGCGGTGTATAGAAATGTACTAAACAGGTAATGAGAGGTGGAAAAACTGGTGTTGCATTATTCGTTTTGTTGCCAGCACTTTGGACATGAGCTGACATGTGTTGAGTTCTTCTGAGGGAACTGCTAATTTCTATACAAGCTGTACACTGACTACTTTACATTATATCCAAGCGTACCATGAAAAGTAATATAATAAAATATTTACACAAATTTTAGGGATGTACTCACTTTTTTTAAACACATCTTTGATTTTTTTTTAAAACACCATAAAGATAACTAAGAGAACACTTGCAAATATGTAAAATAAATAAGACAATAAATTATTAATTCATTCATTCTCTACTGCTTTTCCTCACAAGGGTCGTGGGGGTGCTGGAGCCTATCCCAGCTGTCTTTGGGCGAGAGGCGGGGTACACCCTGGACTGGTGGCCAGCCAATCACAGGGCACATATAGACAAACAACCATTCACACTCACATTCATACCTATGGACAATTTGGAGTGGCTAATTAACCTAGCATGTTTTTGGAATGTGGGAGGAAACCGGAGTACCCGGAGAAAACCCACGCATGCACGGGGAGAACATGCAAACTCCACACAGAGATGGCCGAGGGTGGGGAAAGACAAAATAAGAAGCCAAAAAGTTACCACTTCCACACAAACTAGGAGGAGAAGTCATTCATTTATTTTCTACCACTTTTCCGCTTTACCCGGAGGAAACTCCACACAGAGATGGCCGAGAGTGGAATTGAACCCTTGTCTCCTAGCTGTGAGGTCTGTGCGTTAACCACTCGGGCAATAAATTAAAAAATTAAAAAATAAAAATAAGTGAAAATAAATAAAATAAAAGGAGAGGGGCATCTGGTCACTTTCTGGCTGAATGGCATTTCTGCGTTGATAATTCATGAAGGGGTGCCAGGATTTATTGTTGCCGCCAGCGCTGAAGAGCACTTTTCTACTTGATGCTAAACCTAACCTAAACCTAATTGACAGGAAATAGCCATATTAAGATTATATAAATATATATAAGAAAAATATACATCCATTTTGTTCCTTCACTCATTCTTTTGTCTACTTCACTTGCACCTAAAATGGGTGCTAAAGGCTTCAGTTCTCACCGCTAGGCCTGTTAGCATTAGCGAATATACACATGTATACACACAGACTTTCTTTTCTCACATAAACAACAAATATACAGTACAGAGGCATGAAAAGTCACTCTACATGTCTACACTACATATCGTGGTGTACTTTAAAACACTTCTTTTTCACCAACCTGAAACACATGAAAGAGCGGGAACAGTTGGTCGTCTCTCCAACACGGCAGTTCATTTATTTCTTCTTCACCGCTGTGCGTTGGCCTTCCCAACAACTAAGCCGCAACGCCCCCCTGTGGCGCCACTGTGCAACAGCACCGAGCAGCCAAAGTGCCCTACTTTCAACCACAAATTATAGGAAGATTAAATGAAAACCTTTTTGTTTTTTTTTTGTTTTTTTTTTCCACATCTTTACATATGCATTCTGAATGGCTGTAGACCATCGTAGAACGCCATTATGGAATACTGTAAATGAATCTTCGGGTTCATGGAGGATGATGAGGAGGAGTAAAACACTACAACAGAAGCAGGTTTAAACCAGGATACGAAAATGCTACAGCTAAACGGTGCCGGGACGAGACACGTCAGAGGAGTGAATGTGGTGAGTTACTTAACTTATTTCCTGTTTCCTACCAAATATGTATTTATATCTTTTGCTTGCCCTAGAAGACATCTTTTACATCATCAAAAAATCAGCAAAAATGGCCAAGGAAAAATGAAAATTTAATGAGTTAAAGGGGACCTATTATGATTTTTCCACCTGTCTGACCTTTAACCCTTAGATGCATAAGTGGGTCAAAAATGACCCGCTTTTCTTGAAATATCTTCGTAATGAACATTTTTTTATCATTTCATATTCCAGGTATTCCTCAAAATTTTAATATCATGCCGTTCACATTTTTAACTTACCTTTTATAGATTTTAAGAAATTTTAGTTTTTGTGTTACTACCCCAACCTTCAAAAATGACCCGGTCAGGTTGTTTTCTTGAAATATTTTCGTAATGAAAATTTTTATCATTTCATATTCCAGGTATTCCTCAAAAAATGTTTTTGATATCATGCCGTTCACATTTTTAACTTATCTTTTATACATTTTAAGAAATTTTAGTTTTTGTGTTACTACCCCAACCTTCCATAAGTGGGTCAAAAATGACCCGCTTTTCTTGAAATATCTTCGTAATGAACATTTTTTATCATTTCATATTCCAGGTATTCCTCAAAAAACATATTTTGATATCATGCCATTCACATTTTTAACTTACCTTTTATAGATTTTAAGAAATTTTAGTTTTTGTGTTACTACCCCAACCTTCCATAAGTGGGTCAAAAATGACCCGGTCAGGTTGTTTTCTTGAAATATCTTTGTAATGAAAAATTGTTATCATTTCATATTCCAAGTATTCCTAAAAAAAACATGTTTTTGATATCATGCCGTTCACATTTTTAACTTATCTTTTATACATTTTAAGAAATTTTAGTCTTTGTGTTACTACCCCAACCTTCCATAAGTGGGTCAAAAATGACCCGGTCAGGTTGTTTTCTTGAAATATCTTCGTAATGAAAAATTGTTATCATTTCATATTCCAGGTATTCCTCAAAAAACATGGTTTTGATATCATGCCGTTCACATTTTTAACTTATCTTTTATAGATTTTAAGAATTTTTTTTTGTGTGTTACTACCCCAAACTTCCATAAGTGGGTCAAAAATGACCCGCTTTTCTTGAAATATCTTCGTAATGAACATTTTTTATCATTTCATATTCCAGGTATTCCTCAAAAAACATATTTTGATATCATGCCATTCACATTTTTAACTTACCTTTTATAGATTTTAAGAAATTTTAGTTTTTGTGTTACTACCCCAACCTTCCATAAGTGGGTCAAAAATGACCCGGTCAGGTTGTTTTCTTGAAACATCTTCGTAATGAAAATTGTTATCATTTCATATTCTAGGTATTCCTCAAAAACATGTTTTTGATATCATGCCATTCACATTTTTAACTTACCTTTATGCAACACACAATGGATCCTCACATTTTCTATTGTTGTACGGGGTCATCTTCTTTTCCAAAGATGTAAAAAAGTGAAAAATGAAGATGTTTCTAACATGAAATCATTCTTGTGTGGTCCTAAATATAATACTAAATATCATACAAGTGATTATTCCTAACCAAAATGGCAAAATTGGCAAAAAAAAAACAAACGCATTGATTCTAGTATGGGTCATTTTTGACCCACTTATGGAAGAGCGTAGGGTCCAGTCACTAGTGCATCTAAGAGTTAAATGTAGTTTGAATAAAAATAACCTACAGTATGTCAGAGTTTCAGATGATGAGGTTTGCACATTTGGAAGTGAGCCTTGAAAGAAGCTTGGGATGCCTCTGAACGCTCAAGAGCAGGGGTCTCAAACACGCGGCCCGCGGGCCAAATGTGGCCCGCAGGACACTAGTTTGCGGCCCGCGCAAGTTTGATATGGATGCTGTATGGTATCATGTACCCAGAAAAAATGATTACGTTTGATTCATGTTCATGTTAAAGGTTAAATAACTGTTAATAGTTATCCTCCCTATCCGTGTGGAAGTGGTAAGTTTTTGGCTATTTAAGTTTAAAGGAAATAACTTGAAGGCTACCGTTTAGGTCGCTAGCTCTCTAGTTTGCGAGTTAGCATGTGTCTCAAGACCCTGCAGTTGCGCAATATGTTGTAAATAAAAAGAGTATAATTTTAATCTGAAAAAAATAATTTGTCTACCCACCAACTATATGTGGTTTCTTAAGTTTTTATTATTTGCCGTTTTATTATTATTATTATTATTATATTTATTTATTTATTACTGATTGATTGATTTTCTTTATTCTTGATTTGTTTATTTATTTTTCATCTTATTTTGTGTAGAAAAATAAAAATTAAGACATTTGAGAACAGTGGAATGTTGGAAAAATTGGAAAAAAATTGGAACCAAAGCGAATTTTTTACATTTTTTTTGTTTTCAATAAATGCGTTTTTTGGGGGGGGGGGGTTTGAAAACCTGATGCGGCCCAGTCTCACCCAGACCCTAGCTCCAGTGGCCCCCAAGTAAATGGGGTTTGAGACCCCTGATCAAGAGAGTTTTTCACTGTGAGCCAGACTTCCTTATTCCCAAATACAAGCTGCTGCCCTGTGAAGAGTTAGACCAATCAAAGCAGAGTGGGCGGGGCATAGGTGGGTGGAATAAATTAAGAGTTTTTTGGAATGCCAAGGAAATGCATATGTAAGAGTTGCAGATTCTGGAAGTTCTAGACAGCTCTTTGTGCGTGTTATTGTGTGTAGCTACTCTGTAGGAGTCCACCACTCAATACAAAGGGATGGAAAATGAGCATAATAATAAAAATTTTAATTTAGTTGTTTTGTCAAGACTAATATTTTTTTTTTTTTATTTTTTGGATGATCTGAAACATGGAAGTGTGGCCAACTTGTGTCCACACCAGTGGATGAACACCATGTGGTTGAACAATGTCCCTCCCACCGGTGCAGATGCTATCAGCACTATTGCACGGGCTTAGATTAGCATGAGAATAGCGTGGAAGTGCTGGAAGGTCAGTAGTTCATTTCTATGCCCGTCCAGCGCTCGCTTTTATCCCCTTTTGCTCCATACTGCCTTGCAACACTCCCGCTCCGTCATCATTGCCTTCCCTCTGAATGTCCGTCATCTTGGACTCACGTTATGCTAAACATGGCGGACGCTAACACTTTCCTGTACTTTGCATACGGCAGCAATCTGTTAAAGGAACGACTGCAGCTGAAGAATCCATCAGCGGCGTTGCACTGCGTGGCCGTACTAAAGGTATACTCACATGTATTTTTTATACAGTAAACCTTGGATATATCGGATTCAATTGTTGCGAAATCCGTTATATGCGTATACCGGAAAATGTCCGTTTTACGCATATATCGGATTTATATCCGGTATATGCACAAATCGGATTTTATCCGTTATAAAAAGGCACTTCCTTGACTATGTTTCCAATGTACCTGGACGCGCAAACGCTGCAAATGACGTCGTATAGCGGCCTGTCACGATTCGGCGAATCGGAGCGCCACGATGCGGCCATCCGATATATGCGAGGGAAATTTAATGGAAATGCATTGGAACGGGACTGGAGATTTTGTCCGAAATAGGCGAAATCCGTTATAAAAAATCCGATATATGCAATGAATTTTTATTGGAAATGCATTACAGAAAAATCGGTTCTTTTTTAACTGTCCGTTGTGAGCGAATTTCCGATATATCCGAGGTTTACTGTATATGTCTTAAATGGACATAGTACATAGTGTAAATGGTGGTTATGTTTAGGGCTATATATACTACAGTAAACCTCGGATATATCGGATTCAATTGTTCCCACTGGTTTTGTCCGATATAAGCGAAATCCGTTATATGCGTATAGCGGAAAATATCCGTTTTACGCATATATCGGATTTATATCCGGTATATGCCTAAATCGGATTTTATCCGTTATAAAAAGGCACTTCCTTGACTATGTTTCCAATGTACCTGGACGCGCAGGCAACGCTGCAAACGCTGCAAATGACGTCGTATAGCGGCCTGTCACGATTCTGCGAATCGGAGCGCCACGATGCGGCCATCCGATATATGCGAGGGAAATTTAATGGAAATGCATTGGAACGGGACTGGAGATTTTGTCCGAAATAGGCGAAATCCGTTATAAAAAATCCGATATATGCAATGAATTTTTTTAGGAAATTCATTACAGAAAAATCGGTTATTTTTTAACTGTCCGTTGTGAGCGAATTTCCGATATATCCGAGTCCTATATATCCGAGGTTTACTGTATATGTCTTAAATGGACATAGTACATAGTGTAAATGGTGGTTATGTTTAGGGCTATATATACTACAGTAAACCTCGGATATATCGGATTCAATTGTTCCCACTGGTTTTGTCCAATATAAGCGAAATCCGTTATATGCGTATAGCAGAAAATGTCCGTTTTACGCATATATCGGATTTATATCCGGTATATGCGTAAATGGGATTTTATCCGTTATAAAAAGGCACTTCCTTGACTATGTTTCCAATGTACCTGGACGCGCAGGCAACGCTGCAAACGCTGCAAATGACGTCGTATAGCGGCCTGTCACGATTCGGCGAATCGGAGCGCCACGATGCGGCCATCCGATATATGCGAGGGAAATTTCATGGAAATGCATTGGAACGGGACTGGAGATTTTGTCCGAAATAGGCGAAATCCGTTATAAAAAATCTGATATATGCAATGAATTTTTATTGGAAATGCATTACAGAAAAATCGGTTCTTTTTTTATCTGTCCGTTGTGAGCGAATTTCCGATATATCCGAGTCCGATATTCATTCATTCATTTTCTACCGCTTTTCCTCACGAGGGTCGCGGGGGGTGCTGGAGCCTATCCCAGCTGTCTTCGGGCGTAAGGCGGGGTACACCCTGGACTGGTGGCCAGCCAATCCCAGGGCACATATAGACAAACAACCATTCACACTCACATTCATACCTATGGACAATTTGGAGTGGCTAATTAACCTAGCATGTTTTTGGAATGTGGGAGGAAACCGGAGTACCCGGAGAAAACCCACGCATGCACGGGGAGAACATGCAAACTCCACACAGAGATGCCCGAGGGTGGAATTGAACCCTGGTCTCCTAGCTGTGAGGTCTGCGCGCTAACCCCTAGACCACCGTGCCGCCCCCGAGTCCGATGTGTGCAGCTTCTGTGCAGCTTCTTTTCTCTTTCAGGACTATAAACTGGTATTTGGGAACCACAAAGGCCTTGCGAGTGAACGCTGGCATGGGGGCGTTGCTACAGTGGAGTACAGCCCCGGGAATGAGGTGTGGGGGGTGGTGTGGAGAATGAACCAATCTGATCTGGAGTCTCTCGATAGGTAATGCCTCCTCTTCCACTGTCGAGTTTCCCCCTCATGAATGAATGGAATGTGTCCACGCACAGTCAGGAGAATGTGATGTTGGGCGCGTACCGTCCCATGGAAATATTCGTCACCACAAAAGGTCCGGAGCTCAGTTGTCGCACCTACATGATGAACAGCTGTGTGTATGCCCCACCATCGCCGCAGTACTTGCAGGTGAGTATTCTTTTACTGCATCTACACCCTAGCACAAGTGGTGTTGCTATGGTAACTGTACACTCTGGGGCCAGCTCATGAGCCAATCACGGGGCACACATTTTAAACCATGGGTGTCCAAACGTCTTCCCAACGAGGGCCACATCGTGACAAATGAAAGGATATACGTAGAACAGCATCTCAGCTTTGTCACATAAGCGAAAATGCATATTTTAGTATCAACTCAACTTTTTCATCTTTATTTTCCTGATTTTTTTTACTCCAAAGATTTCCATCCAATCCATTTTCTATGCCGCTTATCCTCACTAGGGTCATGGGTATGCTGGAGCCTATCCAAGCTGACTTGGGGCGAGAGGTAATGGTAAGGTAATGGTAATGGTAATGGTAATGGTAATGGTAAGGTAATGGTAAGGTAATGGTAATGGTAATGGTAATGGTAATGGTAATGGTAATGGTAATGGTAATGGTAATGGCAATGGCAATGGCAATGGCAATGGTAAGGTAATGGTAATGGTAATGGTAATGGTAATGGTAATGGTAAGGTAATGATAAGGTAATGGTAATGGTAATGGTAAGGTAATGGTAATGGTAATGGTAATGGTAATGGTAATGGTAATGGTAATGGTAATGGCAATGGCAATGGTAATGGTAATGGTAAGGTAATGGTAAGGTAATGGTAAGGTAATGGTAATGGTAATGGCAATGGCAATGGCAATGGTAATGGTAAGGTAATGGTAATGGTAATGGTAATGGTAATGGTAATGGTAATGGCAATGGCAATGGCAATGGCAATGGCAATGGCAATGGTAATGGTAAGGTAATGGTCATGGTAATGGTAATGGTAAGGTAACGGTAAGGTAATGGTAATGGCAATGGCAATGGCAATGGCAATGGTAATGGTAATGGTAATGGTAATGGTAATGGTAATGGCAATGGTAATGGTAATGGTAAGGTAATGGTCATGGTCATGGTAATGGTAAGGTAACGGTAAGGTAATGGTAATGGTAATGGCAATGGTAATGGTAATGGTAATGGTAATGGCAATGGTAATGGTAATGGTAATGGTAATTCATTCATTCATTTTCTACCGCTTTTTCCTCACGAGGGTCGCGGGGGGTGCTGGAGCCTATCCCAGCTGTCTTTGGGTGAGAGGCGGGGTACACCCTGGACTGGTGGCCAGCCAATCACAGGGCACATATAGACAAACAACCATTCACACTCACATTCATACCTATGGACAATTTGGAGTGGCTAATTAACCTAGCATGTTTTTGGAATGTGGGAGGAAACCGGAGTACCCGGAGAAAACCCATGCATGCACGGGGAGAACATGCAAACTCCACACAGAGATGGCCGAGGGTGGGGAAAAACAAAATAAGAAGCCAAAAAGTTACCACTTCCACACAAATTAGGAGGAGAACTCATTCATTTATTTTCTACCGCTTTTCCTCACAAGGGTCATGGGGGTGCTGGAGCCTATCCCAGCTGTCCTGGGGCGAGAGGCGGGGTACACCCTGGACTGGTGGCCATCCAATCACAGGGCACATATAGACAAACAACCATTCACACTCACATTCATACCTATGGACAATTTGGAGTGGCTAATTAACCTAGCATGTTTTTGGAATGTGGGAGGAAACCGGAGTACCCGGAGAAAACCCACGCATGCACGGGGAGAACATGCAAACTCCACACAGAGATGCCCGAGGGTGGAATTGAACCCTTGTTTCCTAGCTGTGAGGTCTGCACGCTAACCACTAGACCGCCGTGCCAGTCGGAACTTGTAATTAAAAAAAAAAATGAAATAGATTGTCTTTCACCTGATCAAAAGTTTAAGGCCAGCGGCTATAAAAGCCAAAATCTACCCAATTTTCTGTCAGGCATTGACACGGTCATGCCCTCCTGATGGCTAAAGCTAATAAGCTTTCTCTTCTTGAACGTGGATAGTGGAGCTACATAAGAAGGTCTCTGCAGCATGCCATTGTTGCTGAGATTGGACGCAGTAAGAGAGTCATTAGGGTGCATCACAAAACACAATTATTGAATTTTGATTTGGCTAAAAGTGTTCCGATATATTTAGAAACAACACATACCAAATATTTTTCCAATACATGATTATTTAGGGGTGCCACCATACATCTGTTTTTGTGGAATAAAGTGGTGAACAGTTCAATGGTCGCCATGGAGATTTGAGGTCAGCAAAGAATGCAGCTCAAGTGATTTTTGTTTTTGTTGGTATTAATACTCCTATTACATATTACTACCAAATTTGTGGTTTTGTTTTTGTAATTTGAATGATTTGTAGTCATATTTATATATTTAGTTCTCATTACTTCTACTGTAGCTAACATTAGCTAGCTACAGTTCGCTAATGACAGTTAGCTAATAGCTGAGCAAGCATAACATAAATAACAGTAATATAGAGTAGACAGTATTACTGATGCCTCATATTTATTGAGAGTGGTACTGTAGTCCTACATAATCTGATATACACTTGTCCATTTATTATTTTAGACACTGTTTAGTGCTCATTGCCTCTACTGTAGCTAACATTAGCTAGCTACAGTTTGCTAATGACAGTTAGCTAATAGCTGAGCAAGCGTAACATCAACAACAGTAATATAGAGTAGACAGTATTACTGATACTTCATATTTATTGAGAGTGGTACTGTAGTCCTACATAATCTGATATACACTTGTCCATTTATTATTTTAGACACCGTTTAGTGCTCATTGCCTCTACTGTAGCTAACATTAGCTAGCTACAGTTCGCTAATGACAGTTAGCTAATAGCTGAGCAAGCATAACATCAACAACAGTAATATAGAGTAGACAGTATTACTGATGCCTCATATTTATTGAGAGTGGTACTGTAGTACTACATAATCTGATATACACTTGTCCATTTATTATTTTAGACACTGTTTAGTGCTCATTGCCTCTACTGTAGCTAACATTAGCTAGCTACAGTTTGCTAATGACAGTTAGCTAATAGCTGAGCAAGCATAACATCAACAACAGTAATATAGAGTAGACAGTATTACTGATACTTCATATTTATTGAGAGTGGTACTGTAGTCCTACATAATCTGATATACACTTGTCCATTTATTATTTTAGTCACTGTTTAGTGCTCATTGCCTCTACTGTAGCTAACATTAGCTAGCTACAGTTTGCTAATGACAGTTAGCTAATAGCTGAGCAAGCATAACATCAACAACAGTAATATAGAGTAGACAGTATTACTGATACTTCATATTTATTGAGAGTGGTACTGTAGTTCTACATAATCTGATATACACTTGTCCATTTATTATTTTTTCCAAAATTTGACAAAAGTTTATGTGTGAGGTGGCACCCCTAAATCTCAATGGATTTCCTCAAAACGTTACAAAAGACATTTTTATGTTCATTAGAAAAAAATGCAATGCCAGCCAAATTGATATTATGAATTAAAAATGTCCCATTTAAATTTGATGCACCTTAACAGTCGTTCTACATTTTTGGAAAACGATCCTGAGTATTACGGAACAAAAAAGTCAAGTTGTAGACCGAAAAAACAAAAAACAAAAAAGGAATTCAAAGACCTGGTGTCCTTCAACACCACAAAACTGCCCGTTTATACTTTACCAGGGAGCATCAAACACGGGACATTGAATGGTGGAAAAAATGTAACCTTGGCGATCCCAACTGAGATGTTTTCTACCCGGCACAGTGGAGGGGGGGTCCATCATGATCCGAGGTGTTTTTTCATTCAGTGGAACACCGGAGCTTCAGGTTTTAGTAGAATCAGTTATATTTTACCGAAAGGTTGATTTCCTGTTGAAGGTGATTCTGATGGGAGCTGAGCAGAACAGACTGCCAAAGGACTACCAGGAGAAGTTGAGAGCGATCCAGACCAACATGTATGATGGTCCTCTTCCCATGATGGCTGACCTGGAGCGAGCCAGAGAAGCGGAACAACATCCGTGCTGTGACAATCATGCCTGACCGCACAAAATCAAACCTGACATCTTCAGTTCTTGATTTCTACTCATTGTATTTCATAGGCCACGTGGACCAGACTCTCATTATTTCCAAATGGGTTTGGCAAGAAAAGCTTTTAGAATATTTTCTATAATAAAATCTTTGAAAAATGATGCCTCGTGTTTCTGAAGACTTCATGCAGTCCAGATGATACAAGTATCGATGCTTCAGATATCAGCTCTTTATTCTCTAAAAGAGATTATCAAATGAAAATATTGATACTTTTGATACTTCAATTATTTGTAATGTTTGTCTGTTAGCATCTGTTGTTTGCTCATGTTTGTCCTGGAATTGTCCAACTCGGATCAGAAAGAAAAGCAGTGGTATCTGTAAAAGCATCACCTGTAAATAACAATCCAGAGTCATGTTATGCAAGCCAAATATTCACAAATATTCTTCTGAACTGAAAATATTATATGAATCACTCAAATTGATAATCAAAAACAGAAAAGCACTGAAAACCTTTCATACGTTGGAGAACGTTCTAAAAACAATTCATATGAAGAACAAGCTTAAGTGACGTGTTTTCTATTTTTATTTTGTTGTTCTTATTTTCAAGCAATATCCCTCGCACATTCCTTTCTTTGTTATTTTTTTTAATTTATTGCACTTTTATGTTCCTGTAATTCTGCTTATATTGTTATTGTTTTGTGCAATTGAAGCTTGTAATAAAATATTTTAAAAAAGCAAAATAACAAAACCTGTGAATAACATTTACTGTTAATGGTGGCTCCTTGTGTACTTCTTTAAAAAAAACAGTATGAACACTAGGGGGCGATAGTGGTCATTGACAACCAGTGGTTGGTTCTCAAGCTTTTTACAGTCCACAATAGCGCTTTTATTTTGAAGGCAGGCGCTGTGTTTAGCACATGCGCAGTAACGTCAACAATAGCCCCCACATTTGATGGCGGAAGTAGTCGGCGTGCTGAGCTGACACGTCACGGAGGTTAAACTGAATGAAAGATGGCGAGCACCTATGCCAGCTTTAACTTGTAAGTGCCTACGACATTCGGATAATGTCACGTCGTTTTGTTTTGTGGTCGTAGAACAACCGGAATATGTACATTTAGTGGATGAACGATGAGTAAGCGAAACGGAACCATGCTGCTGAGCCGTGTATCCACGCCTACGTCACGGGGTCCTGGATGAAACACATTTGATGCTAGTAGTTAAAGTTATACTTAGCATTTTAAGTCGTCTGTTTTGTTGAGTTTAATAAGTGGTTCCGCGGTTTAAAACAGTTTAAGATACATTTGGGTGCTTCTGTGATTGAATTCATTCATTTCCATGTTTAGTACGGTATGACTCAACAAGAGTATCATTGTAACCGCATTTTAATCGAACCATTTTACCTCTAATCACAATTTCTGATCAATTGCGTAAAATAAGTGCTGTTCTCGTTCCACCTTAGGCGCACCACACCTGAGAAATTCTACATCGAGGCTTGTGACGATGGATCTGTGGACGTTCTGGTCATCGATAGGGTGTCGACGGAGATGACTCTCACAGGTAGGCATTCATTGTCAACAGTACTTTGAGCTTGTTTACATGGCTTCCTGCTTCCTGTTCTTCCTTGCTGCGTTCCACAGTGAAGCGGGAGGTTCCTGCATCAGCTGAGACCAGGCCAATATGTGGACTCATGGGGACGCTGCGTTTGGTGGCAGGTAGAACGTCATCACGAAAAGTGTCATATCTGAGACAATCAACACAACTTCCTGTTTGTCGTAGGCATGTACCTGATCGTCATCACCAAGAAGACCAAAGTGGGGGATCTACTTGGCCATGCCGTGTGGAAGGCTGTGGATTTTGACATCATCTCCTACAAGAAGACAATAATCCATCTAACAGACAGCCAGGTAGACACCAGGATTGTACTTGCGACTGTAATCTTTGGTGGACAGTAGTATTGATATTAGGGGGTTGGCCACTGATTTGTATCGGATGATATCAGCTCCAGAACCCCCACCGCTCTTTTCTCTCTATAATTCTTCTTCTTATATTCTCATGACACAGGTTTGAGACACATATAAAGTATTATAGAATTCTACTTATTGAACTGATAATTATCAACTTAAAAAAATATCTAAAAATATCTAAAAAACTAAAGGTAGGGCTTAACAAGAAGAAACTGAGAACTTTGAGTTGGTCACCTGTTCAGACATACATAGTCTCAAGTTCTTGTTATTTTAATGCACAAGATTAGACACATGCAATCCAGAAAATGATATGTAAATGTTACACTTAGGGGGGGAAAAAGTGGGCTAATAAATTGACAATAAAAGCATAAATACTGCGGATTTCAGAAAACAACAGATGGAATGATACAGCACAATAAAATGAAAAAAAATCAAAACATTGTTACAACTATAATGATGAAAATGGTAATATTAATGATGATTATAATAATGGTGATAATAATAACAATAATAATGGTAATGATAAAGAGTATAACAATAATGATAATAATGATAATAATAATAATAATATTACAATGATAATAATAACAGGGGAATACAAGACTGTGGCATGAATATGATTATATCTTGCAAAAAGGGGTAGGCATTTATAAGCTTTTGCTTCAGCCTACTCCTTTTGGGCTTGTGATCAGATAGCTGAATACAAATGTAAATAATGGAAAGTTATATTTTGATTGATGTAAGAAATGCACTGTAATGTTTTTTTTCTAAAACCTTAAGGTAGGGTTTAACAAGAAGAAACTGATATTTGGGTTGGTCACCTGTTCAGACACAGCCTCAAGTTCTTGTTTTTTAATGCACAAGATTAGACACATGCAATCCAGAAAATGATATGTAAATGTTACACTTAGGGGGGGGGGGGAAGTGGGCTAATAAATTGACAAAAAAGCATAAATACTGCGGATTTCAGAAAACAACAGATGGAATGATACAGCACTCTACAAGAAGCAATGAAGTCTGTAAAATTAAATAATTAATAATAAATTTTAAAAAATCCAAAAATTGTTACAACTATAATGATGAAAATGGTAATATTAATAATGATTAGAATAATGGTGATAATAATAACAATAATAATGGCAATAATTATAACAATAATGATAATGATGGGCGGCACAGTGGTCGAGTGGTTAGCGCGCAGACCTCACGGCTAGGAGACCAGGGTTCAATTCCACCCTCGGCCATCTCTGTGTGGAGTTTGCATGTTCTCCCCGTGCATGCGTGGGTTTTCTCCGGGTACTCCGGTTTCCTCCCACATTCCAAAAACATGCTAGGTTAATTAGCCACTCCAAATTGTCCATAGGTATGAATGTGAGTGTGAATGGTTGTTTGTCTGTATGTGCCCTGTGATTGGCTGGCAACCAGTCCAGGGTGTACCCCGCCTCTCGCATGAACACAGCTGGGATAGGCTCCAGCACCCGCCGCGACCCTCGTGAGGAAAAAGCGGTAGAAAATGAATGAATGATAATAACAATAATAATATTACAATGATAATAATAAGAGGGGAAAACAAGACAGTGGCATGAATATGATTATATCTTGCAAAAAGGGGTAGGCATTTATAAGCTTTTGCTTCAGCCTACTCTACGCTTGTGATCAGATAGTTGAATACAAATGTAAATAATGGAAAGTTATATTTTGATTGATGTAAGAAATGCACTGTAATGTTTCAGAAATGAAGAAATTATAATGTCATGCCAATAAATCCGATAACGTTAAAAATAGCTCAAATAACCGATGATCAGGGATGCTCTGGTCAGGATTTTATGCTGCCTGTCGTAGGCACGGTTTACCATCAACTCGTGTAAACTTTAGAGACGGGATTGACCGTGACGTAGACAGACAGACCGTTTGATGGTGAGTTCAAGTGGGCAAATCGCACCAACATTATCCGTGTAGCATAAAGACATCCACATGTAAAAAATTGTTGGCTTTTTACCTTTTTAATTGGCCCACGGCACATTCTAACAATCTCTCTCTCTTTTTTTTTCCAGATGCAAGACAGCAAGACATATTTGTCCATGATCAACAGTGTCATTCATACAGACAGCTTCTACTTTGCAACAGACTACGACCTGACGCACACACTGCAACGGCTGGCCAACACCAGTCCTGAATTTCAGGAGATGAGCCTCCTGGAGAGGGTATGTGTGTCTGCATGTTGCAAATGCGAGCCCTCATTGCACCGCCATGGAGGATGCAGAAGAAAAACACCGCAAATGCCAAAAATAAACACAAACCCCCAAAACATCATTCATTCATTTTCTACCGCTTTTTCCTCACGAGGGGTGCTGGAGCCTATCCCAGCTGTCTTCGGGCGTAAGGCGGGGTACACCCTGGACTGGTCGCCAGCCAATCACAGGGCACACATAGACAAACAACCATTCACACTCACATTCATACCTATGGACAATTTGGAGTAGCCAATTAACCTAGCATGTTTTTGGAATGTGGGAGGAAACCGGAGTACCCGGAGAAAACCCACGCATGCACGGGGAGAACATGCAAACTCCACACAGAGATGCCCGAGGGTGGAATTGAACCCTGGTCTCCTAGCTGTGAGGTCTGCGCGCTAACCCCTAGACCACCGTGCCGCCCCCCAAAACATCATATGAGAGCAATTTCGTACGTTTGCGGAACAAAAGAGAAATCAGCCAGGATACCAAGTGGCACCAGACCTGTCGGATATTTGTTTTTACAGACTTATGGTGTAATATTTTACCTTTTTGAGCCCAAGATCCCAGGTCTCGGCCTTGAACCTAGGCAAGATTTTCATCCAACTGGCTGATTTGACATTTCTATCTTGTCTGATTTATTGTTTTTCCTTCTTTATAAATGGACTAGTTTGGTCGTTAAAGCATAGAAAACTTTTTTACCACCTTCTAAATACAATTTTGACCATCATGAGAGCCCTGTAGACATAGAATAACACCCCTATAGTCACCTTTACACCTATATTACCAAATATAGTAGACATAATAAGAGAAAATAAGACCTAGACTCGCACTAGTTAGCTTCGGGAGAGTCCCTTTTTTTGTTTTTGTTTACTTTGGACTTCCTGCAGTGGCTAATGTAGCATTACTGACACCTTCTGACCAGTGTAGAATACTACACATCGACGATTCTTTTTCTATTCCGCTTATGCTCACTAGGGTGGCGGGGGTATGCTGGGTCCCATCCCAGCTGACTTTGTGCAAGAGGCGGGGTGTACCCTGGACTGGACACCAGCCAATGGCATAACACATATAGACAATAATTATTATTATTATTATTATTAAGGACTTATTTGCATTTGAGTTTGTCATTTTTATGCTTGAAAGTGATTAATTTAGACAGAAATATCTAACATTGGCTTAAACATGAATATTTTCTAATAATTAACCATAAAACATTCATATATTTTGAAGAACGGTAATAGAGCGAAGCCACAATTCCGACAATGTGCTTTTACTGCCATCTACTGTCCACTCGGAGGTTAGGTTTCTTTGTTGTCCAAATATGACTCAATATTTGCTCTCCTAAAAGGTGCGCGTTTGGGTGCAAATAAGGTATATTTTGTCAACGTCCTACGCTGTTTGAGGTTAAGATTATCCGCTGATTGGCAGGCAAACGGAGCAGCAACAGGAAGAACATGAAGCACACGACTATTCACAACAATAATATTGGATTTTTCCTTCCAGGCAGATCAGCGTTTTGTGTGGAATGGCCACCTGTTGAGGGAATTCTTTGCACAACCAGAGGTGAGACTTCATCTGGGAATTTATGTAGACTTTTTAAAAAGGTTTTTTTATTGGTGTTGTGTGAATATAATATGTGACTCTTCATACTGTATTTCTGTCTATTTCTTACAGTTACACAAGTTTGTATACCCCGTCATCCACGGCTGTATCCTTTTCTTGTTGTCTGACAGCCTCTCCAATGAGTGGTGAGCTCACTGGAGGGGAGACCCAGACGCTCGCCATCATGCCCCCCCTGCAATGTACGTAGGTCCAACATAATTTCTCTACATTAGTGCCCGATGAGCCGCTCTTTGTCTGGTCCCTCCCCGAGCACCAGTTTGTCATTGGTGACCCGAGTAGCGGCATAAATGCCCCCGACAACCTGCTGTTAGCCGTTAGCTCCTAGGATCATCAGGATACGCAAGCTTCACCACAATCATTGTTGGAATTTTTTTCCCCACTGTAATATTCCAAAAATTCCAACTCATAATATTGCAACTCGGCGGTCGAGTGGTTAGCGTGCAGACCTCACAGCTAGGAGACCAGGGTTCAATTCCACCCTCGGCCATCTCTGTGTGGAGTTTGCATGTTCTCCCCGTGCATGCGTGGGTTTTCTCCGGGTACTCCGGTTTCCTCCCACATTCCAAAAACATGCTAGGTTAATTAGCGACTCCAAATTGTCCATAGGTATGAATGTGAGTGTGAATGGTTGTTTGTCTATATGTGCCCTGTGATTGGCTGGCGACCAGTCCAGGGTGTACCCCGCCTCTCGCCCAAAGACAGCTGGGATAGGCTCCAGCACCCCATGCACCCCCTCGTGAGGATAAGTGGTAGAAAATGAATGAATGAATGAATTAATTTCATACTAACTTTTGCCTGCACGGTGGACGACTGGTTAGCGCGCAGGCCTCACAGCTAGGAGACCCAAGTTTGATTCCACCCTTCTCTGTGTGGAGTTTGCATGTTCTCCCCGTGCATGCGTGGGTTTTCTCCGGGTACTCCGGTTTCCTCCCACATTCCAAAAACATGCTAGGTTAATTAGCGACTCCAAATTGTCCATAGGTATGAATGTGAGTGTGAATGGTTGTTTGTCTATATGTGCTCTGTGATTGGCTGGCCACCAGTCCAGGGTGTACCCCGCCTCTCGCCCCAAGACAGCTGGGATAGGCTCCAGCACCAGGCTCCAGGAAAAGCAGTAGAAAATGAATGAATGAATGATGCTTACTAGTGGAGATTTGAACCCAGGGCGTTTGCTCCGAAGTCCAGAACACTAACCACTACACCACATATTTTTAGAATATGCCACACGCCAATAAAACCAGTGACTTTTGACACCGCTGTATTAGCTTTCAAGTAAGTCGACCAGTGAACAATGTTTACTGGTTCGCATTTAAAATTTTGAGGCTTCATTGTATTACGGTTTTTAGAAAAAATATGGATCGCCGATAGTAAAAAAAAAAAAAATCTGCAAATTGTACGTGTTTTGTACGCACAATAATTGCTAAATACTTGGATTTGCAACCAGTCCAGAGGGTACCCCGCCTTTCGCCCGAAGCTGGAATAGGCTCCAGCATATTTGAACCCTAGCGAGGACAAACGGTACACAAAATGGATGGCAAATATGGATGCAACTATACGACAATCAAAGATGCATTCAAAGACATTGTGTTGATATGTAGTATTCTACACCGGTCACTAGGTGTCAGCAATGTTCCATTGATGAAGCAAGGAAGTACTGTACAGAAACTGGTACAACAAACTCCCGATGCTAGCATGTGTGACTTTATATTACATCTTATTTTCTCTTATGTCTGCTAAATTGGCTAATAGGAGTCTAAATGTGTAAGGGTGTTGTTTCATGCTCCGGAGGGCTCCAATAATGTTAAGGTCATGAACGTTTTTTTATGATATGATCTACCTAGGGCAGGGGTCTCAAACTCAATTTACTTGGGGGCCACTGGAGCTAGGGTCTGCGTGAGACTGGGCCACATTCCACTGTTCTCAAATAGTTTTTATTTTTCTGCACAAAATAAGATGAAAAATAAATAAATCAAGAATAAAGAAAATCAATCAATTAGTAATAAATAAATATAATAATAATAATAAAACAGCAAATAATAAAAACTTAAGAAACCACATATAGTTGGTGGGTAGACAAATGATTTTTTTCAGATTAAAATGAACAAAGCATTATTAGAGCCCTGTAGACATGACAAAACACGACTATAGTCACATTTATACTCTTTTTATTTACAACATATTGCGCAACTGCAGGGTCTTGAGACACATGCTAACTCGCAAACTAGAGAGCTAGCGACCTAAACGGTAGCCTTCAAGTTATTTCCTTTAAACTTAAATAGGCAAAAACTTACCACTTCCACACGGATAGGGAGGATAACTATTAACAGTTATTTAACCTTTAACATGAACATGAATCAAACGTAATAATTTTTTCTGGGTACATGATACCATACAGCATTCATATCAAACATTAAACTTTCATATCAAGGCGGGGGCCTCAAACTAGTGTCCTGCGGGCCACATTTGGCCCGCGGGCCGCGTGTTTGAGACCCCTGATCTAGGGGAATATTCCATTTCTAAATAAGGAATCCTGATTGAGCTTGCTTTTGGGCTGCACCGTGGTTAGCATGGTTTGCTCACTGCCAGACAACTGTTGGCCCTTGGCATCCTATGCATTGCTTGCGCACTATCCCTGCATATTCTATGTTTTGTGTACCATAAGTGGGCCATCGTTTGCCGGTAGATCTGACTCCTCTGCCTTTTTCTTAACACACCCTTTTACTAGTCATCGTCATGAAATCCAGTTGTATCAACGGGAAAGTGTTTGACTGGAGTATTATCTCCCGGAGGAGCTGCTTCAGAGCAGGGGTACGATACTATGTCCGAGGTAACCACACTGTCATACCCCCACAACACAAGTTGACTAGACGCTATACTGTCCAAAATACTCAGTTCAACACACACCTCCACTAAGCACAACAGAAGTAATGCCAAAAATGTAGAGAGCTGAGCAGGTCGTCGTCAGTTACATTTTTCCCCCACACTTTTTCATAGTTTAGCTCAGGGGTGGGCAAACTACGGCCCGGGGGCCACATCCGGCCCGCCAAGTGTTTGAATACGGCCCGCCCGTTCTTTCCAAAGTATTTCATTTAAAGTCAACATACAAGCTGGCATCATGGCTTGAGACGACATTTTTTGGCGGTAAAGGATAGTGTATTGAGTTGTGGAAGGAAGGAAGGAAGGATAGTGTTTGAGTTGTGGAAGGAAGGAAGGATAGTGTATTGAGTTGTGGAAGGAAGGAAGGAAGGAAGGAAGGTTAGTGTATTGAGTTGTGGAAGGAAGGAAGGAAGGAAGGATAGTGTTTGAGTTGTGGAAGGAAGGAAGGTTTGGCGGTTTCGTTATTTGATGCGGTCTGTGAAAAAAGGGACACAAGCACATAATAATAATAATAATAATAATAATAATAATAATAATAATAATAATAATAATAATAATAATAATAATAAATTCTTATTATTATAAATTTATAATGCACTTTACATCAAATAAATGATCTCAAAGTGCACATATAGCTGATTGCATAACACTTTTACAGATACAATAATTTTGTTATTTGATGCGGTCTGTTGTTTACAAAGTGCTCCTGAAAAAAGGGACACAGGCACATAATAATAATAATAATAATAACAAATAATAATAATGTAAAATAATAATAACAAATAATATAAAATAATACTAAATTTATTCTTCTTATTATAAATTTATAACGCACTTTACATCATCATAATAATAAAAATAATATAAAATAATAAAAAATAATATCAAATAATAATACATTTATTCTAATTATTATAAATTTATAACGTACTGTACATCAAATAAATTATCTTAAAGTGCACATATAGCAGATTGCATAACACTTTTACAGATACAATAATTTCGTTATTTGATGTGGTCTGTTATTTACAAAGTGCTCCTGAGAAAAGGGACACAGGCACATAATAATAATAATAATAATAATAACAAATAATAATAATATAAAATAATACTAAATTTATTCTTCTTATTATAAATATATAACGCACTTTACATCAAATAAATGATCTCAAAGTGCACATATAGCAGATTGCATGACACTTTTACAGATACAATAATTTTGTTATTTGATGTGGTCTGTTATTTACAAAGTGCTCCTGAAAAAAGGGACACAAGCATATAATAATAATAATAATACAATTAATAATAATAAATAATAATAATATAAATAATAATACATTTATTATGATACATTTATAACGCACTTTACATCAAATAAATGATCTCAAAGTGCCCATAAAGCAGATTGCATGACACTTTTACAGATACAATAATTCCAGCTGGACTGTTACGTGTAAAATATCTGTCTGGCCCCCCGTCAATTTTGTTAAATCAATGCGGCCCGCCAGTCAAAAAGTTTGCCCACCCCTGGTTTCGCTACTCCTATGGCTTATAGTCAGGTGCAACTTATATATATCTCACTATATACACTCCTGATCAAAGTGGTAAGACCAGTTAAAAACGTCTTGCACTGTTGGATATTTGGTACAGTTTCAAAATTGGAGTGAGACAAAAAATGTTTTGCGTAAGCAATTTAACAATTTATTACAAACAAGCACTAAAGTGAAATAAATAAGCTGTTCAACTGATCCAAAGTCTTTAAAAGGCAAAATATTGGCAATAAGGTAATTTTTTGTCAGGTATTCACACTGCTGTGATATCCTGATGACAAAGACAAAAAGGCTGTCAATCCTGGTGGGATCATCTGGCAACGCGTCATTGCCGCTGAGGGTTGGAAGAAGTAGACGTTCATTTGAAATGCCTGGTCCTGAGGATTGTGGAAAACATCCAAAAATGGCTGTGTGTCAAAACACGGGACCATCCTCAGCCCAAATGGAGGTTGTTACTGGTGCCGAATGCAGTCAGACCAACCATCAGACGCCAGGAAGGTTTGAAGAAAAAAAAAAAAGAAGTCTTCAAAAGCCTCATCTGCTTCTGACAGTTGGGAATTTGCAGGGGAGCACCAAACATGGGACATTGAAAGGTAGAAGAAGGTTTTATTGCCGATGGCTTCCTCCAACGTGACCGGCACGACAAGGAGAGGGGTTTTGTGCACAGCACAGTGGAGGGGGCGCCATCATGATCCTTCAATGGAACAATGGAGCTTCAGGTTCTGCAGGGGCGTCAAACGGCAGCCATCTATGTGGAGATGTTGCAGGGGACATCCCTTCCAGATGAATAAGTTCACTATTTTGGACCATCCTGCAGTTCTCTTCATCTAAATCCAATGGAGAATTTTTTTTAGATTAATGTCAAGGGGAGTTAACAAAAATGGACGTCAGTTCCAGACAGTGGATACCCTCCGTGAAGGCATCTTCACCCCCTGGATCAACATTCCCACAAGCCCCCTGGAACCACTGCATCAAGCATGCCTAAGGCCATTTGTTAACAGTAATTATTGTTAACCTTATTTCAATAATTTTTTATTTATTTATCCGCTTTAATGCTTGTTTGCAATAAATATCTTAAGGTCCAATAGTACAAAATGTACATTTTTGCATTTTTTTAACTGGTCTTAAAGTTTTGATCATGTATATACTGTATCGTGTAAGTGCCTGGTGGTTGTCTTATGGCGACACTTAGTGGCTGCAGTAATTCATTGCGTTCACCAAAAAATGACTTTTGGTGTTAAAAGGTGGCTGTTTGATCATTTTCCCCACACTGGTATGCAAAGAAAGTCATAGAAGTCAAAATCAGAAATCAGTATCTTAAAAAGGAACTACCTGAATAACAGTAAATATTAATTTAAAGACAGACAGATTGATTCTTTAATGAGGGAGGTTGGCATATTTATTTGCTCTACATGGCATATAAATCCCTGTCAATTACTTTCCTGGTTTCAAAAGACTTAGTGTATTGAGTTGTGGAAGGAAGGAAGGAAGGAAGGTTAGTGTATTGAGTTGTGGAAGGAAGGAAGGAAGGATAGTGTATTGAGTTGTGGAAGGAAGGAAGGAAGGAAGGTTAGTGTATGGAGTTGTGGAAGGAAGGAAGGAAGGTTAGTGTATTGAGTTGTGGAAGGAAGGAAGGAAGGAAGGAAGGTTAGTGTATTGAGTTGTGGAAGGAAGGAAGGAAGGAAGGAAGGATAGTGTTTGAGTTGTGGAAGGAAGGATAGTGTATTGAGTTGTGGAAGGAAGGAAGGTTAGTGTATTGAGTTGTGGAAGGAAGGAAGGAAGGAAGGAAGGAAGGAAGGAAGGAAGGAAGGATAGTGTATTGAGTTGTGGAAGGAAGGAAGGTTAGTGTATTGAGTTGTGGAAGGAAGGAAGGAAGGAAGGAAGGAAGGAAGGATAGTGTTTGAGTTGTGGAAGGAAGGAAGGATAGTGTATTGAGTTGTGGAAGGAAGGAAGGAAGGATAGTGTTTGAGTTGTGGAAGGAAGGAAGGATAGTGTATTGAGTTGTGGAAGGAAGGAAGGAAGGAAGGAAGGTTAGTGTATTGAGTTGTGGAAGGAAGGAAGGAAGGAAGGAAGGATAGTGTTTGAGTTGTGGAAGGAAGGAAGGAAGGATAGTGTATTGAGTTGAAGGAAGGAAGGAAGGAAGGATAGTGTATTGAGTTGTGGAAGGAAGGAAGGAAGGATAGTGTATTGAGTTGTGGAAGGAAGGAAGGAAGGATAGTGTATTGAGTTGTGGAAGGAAGGAAGGAAGGATCGTGTATTGAGTTGTGGAAGGAAGGAAGGAAGGAAGGAAGGAAGGTTAGTGTATTGAGTTGTGGAAGGAAGGAAGGAAGGAAGGAAGGAAGGAAGGAAGGAAGGAAAGAAGGATCGTGTATTGAGTTGTGGAAGGAAGAAAGGAAGGTTAGTGTATTGAGTTGTGGAAGGAAGGAAGGAAGGAAGGATAGTGTATTGAGTTGTGGAAGGAAGGAAGGTTAGTGTATTGAGTTGTGGAAGGAGGGAAGGAAGGAAGGAAGGATAGTGTATTGAGTTGTGGAAGGAAGGAAGGAAGGTTAGTGTATTGAGTTGTGGAAGGAAGGAAGGAAGGAAGGAAGGAAGGATCATGTATTGAGTTGTGGAAGGAAGAAAGGAATCTTAGTGTATTGAGTTGTGGACTCCTATAGAGCCGCTATAGCTAAGGGGAGGACATAAAGCATATCTGGCCTACAGCACATACCCATATAAGGAAGTCTGGCATTCTGTGACATCACAAACCGCCAGTGTTGGAACGCCCTCTGAAACCTGAGTGTTTTGAGCCATCCCAAACTTGTTTTAGGGCTGTAACTTGGCATGCTTTAATCCGAGAATAAAAACATTCTAACTACATTTATAGGTCAGAAAAGTGGAATAAGCAAAATAGCTCCCCTTTAACGTTGTTCTCTCATATCAATATCTGAAGTTTAGTTTTTCATAAGATCATATTATTGTATGATATTTTGGGGTCATAGGTTATTATTAGCTTTATGCATTGTTTTGGCGACTTTTAATATTTGTGATTTTAGCAATAAAGGATTTGTATATTGGATTATCCTCATTGTTTTTTGCAGTACCTTTAGCGAGTGAAGATTGCTTGTATAGTTATTAACCCATATCTCTCCACACAATAAGTTAGATATGGTAAAACCAAAGAGCAATAAAGGGTATTTTATAAGTACAAATTTAGCTTTATTCAATATTGGAAATGTTTCTTGCCATTGGTACGGCTCTCCATTGTGTTTCATCCATTCTTGATTGTGTTGTTGCTGCTAGGGATTGATACCGAAGGCCATGCTGCAAACTACGTGGAGACGGAGCAGATTGTGCAGTACAACAGCGCCAAGGCATCTTTTGTTCAGGTGAGCTCCAGCATGAATGAGAGACTTTCTTAAACCACACATAAATTCACGCTTACATTTGATTGACATTTGTGATGATAGGATGATATACAGTGGTGTGCCGCCTTCCGGATTTCTTATTTTTACTTTTTCACACCATGGTATATATGCATTGTTCATTCGTTTTATTTCCTCCATAGACAAGAGGCTCAATCCCCTTCTACTGGTCCCAAAGGCCCAACCTGAAGTACAAGCCAAGACCACAGATAAGCACAACAATCAATCATGTAATTGACTCTTCTGTATTCCTCATTGAACCGTTTCTACACAGAATTTCCTTATTTCCTCTTGATTGTTTCAGTTGGATGGATTCCAGAGGCACTTTGACTCGCAGATTATTCTTTATGGGAAACAGGTCATTTTGAACTTGGTAAGGTGCTTAAAACGGACATAACATGTCCGACTGACGTTTCTTGACGATTCTGAAGTAATGGTCAATAGGAACATCAGTAAATAAAGGCTACTTCTTTTTCCAGATCAACCAGAAGGGCTCAGAAAAGCCACTGGAGCAGGCGTTTGAAAAGATGGTGGCCTGCTTGGGAAACGGCACCATCAAGTAAGAGTGTGCAGTTGACATTTCACACACGGCTGTATTGCTTTTGCTCAGTAACACTTACATTTCTGGGGCCAAAATTGTTCAACTTATACATCAATGATATCTCCAAAGTTACGAAAGACTTAAAGCTGGTATTATTTGCGGATGATACCACTGCTTTTTGTTTTGGAGGGAGTACAGACCAAATCATTAGAAAGGTCAGAGAAGAAATGGTCACACTAAAAAGATGGTTTGATGATAATAGATTGTCCTTGAACCTAAATAAAACTAAAATCATGCTGTTTGGTAACAGCAGAAAGGACACACACCAGCAAATACAAATAGACGGTGTAGACCAGGGGTGGGCAAACTTTTTGACTCGCGGGCCGCATTGATTTAACAAAATTGACAGGGGGGGCAGACTATATAGTATTTTACATGCAACAGTCCTATTTTTACGCATATTTTACATGTAAAAGTGTCATGCAATCTGCTATATGTGCACTTTGAAATCATTTATTTGATGTAAAGTGTGTTGGAAATTAAATGTATTATTATTTTTATTATTATTATTGTCTTCATTATTACTATTTTATATATATATTATTATATTAGATTTGTTATTATTAGTTATAGCAATGTTATTATCATTATATTATTATTATTATTGTTAATAATAATAACAATAATAATATTACGACTATTATTATATTAATATTATTAACAACAATATGAATATAATAATAGTAATATTATTATTATTAACAACATTCTTATTATTATTATTATTGTCATTATTTTTATTTTTATTTTTGTGCTTGTGTTACTTTTTCCAGGTGCATTTTGTAAACAACAGACCACATAAAATAACGAAATTGATAAAGCAGCTACCTCAACCATCAAAAAGTTGGCCCAAGCCACGATGCCAGGTTATGTGTTGAGTTTAAATGAAATACTTTGGAAAAAACAGGCGGGCCATATTGAAACACTTGGCGGGCCGCATGTGGCCCCCGGGCCGTAGTTTGCCCACCCCTGGTGTAGACATTGAAAGGGTGAACGAAAATACATTTCTGGGGATCACAATAGATGAAAATATGAGCTGGAAACCTCATATTACAAATATACAACATAAGGTGGCCAGAAATATTTCAGTATTGAACAAAGCAAAATTTGTTCTCAATCAGAAATCACTCCACACTCTTTATTGCTCTCTGGTTCTACCATATCTTACTTATTGTGTGGAAATATGGGATAATAACTATAAAAGCAATCTTCACTCGCTAAATGTACTGCAAAAAAGGTCAGTAAGGATAATTCATAATGCCGCCTACAGAGAACATACTAACTCCTTATTTCTAAAATCACAAATACTTCAACTTGCTGATATAGTTCATCTTCAAACAGCTAAAATAATGCATAAGGCTAAAAATAACAATTTATTTAAAAATGTCATCCAATACTTCTCTACAAGAGAGGAGAAATATGATCTCAGGGAAGAAGTACATTTGAAACACTTCTATGCTAGGACTACGTTATGCTAGCCATAGCATTTCAGTATGTGGAATCAAACTATGGAATGGATTGAGTAAGGACCTCAAACAATGCACAACGATGAGCCAATTCAAGAAACAATACAAGCAGTTGATGTTTGCTAAATACAAGGATGAAGAGTCTTGAACCAGTCATGATGTGCTATATATATCACTATATTGACACGCACTATGGTACACATTATGGCATTGGATGCTCATATCACCTCGTACTTCGGTACGAGGTACATTAAAAAAAAAAACAAAAACCTTAAACTGTATTATGGAAAGCAGGAAGTGAACAAATGTAACAGTTAGTGATTGTAAAAGTACCAGATGGAGGGGTAGGATTTAATAAGCTTTGCTTCTTCCTACTCCTTTTGGACATGTGGAACTGTGAACTGATTATGGGATGCATGTTCAAATGAAATAAAACCATTACCATTACCATTTCCCCAGGTACATCGCTTTTGACTTCCACAAGGAGTGCAGTAGGATGAGGTGGCATCGCCTCCAACTCTTGATGGACATGGTTGGCGAAATCCAGGAGGAGTTTGGGTCAGTGAAGTAGCAGGTATATTGGATAGATACCATAACGGCCCTCGTAATTAGTAACAATGTGGATTTGGGTACAGGTACTTCCTGGTGGATTCAGATGGGAAGGTGCTGTTAAACCAGGAGGGGACATTTCGCAGCAACTGCATGGACTGCCTGGACCGCACCAATGTCATTCAGAGTCTGCTGGCCAGACGCTCTCTGCAATCACAGCTACGGGTAAGGCGGTCATGCTCCAATCAGTGGAAACAGGGAGGAAAAGCCTAATAGTGGAGGCATTGAGAGCTTAACAACTGTAGTAAGACTTTCAAACAATATGCCATATACCACGGGTGGGAATTGGGAGTTTTTCCCATCATTCACAATCATTATGTGAAACATGAACACATATTTCTTTCCATTTTCTGTGCATTATAACACAAGAAAACAAGTTCAAATGAGCTAGCTTACAATGCTGTCATTGGGATACACATATATCAACTATGAAGCCCTCTAAAAAACCTCTAACAACATTACATGGTTTGATATACATGCTATGATCATGCATTAACACGTACACTGATGATAACATGTACAGTTGCAGTATCTTGGCCTATTTTGATGATTTAAAACACGTCCCTAACTTCTTTGCTGTGTGCATTGATAACTAACTAAGACGACACCTTGCTGCAGACTTTGTGGAAACATTAAGCCGGTCTTTGTGAATGAGACGCGCTATTTATGCGAGCCACCCCCATTGTTTCGTTGCCTAAGTTGCGGTGAGTTCACAGAAATTGTGCGTGTTAGCTTTCTGGTATCACGTCTTATGTTACCGGGTGGGTTTTGACCCATGTATTAAATCAGCTATAAAATACACTAAAAACAATAAGTTACCATCAAATTTGCTTCTCATGTCTTGGTTACCTTCTTAGGCTTCCTCATCCATGAAAATGTTGCTTTTAATACTTTTGGTGTGGGCATGTAGGCCTTTTTTTGTCACTATACCCCTCCATTTCTATTTCCAAAAATGGTCAAATGAACCTCAAAAGAATCATATTCATAAATTGAAGGTTCTTTTGTTACCTGGCTATTACTGAGGGATATAGAACATATCTCTTAAATCAATTAGTTTGATTTATTTTCTCATTTTAGTATTAATGACTAAAGAAACATCTATGGTGTTGGGGTGAATTTTGACCCATATATATTCATGTCAAGAAAAGGTAGAAAAAGTGATTGTTTTCAGCAACAGAACTTTAGTATAAAGTGAAATGAAAAAGCAGAACAGGTCCAGATCTTGGTTCACTGTACTTCTTGCCATTCTTTCCATGATCCAAATTGTAAATGTGAAATCAGCCATCAGTCAAATGAGTGAATTCACCTCACATGTCTGGACCTTGTTTTTCTGCTGGTATACTGGAAAAGCGGTCAAAATGAGAATCCCCTGAAGCTTACATGATGAGAAGAGGAGCTGGTTGTCATTGTGTTGGCTAATTGGACACTTATGATTTCAGTTTTGGCTCAAAATATTGCTTTATAGTCATATTATTATAACCGGGTCCAAACCGACCCTAACAATACAGTGGTCATAATTTCAACCAGACCATTTTAAAATGTAGTAAAAATGATTTTTTTGGTTTTATTTTGTTGAAATAGAGTTTCCTGACAAAGTCAAAAAGCCTTGATGCAATAAACAAATGTTATGTGATTCTTTTTATGCATTAAAATGTAAAACAGGTCGGTGCCGACCCGAACACAAGAGGAAGGTTAAAACAATCAATCCGATTTTGTGCTATGGAACCTTCTGTTGGGCACATATGTGTACCGAATTGTGGTTCTGCCAGTATGACTGTGCTATGCCTCCACAGAGACTAGGGGTCCTACACACGAACCAGCAAATTGAGGATCAAGCAGACTTTGAAAAGATGTACAAGAATGGTGAGCTGTCTATCACACAGTGTCTTTCCTGGACTTGCATTCCCTCTTTTCAGTCTTTCTGAGCTTCCTCTTTCTTTGTCTTCCTGTTTTCCTGCAGCTTGGGCAGACAATGCAGACGCGTGTGCCAAACAATATGCCGGCACTGGAGCCTTGAAGACGGACTTTACCAGGTCAGTTATGACCCCTTTCTTGGTAACTCGCTTGCCAAGTGTCAATAATCCTCATATCAGCAATTTTCTGAGTCATGGTGCCGGGGTCATTGTTTTAGGACAGGCAAGAGAACTCAGTGGGGACTGCTGATGGATGGCTGGAACTCGATGATCCGATATTACAAAAACAACTTCTCCGATGGCTTTAGACAGGTAGGTTCACATTTTGCGGCGCGGGTCCCATTCATCGCTGTTGTGTTTGGGGGTGAGACATTTCATCCACTTTGCCCCCAATGCTGTACAAACGTTAATGAATGCTTGGTGTTGGACGGAGAGACCCTGTCCAAACCCCAGGACAGCTGTGGCTACAAATGTAGTTTACCACTGCAGTCCTTCAGTCAGTCATTGATATTTGCAGTACACTCATACCTAGCCACTTTGCGCCTCCACTTCCACGGCTTCTAAATATTCATTCTTTTTGTACCGCTTTTTCCTCACGAGGGTTGCGGCAGGTGCTGGAGCCTATCCTAGCTGTCTTCATGCGAGAGGCGGGGTACACCCAATCACAGGGCACATATAGACAAACAACCATTCACACTCACATTCATACCTATGGACAATTTGGAGTCGCTAATTAACCTAGCATGTTTTTGGAATGTGGGAGGAAACCGGAGTACCCGGAGAAAACCCACGCATGCACAGGGAGAACATGCAAACTCCATTCCACTCCCTGGCCGAGGGTGGAATTGAACCCTGGTCTCCTAGCCGTGAGGTCTGCGCGCTAACCACTAGACCACTGTGCTGCCTCTTCTAAATATTCATTCATTCTTTTTCTACCGCTTTTTCCTCACGAGGGTCGCGGGGGGTGCTGGCGCCTATCCCAGCTGTCTTCGGGCGTAAGGCGGGGTACACCCTAGACTGGTCGCCAGCCAATCACAGGGCACATATAGACAAACAACCATTCACACTCACATTCATACCTATGGACAATTTGGAGTGGCTAATTAACCTAGCATGTTTTTGGAATGTGGGAGGAAACCGGAGTACCCGGAGAAAACCCACGCATGCACGGGGAGAACATGCAAACTCCTTTCCACTCCCTGGCCGAGGGTGGAATTGAACCCTGGTCTCCTAGCCGTGAGGTCTGCGCGCTAACCACTAGATCACTGTGCTGCCTCTTCTAAATATATTCATGAAAAAAAATACTTAAAGGGGACTTATTTTCCTAAATTTTCTACCCTTTGTATTGAGTTGTGGTCTCCTATAGAGCAGCTACACACAATAACCCGCACAGAAAAAGTTTTCGATTTTGCAGAATCTATACCTATTCCAGCTGTATTTCCTTTGGTTGTGGCGGACGTCCTTATATGGTTCATAGATCGTAAGCACTGTGTGTGTGACCTATCACAGTGTAGTGGGGAAACCCGGAGGTGGGCCGGTGGAATAAATTAAAACACACCGTTTTGGATGGGTCCCCTTTTAAGCAATGGGAACAAAAGGCACAAATTTGCTTTAACTTCTTTAATAGCGAAGTATATGAGTTATCAAATTAAAGTTTAAAAGTTGAAATTAAATGTGTTTTATCAGATAGAATTCATCCCAGACTGGAATCACTTCAGCCTGTTAATTCATTCACTGTTAAGTGTTGGTTGCGCGTGATTCAAATAAAATGTGAATGCACATTTTGTTGATATGCTGATATGATAAAGCTATGATGCAGTTTTTAAAAAAATATATATTTAACCTTCCTCTTGTGTTAGCTTTTTGGTATCATCTCTTATGTTAACGGATGGGTTTTGACCCATGTATTAAATCAGCTATAAAATACACTAAAAACAATAAGTTACCATCAAATTTGCTTCTCATGTCTTGGTTACCTTCTTAGGCTTCCTCATCCATGAAAATGTTGCTTTTAATACTTTTGGTGTGGGCATGTAGGCCTTTTTTTGTCACTATACCCCTCCATTTCTATTTCCAAAAATGGTCAAATGAACCTCAAAAGAATCATATTCATAAATTGAAGGTTCTTTTGTTACCTGGCTATTACTGAGGGCTATAGAACATATCTCTTAAATCAATTAGTTTGATTTATTTTCTCATTTTAGTATTAATCACTAAAGAATCTATGGCAGAGGTAGGTAACCTATGGCTTGGGAGCCAGGTAGGGCTCTTTTGATGACTGTATCTGGCTCTCAAGCATTTACCACAATAAAAATGTATGTTTGCTAACATTTTAAAGTAAACATCACAGAAATCACTGTTAAAAATATTAAAAATCAACAACTTTCTTATGCATTTTAATCCGTCCATCTATTTTCTACTGCAATACGGCCGACCATATCTATCTTTCCTGATGATATTTTCCAGGTCAAACACCAAAACTCGATTATTACTGGGTAATGCGGTCGTGTACCTCGGTCATTAAGATGTAAATGTAAACTTTCCTCCTTTAGTCAAATAGTCACCTAGCTAAAGCTGCAGAACCAAGCCTTCTGGCAAAGATGGCCAAAAGAATGAAATATACGGAGTACGGTGCAAAACCATGCAGCAGCAGAAGTTGCATTAATGGCAGCAAGTATTTGATTTATTATTGGACACTGCGCTGCTCACAAAAGTGTGCTGGCCACACCCCCTTGGCGTGGGGTAGTGTGCCTGGTCTACGTAATTAGAGCCCATTATATCTAAAACTGTTGGTCTTACATAAAAATGCACACATTTTATTGCATTCAATGTTTAAAAAAATGTATATGGCTCTCACAAATATACATTTTAAAATATCTGGTCTTCATGGCTCTTGTAGCCAAAAAGGTTCCCGACCCCTGATCTATGGTGTTGGGGTGAATTTTGACCCATATATATTCATGTCAAGAAAAGGTAGAAAAAGTGATTGTTTTCAGCAACAGAACTTTAGTATAAAGTGAAATGAAAAAGCAGAACAGGTCCAGATCTTGGTTCACTGTACTTCTTGCCATTCTTTCCATGATCCAAATTGTAAATGTGAAATCAGCCATCAGTCAAATGAGTGAATTCACCTCACATGTCTGGACCTTGTTTTTCTGCTGGTATACTGGAAAAGCGGTCAAAATGAGAATCCCCTGAAGCTTACATGATGAGAAGAGGAGCTGGTTGTCATTGTGTTGGCTAATTGGACACTTATGATTTCAGTTTTGGCTCAAAATATTGCTTTATAGTCATATTATTATAACCGGGTCCAAACCGACCCTAACAATATAGTGGTCATCATTTCAAAAAGACCATTTAAAAATGTAGTAAAAATGATTTTTTTGGTTTTATTTTGTTGAAATAGAGTTTCCTGACAAAGTCAAAAAGCCTTGATGCAATAAACAAATGTTATGTGATTCTTTTTATGCATTAAAATGTAAGTTTTTAGCATATCGTCATGTTTTGCTTTACAATATATCAAAGTTGCATCCTTCGATTTTTCACAATGTGGCCTTGCTGGAAAACGTTTGGACACTACTGCAATGGAGTCTGCTTTAACCGTGCCAAAAATGAAGTGAGTCAGTGCAGTGGCCAAAGTACAACCAAAGCCTCCTCCATGACTTTATGATTTTATGATTTGATCATGATTTATCGGCAATGTAAAGCTCTAAACCAAAACATCAGGTGTACCTTTGAAGCCAATAGACCTATTCATCGCTGGCATTGTTTCTTCTACAATCATTTCGGTGTTTATTCCGGGTTCAACTCTAAATGGCGTGCACGTGAACGTGTTGACTTTTCGTAGTTAATGGCCAGTGAGGTTAATGTTTAGCAATGACATTTTTGCAACAAAGGTTTTTTTTTTTTTTTGGACATTTCACATCGAAATATGTGGTTTTGTAGCTGGGAGAACCAAATGAATAATGGTAAACCTCACATCTTTTGTACTCTTACAAAAAACCAAACGTAAATCAACACAAATAAAAATATATATGTACATATAAACATACACATGTTTGAAAGGGAATGGGAAGAAGTCAACCCTAACCACCCAGATTCCGACCTCATCCCAACAAAACATATATTATTCCTTGTCTACCAGAATGGAAACCCCACATCCAACCACCCTCACCCAGTTTGAGGCACCCAACCACGTGCCAAGAGCAACCAGTTCATTACTAGTCATCGTATCGTACATAGTCCAGTACAAAAGAAAGAAAGAACCAGTGAAACCACTCCAACTGTACAGTCACCACAATTTAACATGGATATAAAAAACATCAATGTATCATCAAGGTATTGTTTCAGTGAGATTGAAAAAGAAAAAATATTCTTTAAAATACCTCAAATGAAATAATCACACTTGAGTCTTACTACTTCCTTATTGTCACTGCTAGCCCAACTACAGTGTTTTCCACTTCCACTTCCTTTATTCTTTTATTTTTTGGTTATTTATGAATTTATTTAATTGTATTTATCATCCTTCCTCTTTCCCCTCATGCATTAAAAAGCCACGGTGTAGAGTGGGCCTGTTGAGAGTGGACTGCAGCCCCACTCAGCAAGCCCTCACCCGGCTGCCCTATCTACTTAACTTGAGTTAATCAGTGCTGTGTTGTCCTATGCTGTGTGTTGCATTAAAAAGACGGGATGGGAGTCTGTTGGGATGGATAGCTGGGTTCAATTCCACCCTCGGCCCACCCTCTCCCCGTGCATGCGTGGGTTTTCTCCGGGTACTCCGGTTTCCTCCCACATTCCAAAAACATGCTAGGTTAATTAGCCACTCCAAATTGTCCATAGGTATGAATGTGAGTGTGAATGGTTGTTTGTCTATATGTGCCCTGTGATTGGCTGGCGACCAGTCCAGGGTGTACCCCGCCTCTCGCCTGAAGACAGCTGGGATAGGCTCCAGCACCCCCCGCGACCCTCGTGAGGAAAAGCGGTAGAAAATGAATGAATGAATGATTATTATTTCTTGTGGTTGTTTTCCTATATAGATCATGACGTTACATGGAAATCTGGATTTATAAGTTGTGCACCACAATGAAACATTATTGAATAAACACATTTGTGTACTAGTAAAGTGTTTTGAATCCAGAAAAAAATGCTCAATTTGTCAAACAATAATTTGTGAAGCAAAGGTGAGAAAAATCCAGCGAGAAATGGAAGCGCTAGATTTTGTAGCTTGTGCAAAATCAGCACTTGGTATTGGATCTAATGGGTGGTGTTTCATTGTGACCACTTCAAATTGTCACAGCAATGTGATTCACTCACCTGTGCCATCATTTGATTTGCTGCCGCTAATAAAATACTTGTTTAGGAGGCACTGCTTCATCACTTTTTGCTCTTTTCCTTCACAAGTTGTTGAAGAATTAGACCATGTTGGCAGGGACGCCATGATAGATGTTTTCCTAGTCAAACCATCGCTCATTGGTTGATCGCCAACAAGAACGGGTGTGGGTAAAACGTGGACCGCGGTCTAAATAAAGGATTCTGATTGGTCCATTTCAAGATTTGCAAGGATTGGCTTGCAAATTAGCACCGGAATTACGCAGTCCGTGTTTTTTAAAAACTCTTGGCAGTATGGCATGCCAAAGTGCACTTGCCCGACGGGAATATCACTGATTGGATTTACTTGCCCCAATTTTGTTTTAACTTGCCCCGGGCCATCGGTACATCGTTATTGTCGAGTTCTTCAAAAACTTTTTAATGTTGTTCTATGTATTATTCATTCATTCATTTTCTACCGCTTTTCCTCACGAGGGTCGCGGGGGCTGCTGGAGCCTATCCCAGCTGTCTTCGGGCGAGAGGCGGGGTACACCCTGGACTGGTCGCCAGCCAATCACAGGGCACATATATAGACAAACAACCATTCACACTCACATTCATACCTATGGACAATTTGGAGTCGCTAATTAACCTAGCATGTTTTTGGAATGTGGGAGGAAACCGGAGTACCCGGAGAAAACCCACGCATGCACGGGGAGAACATGCAAACTCCACACAGAGATGGCCGAGGATGGGAATTGAACCCTGGTCTCCTAGCTGTGAGGTCTGTGCGCTAACCACTGGACCGCCGTGCCGGTTCTATGTATTAGTTTCTTGAAATTTAGCTCCTTGAGTAAATCATAACCACCATGAAACAATTTCTGTAATGGATATGGTAATATATTATGCCTTGCTTTGAATAAAATAACATAATAATAACATTATGAAGTTTTACCGAAAGTGCGATGTGTGTTTTTAAACAGGACTCGATCGACCTGTTTCTTGGCAACTTTGCTGTTGACGAAGCCGACACCATGACGCCACTGCGCGAGCCCAAAGATTGGAAGTTTTTGACCGTAAGACTCCAAAGACATTGAAGGTTCCCCCGCATGTTCTTTCATCTCCAATGACCCCTTTGCTTTTCCAGTTGCCGATAATCATGGTGGTGGCGTTCTCCATGTGTATCATCTGCTTGCTAATGGCTGGTAAGAACATCTCCAGTGGGAAAGGAAAACCGTGTCACTTTATTCACTCCGCTGCTTTTCATCAGGCGACACGTGGACGGAGACTTTGGCTTACGTTCTGTTCTGGGGAACGGCCAGCGTGGTGACGGGCGGTGTGATCCTCTTCAACGGGCGGGAGTTTGTCGATGCTCCAAAGCTGGTGCAGAAAGAGAAGCTGGACTGAATGTGTGTGTGTGGAAAGCAGCTCTGCCCTGGTGAGATCACCACCTCGTCATCGCTTTACCCCCGGCAACACCACCACCATCATCATCATCATCAGCAGGCCTGGAGCCTGTACTAGCACAGACAGGGTGGAGGCGAGGAAGGTGAGGAGGTCAGCTGCTGCTATCCACACTGCTACGATACTCAAATCTGCACATAGGTGTTTATGTACACTGAACCTCTGGGGGGTTCATGTACTCAGAAAGTACTTCACGGGGAATATCAGTGGATGTATACAACATCTCCACTGTCTGATTTTTCTTAAAACTGTCCTTCCCCTTGGCGTATAGTGTATTGATTACTCGGGGGAATGACTAAGCATTGTACAGTTGAAATGATGCAAGCCTCATTGTAAATCGCAGTTGCTTTATTGCTAACTACCGCAGGTGTATGACGTTTAAAATAAATAGAATTTACAATCAGGCTTCAATCATTTTGTGTTCGGGAAATGATGATTCCGACATTTAAAGAATAACAATGTGGTGCTGAATGTAAACAATGCCCCACTTTTGCAGTACATGTACCATATTAGGGTCGGGTGATGGGTGACATGGACCTTAGCATAGCTTAGCATCACGATAGTTTGGGGCTATATCACGATATGATAATATAAATCCTGAATTTAACATGTATTATATATATATATATATATATATATATATGGGCGGCACGGTGGTCTAGGGGTTAGCGCACAGACCTCACAGCTAGGAGACCAGGGTTCAATTCCACCCTCGGGCATCCCCGTGCATGCGTGGGTTTTCTCCGGGTACTCCGGTTTCCTCCCACATTCCAAAAACATGCTAGGTTAATTGGCTACTCCAAATTGTCCATAGGTATGAATGTGAGTGTGAATGGTTGTTTGTCTATAGTATGTGCCCTGTGATTGGCTGGCGACCAGTCCAGGGTGTACCCCGCCTTACGCCCGAAGACAGCTGGGATAGGCTCCAGCACCCCCCGCGACCCTCGTGAGGAAAAGCGGTAGAAAATGAATGAATGAATGAATATATATATATATATATATATATATATATATATGAGACATAGTTGTTATGCAACAATCCAACGCACATTTGATTTGGGTTGATGGGCATTATGACATTTATGATAACATTTCTATTTCCACCCCTGTTCAAAAGTATTCATACCCTTGTCCTCCTGAAGTATAAAGTCATCTGTTTTTCATTGCTTAAGTATTTTTCTACTTGTAAAATGTGTCTTGTTGGTCCCCTCAATGTTATTCAACAAATCCAAGTAAACATTAACGATAAATTGAGGGGATTGGTGAGGTCACTTTCAGTTTGAAATCATCGCCAGATTCTCCACCATGGTCAAGGAGAAAGAACTGAGTGAGGACCTGAGGTTGCGTATTGTGGATGAACACAAGGATGGTTTGGGCTACAAAGCAATATCCAAGCAGGGGTCTCAAACTCAATTTACCTGGGGGCCACTGGAGCTAGGGTCTGGGTGAGACTGGGCCGCATCAAGTTTTCCAAAAAAAAAAAAAAAAAACGCATTTATTAAAAACAGAAAAATGAATAAACTTTGCTTTGGTTCCGATTTTCTACAAGAAAAGCTCTGATAAAACATTCCACTGTTCTCAAATATCTTAATTTTTATTTTTCTGCACAAAATAAGATGAAAATAAATAAACAAATCAAGAATAAAGAAAATCAATCAATCAGTAATAAATAATAATAATAATAATAAAACGGCAAATAATAAAAACTTAAGAAACCACATATAGTTGTTGGGTAGACAAATTTTTTTTTTATTAAAATGAACAAAGCATTATTAGAGCCCTGTAGACATGACAAAACACGACTATAGTCACATTTATACTCTTTTTATTTACAACATATTGCGCAACTGCAGGGTCTTGAGACACATGCTAACTCACAAACTAGAGAGCTAGCGACCTAAACGGTAGCCTTCAAGTTATTTCCTTTAAACTTAAATAGCCAAAAACTTACCACTTCCACACGGATAGGGAGGATAACTATTAACAGTTATTTAACCTTTAACATGAACATGAATCAAACGTAATAATTTTTTCTGGGTACATGATACCATACAGCATCCATATCAAACTTGCGCGGGCCGCACTAACATTAAACTTTCATATCAAGGCGGGGGCCTCGAACTAGTGTCCTAGGGCCGCGTGTTTGAGACCCCTGGTCCAGAGCATCATTAAGAAGTATAAAGAATTCCACACAGTGAAGCACCTGAGAAGACCTGGAAGGAAGCCCAAAGTCTCACCCAGGCAGGCGAGAAAATTGGTACGGGCCGCCACCATTAACTCCCATATCACCACCAAGGAGATGTTGCGTGACCTGGGTGACGAGGGAAGCAATATCTCAAGACAGACACTCACTCCAGAGGACATTGAATAGGGCAGGACTCAATGGACGGTGACCACGCAAGACTCTACTCCTCAAACCCAACCACACAAGAGCACGTCTGGACTTCACCAAAAAACACCTAGACGAAGCCAAGGCATTTTGGTCGTCAATTCTGTGGTCAGATGAGATGAAGATGGAGCTCTTTGGCCGCAGAGATGTTGTTTACGTTTGGCGAAAGAAGGGTGAAGCTTTCAAACCAAAGAACACGGTGCCAACTGTTAAGCATGCAGAAGGAAGCATAATGCTGTGGGGCTGTTTCTCGGCGAGTGGGACGGGGAACCTCATTAAGGTGGACGGCATCATGCGGAAGGAACAGTAGACCATCCGGCAGTCTGCTGCAAAACTTGGTTTAGGGCCACATTGGCTCTTCCAACAAGATAACGACCCCAAACATACCGTCAAAAAATGGTTTGAGGACAATGAAATTATTGTTTTGGAGTGGCTAAGCCAAAGCCCGGACCTCAACCCTATCGAAAATCTGTGGCGGGAACTCAAGGTCAAGGTCAGTGCAAGGACGCCATCCAATCTGAAGGACCTGGAGAGAATTTCAGAGGAGAAATGGGCCAAAATCCCTGTGGAAACGTGTCGGAACCTGGTAGTCAACTACAGGAGACGTCTTGAATCTGTAATTGCAAACAAAGGCGATGCCATTGACCAGGGGTCTCAAACTCAATTTACCTGGGGGCCACTGGAGCTAGGGTCTGGGCGAGGCTGGGCAGCATCAGGTTTTCTGAAAAAAAATAAAAATAAAAAACACAATTATTAAAAACAGAAAAATATACAAACTTTTTCAGTGCTTTGGTTCCGATTTTCTACAATAAAAGCTCTGATAAAACATTCCACAGTTCTCAAATATCTTAATTTTTATTTTTCTGCACAAAATAAGATGAAAAATAGATAGATAGATAGATAGATAGACTCCCTTTATTGTCATTGCACAAAAACACAGTAGTGAAATTGCCAACGAAATGTCGTTGCCTGGCTCCCATATAATAACAGACACAAAAGAAGCTAAGTGATAATAAATAATAATAATAATAATAATGTGGAGAATAAATAGATAGAATAAATAATAAAGAATAAATAAATAAGCAAATCAAGAATAAAGAAAATCAATCAATCAATAATAAATAAATAGTCGGGGGCCTCAAACTAGTGTCCTGCGCGCCACATTTGGCCCTTCTATATCGGACTCGGATATATCGGAAATTCGCTCACAACGGACAGATAAAAAAGAATCGATTTTTCTGTAATGCATTTCCAATAAAAATTAAAAAAACGGATTTCGCCTATTTCGGACAAAATCTCCAGTCCCGTTCCAATGCATTTCCATTAAATTTCCCTCGCATATATCGGATGGCCGCATCGTGGCGCTCCGATTCGCCGAATCGTGACAGGCCGCTATACGACGTCATTTGCAGCGTTTGCAGCGTTGCCTGCGCGTCCAGGTACATTGGAAACATAGTCAAGGAAGTGCCTTTTTATAACGGATAAAATCCCATTTACGCATATACCGGATATAAATCCGATATATGCGTAAAACGGACATTTTCCGGTATACGCATATAACGGATTTCGCTTATATCGGACAAAACCAGTGGGAACAATTGAATCCGATATATCCGAGGTTTACTGTACTCATTGAATATTCTTCATCTTCAGCCTCGCTTTGCATGTGCATTTCGACATGCAGCTGGTTTGGTTGTTCAAGTCCCATCCCCTAAATGCATCCCAGATGAAATGAGCTCTGCAAGCAAAGATGTGCGCGTTGTTTATGCATTTTACCTTGACTTGAACGTCACTGGCATGAGAAGGAGATCCCACCTGAGATGTTTTGTACATGGCAACAATGGAGCTTCAGGTTGTGCAGGGGCGTGAAACGGCAGCCATCTATGTGGACATGATGCAGGGGGCATCCCTCATGATTGAAGGCCCTCGTCTGTGTGGTCATGACTGGCTTTTTCAACAATGTTGCACTTCACTAAGGACTTCTTCCAGAAGAATAAGTTCACTCTTTAGGACCATCCTGCATGTTCCTCTTATCTAAATCCAATAAGGAACATTTTGGGATGGATGGCAAGGGAAGTTTATCAAAATGGCCATCAGTTCGTGACATTGGACGCCCTTCGTGAAACCATCTTCACCACCTGGATCAACATTCCCATTAGCTTCCTGGAAACACTGAAACACTCCTATTGGTTCTTTTTACATTTTGAAGATCTTAGAACTTTGGCAGACTTTATTCATCTCATGAGGGGAATTGTTCTTGCACGTTTTAGTGTTCCGTGGCAGTCATTCGGACTAAAAATATGACAAGATAACCTCTTTATGATTTGATGCCCTTCATTTTCAGTTTTGCATTAAGCTGTAAACCTTGCAAATCATTACTCGTACTTGTCATTGTGGCGTGACCGTGATAAAGACACACAAGAGATACGGTACAGTATTTGGGTAGGGAATTGAGTCTTTCACCACAAGGGATGAAGGGATGATGATAAGGCAACAGTCTTTATTGAGGAAATCACTTCTCCCCTCCAAAGGACAATAAAGGTTTGTATCGCAATCGCTTTATGATATCATCATCAGATCTGTTTTTACTGTATGGATTATTCAGCCCATGTGGACCTTCAAGAGATGTTTGCAAATTAGGCCTATTTTGTTAACGGACTTGACTTTTTTTACGTGTACTAAGGCTGTCAATCAATTAATCAAATATTTGGCAACATTTTCCAATAAGGTACACATAATTACAAACCTAACCACTACTCATTCACACTCTCGCTAGTTCTCATTAGTTCCTCAGTAACCACTCTAATGTGCTTCAGTTCCTCAGTAACTACTCATTAGTTCCTCGTTTGTTCCTCAGTAACTACTATTTTATGTGCTTTAGTTCTTCAGTAACTACTCATTAGTTCCTCATTAGTTCCCCAGTAACTACTCTTATTTGCTTATGTTTGCTTTAGTACTCATTAGTTCCTCATTAGTTCCTCAGTAACTACTCTTATTTGCTTTAGTTCTTCAGTAACTACTCATTCGCTCCTCAGTAACTACTCTTATTTGCTTTAGGTCTTCAGCAACTACTCATTAGTTCCTCAGTAACTACTCTTATTTGTTTTAGTTTTTCAGTAACTACTCATTCGTTCCTCATTAGTTCCTCAGTAACTACTCTTATTTGCTTTAGTTCTTCAGTAACTACTCATTCCTTTCTCATTAGTTCCTCAGTAACTACTCTTATTTGCTTTAGTTCTTCAGTAACTACTCATTCCTTTCTCATTAGTTCCTCAGTAACTACTCTTATTTGCTTTAGTTCTTCAGTAACTACTCATTCGTTCCTCATTAGTTCCTCAGTAACTACTTAGTTCTTCAGTAACTACTCATTCGTTCCTCAGTAACTACTCTTATTTGCTTTAGTTCTTCAGTAACTACTCATTTGTTCCTCATTAGTTCCTCAGTAACTACTCTTATTTGCTTATGTTTGCTTTAGTACTCATTTGATCCTCATTAGTTCCTCAGTAACTACTCTTATTTGCTTTAGTTCTTCAGTAACTACTCATTCGCTCCTCAGTAACTACTCTTGTTTGCTTTAGTTCTTCAGCAACTACTCATTAGTTCCACAGTAACTACTCTTATTTGTTTTAGTTGTTCAGTAACTACTCATTCGTTCCTCATTAGTTCCTCAGTAACTACTCTTATTTGCTTTAGTTCTTCAGTAACTACTCATTCGTTCCTCATTAGTTCCTCAGTAACTACTTAGTTCTTCAGTAACTACTCATTCGTTCCTCAGTAACTACTCTTATTTGCTTTAGTTCTTCAGTAACTACTCATTCGTTCCTCATTAGTTCCTCAGTAACTACTCTTATTTGCTTATGTTTGCTTTAGTACTCATTCGTTCCTCATTAGTTCCTCAGTAACTACTCTTATTTGCTTTAGTTCTTCAGTAACTACTCATTCGCTCCTCAGTAACTACTCTTTTTTGCTTTAGTTCTTCAGCAACTACTCATTAGTTCCTCAGTAACTACTCTTATTTGCTTTAGTTCCTCAGTAACTACTCTTATTTGCTTTAGTTCTTCAGTAACTACTAATGCGTTCCTCATTAGTTCCTCAGTAACTACTCTTATTTGCTTTAGTTCTTCAGTAACTACTCATTCTTTCCTCATTAGTTCCTCAGTAACTACTCTTATTTGCTGTAATTCCTCAGTAACTACTCTTATTTGCTTTAGTTCTTCAGTAACTACTCATTCGTTCCTCATTAGTTCCTCAGTAACTACTCTTATTTGCTTTAGTTCTTCAGTAACTACTCATTCCTTCCTCATTAGTTCCTCAGTAACTACTCTTATTTGCTTTAGTTCTTCAGCAACTACTCATTCGTTCCTCATTAGTTCCTCAGTAACTACTCTTATTTGCTTTAGTTCTTCAGCAACTACTCATTCATTCCTCATTAGTTCCTCAGTAACTACTCTTATTTGCTTATGTTTGCTTTAGTACTCATTAGTTCCTCATTAGTTCCTCAGTAACTACTCTTATTTGCTTATGTTTGCTTTAGTACTCATTCGTTCCTCATTAGTTCCTCCGTAACTACTCTTATTTGCTTTAGTTCTTCAGTAACTACTCTTTCGCTCTTCAGTAACTACTCTTATTTGCTTTAGTTCTTCAGCAACTACTCATTAGTTCCTCAGTAACTACTCTTATTTGCTTTAGTTCTTCAGTAACTACTAATTAGTTCCTCATTAGTTCCTCAGTAACTACTCTTATTTGCTTTAGTTCTTCAGTAACTACTAATTAGTTCCTCATTAGTTCCTCAGTAACTACTCTTATTTGCTTTAGTTCTTCAGTAACTACTCATTCGCTCCTCATTAGTTCCTCAGTAACTACTCCTATTTGCTTTAGTTCTTCAGTAACTACTAATTAGTTCCTCATTAGTTCCTCAGTAACTACTCTTATTTGCTTTAGTTCTTCAGTAACTACTAATTAGTTCCTCATTAGTTCCTCAGTAACTACTCTTATTTGCTTTAGTTCTTCAGTAACTACTCATTCGCTCCTCATTAGTTCCTCAGTAACTACTCTTATTTGCTTCAGTTCTTCAGCAACTACTCATTCGTTCCTCATTAGTTCCTCAGTAACTACTCTTATTTGCTTATGTTTGCTTTAGTACTCATTAGTTCCTCATTAGTTCCTCAGTAACTACTCTTATTTGTTTTAGTTCTTCAGTAACTACTCATTCGTTCCTCAGTAACCACTCTTGTTTGCTTTAGTTCTTCAGCAACTACTCATTAGTTCCTCAGTAACTACTCTTATTTGCTTTAGTTCTTCAGTAACTACTAATTAGTTCCTCATTAGTTCCTCAGTAACTACTCTTATTTGCTTTAGTTTTTTTAGTAACTACTCATTCGTTCCTCATTAGTTCCTCAGTAACTACTCTTATTTGCTTTAGTTCCTCAGTAACTACTCTTATTTGCTTTAGTTCTTCAGTAACTACTCATTCGCTCCTCAGTAACTACTCTTATTTGCTTTAGTTCTTCAGCAACTACTCATTAGTTCCTCAGTAACTACTCTTATTTGCTTATGTTTGCTTTAGTACTCATTTGATCCTCATTAGTTCCTCAGTAACTACTCTTATTTGCTTTAGTTCTTCAGTAACTACTCATTCGCTCCTCAGTAACTACTCTTGTTTGCTTTAGTTCTTCAGCAACTACTCATTAGTTCCTCAGTAACTACTCTTATTTGCTTTAGTTCTTCAGTAACTACTCATTCGCTCCTCAGTAACTACTCTTATTTGCTTTAGTTCTTCAGCAACTACTCATTAGTTCCTCAGTAACTACTCTTATTTGCTTATGTTTGCTTTAGTACTCATTTGATCCTCATTAGTTCCTCAGTAACTACTCTTATTTGCTTTAGTTCTTCAGTAACTACTCATTCGCTCCTCAGTAACTACTCTTGTTTGCTTTAGTTCTTCAGCAACTACTCATTAGTTCCTCAGTAACTACTCTTATTTGTTTTAGTTTTTCAGTAACTACTCATTCGTTCCTCATTAGTTCCTCAGTAACTACTCTTATTTGCTTTAGTTCTTCAGTAACTACTAATGCGTTCCTCATTAGTTCCTCAGTAACTACTTAGTTCTTCAGTAACTACTCATTCGTTCCTCATTAGTTCCTCAGTAACTACTGTTATTTGCTTTAGTTCTTCAGTAACTACTCATTCGTTCCTCATTAGTTCCTCAGTAACTACTCTTATTTGCTTTAGTTCTTCAGTAACTACTCATTCGTTCCTCATTAGTTCCTCAGTAACTACTCTTATTTGCTTTAGTTCTTCAGTAACTACTCATTCCTTTCTCATTAGTTCCTCAGTAACTACTCTTATTTGCTTTAGTTCTTCAGTAACTACTCATTTGTTCCTCATTAGTTCCTCAGTAACTACTCTTATTTGCTTTAGTTTGCTTTAATACTCATTAGTTCCTCATTAGTTCCTCAGTAACTACTCTTATTTGCTTTAGTTTTTCAGTAACTACTCATTCGCTCCTCAGTAACTACTCTTATTTGCTTTAGTTCTTCAGTAACTACTCATTCCTTCCTCATTAGTTCGTCAGTAACTACTCTTATTTGCTTTAGTTCTTCAGCAACTACTAATTAGTTCCTCATTAGTTCCTCTCCATAATTAATTATAACATAATAATTAAGGGTGCCCTGAATTATTTCCTCCAATTCCACCCTCGGCCATCTCTGTGTGGAGTTTGCATGTTCTCCCCGTGCATGCGTGGGTTTTCTCCGGGTACTCCGGTTTCCTCCCACATTCCAAAAACATGCTAGGTTAATTAGCCACTCCAAATTGTCCATAGGTATGAATGTGAGTGTGAATGGTTGTTTGTCTATATGTGCCCTGTGATTGGCTGGCCACCAGTCCAGGGTGTACCCCGCCTTACGCCCGAAGACAGCTGCGATAGGTTCCAGCACCCCCGCGAAAGTGGTAGAAAATGAATGAATGAATGAATTGCACACACAAAGACCAAATCCCATATTCACTTCATTCAAAATGTCTTTTTATTAAAAATATTCATTCATAATCAATCTCATGTTTACACAATTATGACATTACTGCTTCACTTTACTACTCATACATGACATGAAAGTACAGTAACACTTATTTGTAATAAGTGCATATATAGTTTCTACATATATATGTACGTATATGTGGAGATGTATTTTATGAGACAGATGACATGTACAGTATATACATATTTTACAGGACACGTGAGGCAATAATGTCAGTCGCAGAAATCTACCACTGTTGTGTTCTTTAATAGAATACCAAACAAATATACCACACATCGGAGTATCGGTATTACTATTACTGAAATACTGAAATTCAAACAGGTCCGCTTTTAAAGGGGAAAGCCGCTGCTTTCCAGAGGAACGCAAACCAGGGGTGGTGGTCCCCTTTTTCATGAAGGGCGGCGGGAGGGTATCATACGCCTCAGCCCCCCTGTGAAAAGTCTATTGCTGGATAGAAGGGTACGAGCTCGGCGGCAGTAGGTACAATGTGGTTCTCGCCATGGTCGAGAAACACTGGACCAGATTGACATACTAGCAAGGGTATTGGAGGGTACCCAGTCCGTCTAGCCAGTCTTGTGTTCTAGACTTAGAAAAAGCATTCAGCCGTGTCTTTTGTGGTATCCTGTGGAGGGGGTGCTCTGGGAGTACGGGATTGGTGGCGTGCCACTATGTGCCATTCGGTTTTTGTACAACCAGAACAGGAGCCTGGTTCGCATTGCCAAGCCAAGCCTGCCCTTTGTCACCGATTGGGTTCATGATTTTCATGGGCAGACTTTCTTGGCGCAGTATCAAGGAAGTCCAGTTTGGGGGGCTTTAGGATCTATTTGCAGACAGACCGTCAGCTTTCACTGTGGCGGTGAAGCTAATGAGATGAGACCTCCAACTTTGGCAAGGGTTCTCAGTTGGAAAAGGGTCCTCCGGATTGGGAATGTGGTCCTGCCCCAGGTGGAGGACTTCTCGGGGGTCTTGTTCATGAATGAGCAAAGGTTGGGGGTTGAGGTCGACAAACGTGACTACAGCAAAGTCCAGTTTGGGGGGCCTTAGGATCTGCTTGCAGACAGAACGTCAGCTTTCACTGTGGCGGTGAAGCTAATGAGATGAGACCTCCAACTTTGGCCAGGGTTCTCAGTTGGAAAAGGGTCCTCCGGATTGGGAATGTGGTCCTGTCCAAGGTGGAGGACTTCTCAAGGGTCTTGTTCATGAGTGAGCGAAGGTTGGGGGTTGAGGTCGACAAACTGGACTACAGCAAAGTCCAGTTTGGGGGGCCTTAGGATCTACTTGCAGACAGAACGTCAGCTTTCATTGTGGCGGTGAAGCTAATGAGATGAGACCTCCAACTTTGGCCAGGGTTCTCAGTTGGAAAAGGGTCCTCCGGATTGGGAATGTGGTCCAGCCCCAGGTGGAGGACTTCTCTGGGGTCTTGTTCACGAGTGAGCGAAGGTTGGGGGTTGAGGTCGACAAACTGGACTACAGCAAAGTCCAGTTTGGGGGGCCTTAGGATCTACTTGCAGACAAAACGTCAGCTTTCATTGTGGCGGTGAAGCTAATGAGATGAGACCTCCAACTTTGGCCAGGGTTCTCAGTTGGAAAAGGGTCCTCCGGATTGGGAATGTGGTCCTGTCCAAGGTGGAGGACTTCTCAGGGGTCTTGTTCACGAGTGGTCTCGTTCACCACGACGGTCCTCCAGTAGAGTGACCACTTTGCTGTAGTCCCGTTTGTCGACCTCAACCCCCAACCTTCGCTTACTCGTGAACAAGACCCCCGAGAAGTCCTCGACCTGGGGCAGGACCACATTCCCAATCCGGAGGACCCTTTTCCAACTGAGAACCCTGGCCAAAGTTGGAGGTCTCATCTCATTAGCTTCACCGCCACAGTGTTCCGGGCATGCCCAGCCGGAAGAAGGCCCCAGGGCAGCCATCGGACACGCTGGAGGGTTTACAGTGGTATGAAAAATTTGGGGCACCCCTGGTCATTTTCAAGATTTTCCTTTATAAATCACTAGCTGATTGGATCAGCCATGTCAGTTAAATATATCATATAGCAGACAAACACAGTGATGGATGACAAGTGGAATGAAGTTGATAGGATTTACAGAAAGTGTGGAATAATTATTTAAACAAAAGTAGGCAGGTGCAGAACTGGGCACCCTCGTTATTTGGTATCCATCTGGTAAAGCACTCATGGTTTATGAGTAGCACCATGGTAGCCTCAAAACAACTGTCAAATGACCTGAAAACCAAAGATTGTTCAACATCATGGTCTAGGGCAGGCGTGGGCAAACTACGGCCCGGGGGCCACATCCGGCCCGCCAAGTGTTTGAATATGGTCCGCCTGTTCTTTCCAAAGTATTTTAAATTCAACATACAACCTGGCATCATGGCCTGAGCCAACCTTTTGATGGTTTTATCAATTTCGTTTTTTTGACATGGTCTGTTGTTTACAAAGTGCTCCTGAAAAAACGGACACAAGCACATAATAATAATAATAATAATAATTATTATATTATAATAATAATAATAATAATTATTATTATTATTATTATTAGAACTATTATGATTATTATAATTATTATATTAATGCTAATTATTATATTAATTATATATAATATTATTGTTATATTTGTATATTTTACATAATAATATAATAATTATTATTTTAATTTTTTGTAATTATTATAATATTTTATTATTTTTAAAATATTTAAATATAAATATAAAATAATAAATAATAATAGCAGATTGCATGACAATTTTACAGATACAATAATACCAGGTGGACTGTTACGTGTAAAATATATAGTCTGCCCCCCCCCCAATACTTTGGAGATATCATTGATGTACAAGTTGAACAAGTTTGGCCCCGGAATTGACCCCTTCTCTGAAGAGTAGCACCACGGTAGCCTCAAAACAACTCAAATGACCTCAAAACCAAATATTGTTAAACATCATGGTCTAGGGGAAGGATACAAAAAGCTAGCTCAGCGATTTTTAGCTGTCAGGTTCCACTCTGAAGAACATAGCGAGGAAATGGAAGACCACAGGTACAGTTCTAGTTAAGGCCCCGGAGTGGCAGGCCAAGAAAAATCTCCAATGACCCTAAACACAGCTGAAATTCTACTAAGGCATTCATGCAGTAGGAACAAGTACAACGTTCTAGAATGGCCATCTCAGTCTCCACACCTAAATATTATTGAAAATCTGTTATGTCAAACCCGACTCAAGTGGACATGTTTTGGAAAGAGGAATAGTCAAAAATACCTTCAAGTAGAATCTAGAACCTAATTGGAAGTATTTATTTCTACTAAATATTCATGTCATTTTTCTGTTGGGGTGCCCAAATTTATGCACTTGCTTACTTTTGTTTAAATAATTATTGCACACTTTCTGTAAATCCTATCAACTTTATTCCACTTCTCATTTCATATCACTGTGTTTGTCTGCTATATCAGGGCTCTACATTAAAAACAAAAATGACTTGCCCATGGGGAATCCTTAAGGTGAGAACTACTTGCCCGAATATGCTGATAATTCATCAGATAATAGTACTGATGCATTCCATGTATGTTAACATGGCATGCCATACTACCTTACACATGGTAGTCGTAGTAAGCAGTGATATTTATAAGTTGTGCACCACAATGAAACATTATTGAATAGACACATTTGTGTACTAGTAAAGTGTTTTGAATCCAGAAAAAAATGCTCAATTTGTCAAACAATAATTTGTGAAGCAAAGGTGAGAAAAATCCAGCGAGAAATGGAAGCGCTAGATTTTGTAGCTTGTGCAAAATCAGCACTTGGTATTGGATCTAATGGGTGGTGTTTCATTGTGACCACTTCAAATTGTCACAGCAATGTGATTCACTCACCTGTGCCATCATTTGATTTGCTAACCGCTAATAAAATACTTGTTTAGGAGGCACTGCTTCATCACTTTTTGCTCTTTTCCTTCACAAGTTGTTGAAGAATTAGACCATGTTGGCAGGGACGCCATGATAGATGTTTTCCTAGTCAAACCATCGCTCATTGGTTGATCGCCAACAAGAACGGGTGTGGGTAAAACGCGATTCTGATTGGTCCATTTCAAGATTTGCAAGGATTGGTTTGCAAATTAGCACCGGAATTACGCAGTCCGTGTTTTACCAACACCCAACAAGAACCGCTTTTAAAAAAAAACTCTTGGCAGTATGGCATGCCAAAGTACACTTGCCCGACGGGAATATCACTGATTGGATTTACTTGCCCCAATTTTGTTTTAACTTGCCCCGGGCCATCGGTACATCGTTATTGTCGAGCCCTGTATATGATATATTTAACTGAAATGGTTGATCCCAAAAAACGGTCATTTATAAAGAACAATCTTGGTGCCCAAACTTTTTCATACCACTGTATGTCTCACGGGCGGCACGGCGGTCGAGTGGTTAGCGTGCAGACCTCACAGCTCGGAGACCTGGGTTCAATTCCACCCTCGGCCCACCCTCTCTGTGTGGAGTTTGCATGTTCTCCCCGTGCATGCGTGGGTTTTCTCCGGGTACTCCGGTTTCCTCCCACATTCCAAAAACATGCTAGGTTAATTAGCGACTCCAAATTGTCCATAGGTATGAATGTGAGTGTGAATGGTTGTTTGTCTATATGTGCCCTGTGATTGGCTGGCCACCAGTCCAGGGTGTACCCCGCCTCTCGCCCGAAGACAGCTGGGATAGGCTCCAGCACCCCCGCGACCCTCGTGAGGAAAAGCGGTAGAAAATGAATGAATGAATGTATGTCTCACAGTTGACCTGGGAAGGCCTCGGTGTCCTACCGGGGACTAGGAAGTCTGGGCTTCCCTACTGAGAATGCTGCCCCCGCGACCCGGATAAGCAGAGGAAAATGCATGGACGGATGTCGTCCAATGAATGAATGAATGCGTCGGGATTGCGGTCAATATCGGGCGTCGTAGAAACTGCTTCTGTTCCGTCAGTGCTGTTTTTTTTGTAGTTTTCACTTTGACACTTCCTATGACAAGACAAAGTGCGTTTGTGCTTCCAGAGAAATTGAGTCCATTCTGGGTTGAAAGATGTTTCGAGTCCCATTCAATGTGTATTTCTTTTTCTGTTGTCTCTCTTTTGTCTTCTTTCTCCGTGTCTCACATGCGTTCTTCCATGTCGTCTTGTCTTCTGTCGTCTTTGCTGTGTGTCTGTATTTAGAAGCACAACGTTTATTAGCACCAATTCTCACATTTGATTGGATGAGCAGGATGGTGTGGGATGGTTGACTTTCCTTATCTGACCAACCAGTACCATAAAGTTCCACTTCAGGGTTATCAATATTAAATATTAATATTGTAAAGCAACACTTAGATATGCTAAGACAGGGTTGGGCAAACTACGGCCCGGGGGCCACATCCGGCCCGCCAAGTGTTTGAATACGGCCCGCCCGTTCTTTCCAAAGTATTTCATTTAAAGTCAACGTACAAGCTGGCATCATGGCTTAAGCCGACATTTTCATGGTTTGGCGGTTTTATCAATTTTGTTATTTGATGCGGTCTGTTGTTTACAAAGTGCTTATTATGATTATTATAATTATTATATTAATGCTAATTATTATATTAATTATATATAATATTATTGTTATATTTGCATATTTTACATAATAATAATATAATAATTATTATTTTAATTTTATCAATTTTGTTATTTGATGCGGTCTGTTGTTTACAAAGTGCTTATTATGATTATTATAATTATTATATTAATGCTAATTATTATATTAATTATATATAATATTATTGTTATATTTGCATATTTTACATAATAATATAATTATTATTTTAATTTTATCAATTTTGTTATTTGATGCGGTCTGTTGTTTACAAAGTGCTCCTGAAAAAAGGGACACAAGCACATAATAATAATAATAAGAATTATTATTATTAGCATTAATATAATAATTATAATATAATAATAATAATCATAATAGTTCTAATAATAATTATAATCTAATAATAAGAATTATTATTATTAGATTATTATAATTATTATTAGAACTATTATGATTATTATAATTATTATATTAATGCTAATTATTATATTAATTATATATAATATTATTGTTATATTTGCATACTTTACATAATAATAATATCATAATTATTATTTTAATTTTATTGTAATTATTATAATATTGTATTATTTTTAAAATATTTAAATATAAATATAAAATAATAAATAATAATAGCAGATTGCATGACAATTTTACAAATACAATAATACCAGGTGGACTGTTACGTGTAAAATATGTAGTCAGGTTGCTGTGTGATGAGTTTAGTGTTATTTGTAAGATGACAACGTGAGTCAGAGTGTTATATAATGACCTAGATAGGTAGAAAATGAATGAATGAATTAATAATAATAAGTTTAATTTATAACGCACTTTATTTTACGTGCAAAATGTGTAAAAATATACATATATAAATGGACTGTTACGTGTAAAATACTATATAGTTAGCCCCCCCCCCCGTAAATTTTGTCATATCAATGCGGCCCGCGAGTCAAAAAGTTTGCCCACCCCTGTGCTAAGAGGTTTTATATATTTAAAGACAAAACTGCATCTGTTTGGTTGGTTTTAAATATATTTATTTTTTTAAACTGCACCATAGACACTTATATTCCTACATACACGATCCGTTGGTTGGGTTCACGGGGGGGGGCTACTGGCCGCCAGCTCGGAGTTGCCGTGGGTGGCATGGAAACTGGACCAGCTGACTACGACGTGGATGCCGTGGCGACATGCTAATATCCTTACTCAGACTCCCATGCGTTATTGATGTAAGCTAACGCTGTCTTCTGTCTTCCTGTCTCTGTCTGTCGTCCGTCTAGCCATGTTGTGTTCAGTGGTCTTAATAATACATATGCAATGCAACTGGAAGAGGAGGAGTATACCAGACTCGCCTGTTATAAAGCAAAACAATCATACAGTTCAGCCTTGGCATGGACGTGGAAAAGCCTTACTATTCATATTTTTGCTGTTATTTTTCACCCAAAATTTTTCCGCTTTTCTACATAACTTTCATACATTTTGATTTGATTCCTATTTGGACTTTTTCCTCAATCTAGCTTTCCATAAATTACTACATTATTTTGTGTTATGCTGCTAAGCTACAGGTTTGCGTGTTAGAAAAAAATAAAATTTTCTTTAATATTTCAACTCTATGCAACTAAAATGATGTGCTTTTTTGTGCATAATATTACAAAATTGCAACTTCATTTTCCTCATGTTCTCTTCATATTTTGACTTTTTTCTCATAAAATTACAGCTGATTTTCCATTTCTGATTAGGGCTGGGTGAAAAAAAATCATATTCCGATATATTTAGGTTGAATATTGATATTGGATATATATCCTGATATTTTTTCCACAAAGTTAGTTTTTTTGTTAAAATACTTAACATGTAAATGTTTTTCTAATTTTATTTTAAAGCTTCAAACAAGATTATTAAAAATTTTAAATACAATTATTAAATAAACATTATTAAAAAAATATCTTATCTAATATAGCTGCTACAACAAAGTGGTGCATTATTTTCTAAATAAATATAGAAAAAGACAAATATAATATAAATTATAACAAACCTTTAGCTCTGCTCAAATCCTTGGCTCATAACAAAATAAGTGTGAGTTAAACATTTTAATATTTTTTTATTTTGTGAAAATTTTTTTTTGAATGCTCTGGATTGGAAGTAGACTTCTTCCACAGCAGATGCGGGTATTTCATAAAGGCTCATAACAAAATAAGTGTGAGTTAAACATTTTTTTAAAAAATTATTTTGTAAAAATTATTTTTTGAATGCTCTGGATTGGAAGTAGACTTCTTTCACAGCAGATGCGGGTATTTCATAAAGGCTCATAACAAAATAAGTGTGAGTTAAACATTTTTAAAAAATTTTATTTTGTAAAAATTTTTTTTTGAATGCTCTGGATTGGAAGTAGACTTCTTTCACAGCAGATGCGGGTATTTCATAAAGGCTCATAACAAAATAAGTGTGAGTTAAACATTTTTTAAAAATTCTATTTTGTAAAAATTTTTTTTTGAATGCTCTGGATTGGAAGTAGACTTCTTTCACAGCAGATGCGGGTATTTCATAAAGGCTCATAACAAAATAAGTGTGAGTTAAACATTTTTTAAACATTTTATTTTGTAAAAATTATTTTTTGAATGCTCTGGATTGGAAGTAGACTTCTTTCACAGCAGATGCGGGTATTTCATAAAGGCTCATAACAAAATAAGTGTGAGTTAAACATTTTTAAAAAATTTTATTTTGTAAAAAATATTTTTTGAATGCTCTGGATTGGAAGTAGACTTCTTTCACAGCAGATGCGGGTATTTCATAAAATAAAGTTATTTTTCCGCACAAGTCCGCAGATATCTGGCACTAAAAATAAAGGTTGTCAAAACCTCAGCTCAAATCCAGTCCATATTGATATCAATTATATGGTTGGTTTTTAAAAAATATTATATATTATATAAATTTTAAAAATATATATATTATTTTACAAATATTTTTACAAATATCCCAACTTTTTTTCTTTTAATTTGACTTTTCTTGTTAAATTAGAATGTAGCATGGACTGCACATGGTCCCTAGGCCGCACTTTGAAGACACCTAATGTAACGCATACACGTACCTCTGTTAAAACCACCCCAACATTTTTAGTCCAAACGTTGAGATTTCGCACAATCTCAGGCCGTCTTTGAATACGCCATAGTTGTGTGCTGCGATACGAAAAAGTTTGACTACCGAAACATTCCACAGTCGCATCCACGCGCATCTACGGTATCGTAATGTGGGTAGACTAAGCAGATTTGAGTCCTGACCTCGTCTCTGATGTAGCTGTGTTTTCTCCTCCTGCACCACACGTGCAGAGCTGTAAGAGGAACGCAGCTCACTGCGGATACCAGCAACACGCCGATGAAGACTTGACCAAACACGGGATAGTTGGTCAGCACCGTCTTTCCCTGAAGTAGCAAAAGAACCAAGAAATTTGAGGACGAACATGTATACAAATACCGTATTTTCCGGACTATAAGTCACACTTTTTTTCATAGGTTGGCTGTTCCTGCCACTTATACTCCAGAGCGACTTATAAATGAAAAAAATGTTTGTTACATAAACGTTGGACACCTTTTCTGTTGATGTTTATTTTTTGTGTAGCTGTTCTATTAATGGTAATGGTTTAATTTCATTTGAACATGCATCAGATTACAATTGAATGCATCCCATAATCAGTTCACAGTTCCACATGTCCAAAAGGAGTAGGAAGAAGCAAATCCTACCCCTCCATCTGGTACTTTTACAATCACTAACTTTTACATTTGTTCACTTCCTGCTTTCCTAATATAATTAATTTTTTTTTAAATAATTAATTCTTTTTTAATTTAATTTAAAAAAAAATAATTTAATTTAAAAAAATAATTAAAAAAAAATAAAAAAATTTTAATTTAAAAAAAATAATTTTAATTTAATTTCATTTCATTTTTGTCACATACCGAAGTAAGAGGTGATATGAGCATCCAATGCCATAATGTGTACCATAGTGCGTGTCAATATAGTGATATATATAGCACATCATGACTGGTTCAAGACTCTTCATCCTTGTATTTAGCAAACATCAACTGCTTGTATTGTTTCTTGAATTGGCTCATCGTTGTGCATTGTTTGATTCCCTTACTCAATCCATTCCATAGTTTGATTCCACATACTGAAAAGCATATGTTAGCATATCTTACACCTATTCAGCCTGTTTTCTATTATTTTATTGTTAGAATTTGCCTTCCAAGAGAATGTAATTGTAAATGTTTTGGTCATAAAATAAATTACCCACAAAAAATGCAACTTATACTCCAGTGCGACTTATGTATGTTTTTTTTGGCCTTGTGCGACTTATACTCCGGAGCGACTTACAGTCCAGAAAATACAATACTAAGTAAATTCAAATTAAATATAAAAAAATCAGATATTTGTTTGATTTCTGATAACTGTGCAATGAACATATACCAAGGATGAAAATATTACTCTCAAATGTACTTCTACATAAGTCAGACATCAGTTTTATACTATGTATTTTAACGTCCCTTTTGACCCAGAATTAATCCACAAACCAGTTTTGGGTCCAGACCCTCCATGAATCTTAAATATGATGGTACTCCGGTTTCCTCCCACATTCCAAAAACATGCTAGGTTAATTAGCGACTCCAAATTGTCCATAGGTATGAATGTGAGTGTGAATGGTTGTTTGTCTATATGTGCCCTGTGATTGGCTGGCGACCAGTCCAGAGTGTACCCGATGACTCTCGGACCGAAGACAGCTGGGGTAGGCTCCGGCATATCCCCGTGATCCTTGTAAGGATAAGCAGCATAGAAAATGGATGCATGGTGTTTAAGTGACTTGGGCCCACACTACTGATTCTGAAGGCCTACCAAGGCAGCCACTGCAATCCTTCACGTGAAATACCAAGTCATGAAAATGTTTACCAGCTCCTTGTCCCATGCTTGGTAAGTGGGTGTCCCTCCTCTGATGTAGTTGACAATATAGGAGATGAAGAGGGCGATGAGGATCAGGGGACTGACCACCACCCACATGATCTTGAAGAACCAGTTGGGCCGGTGGCCGAGCATGTCTTCTATGTCCTTTTCAAACCTACAGTCCACATAAGAACTTGAACATGAACATGAATGCAGAGCAGATAGAACATGCGTCATCACCCACCTTTTCATTCCGTAGATGTAGCTGACGATGATGATCTCAATCAGGACCACGAAGAGGAGTGAGAAGGAGGTGCCGTAGTCGTTGAACATGCTAAACCAGTAATTTCCCGAAGGCGTTGTGAAGCCCAGGCCGAGCAGCATCAAGACTAGACATACTATACCTGCAAGAAACACACACCGTATCAAGATGGCGTCAAATCTTCTGTATATTTAAAAAACAACAAAAAAAAACCTTAAACTGTATTATGGAAAGCAGGAAGTGAACAAATGTAACAGTTAGTGATTGTAAAAGTACCAGATGGAGGGGTAGGATTTAATAAGCTTTGCTTCTTCCTACTCCTTTTGGACATGTGGAACTGGGAACTGATTATGGGATGCACTCAATTGTAATCTGATGCATGTTCAAATGAAATAAAACCATTACCATTATTATTATTCAAATATTCCAAAAGTCTCATAATATGACTTCATTCATATAATATCTTGAATAGCAACACACATGAACACAAGGCGGGTGGCACGGCGGGCGAGTGGTTAGCGCGCAGACCACACAGCTAGGAGACCAGTGTTCAATTCCACCCTCGGCCATCTCTGTGTGGAGTTTGCATGTTCTCCCCGTGCATGCGTGGGTTTTCTCCGGGTACTCCGGTTTCCTCCCACATTCCAAAAACATGCTAGGTTAATTAGCCACTCCAAATTGTCCATAGGTATGAATGTGAGTGTGAATGGTTGTTTGTCTATATGTGCCCTGTGATTGGCTGGCGACCAGTCCAGGGTGTACCCCGCCTCTTGCCCGAAGACAGCTGGGATAGGCTCCAGCATCCCTGCGACCCACATGAGGAAAAAGTGGTAGAAAATAAATGAATTATAATTATAATCATTATTATCATTATTATGGTTATTATTATCACCATTATTATAATCATCATTAATATTACCATTTTCATCATTATAGTTGTAACAATATTTGGATTTTTTTTTAAATAATTTAATTTTACAGACTTCATTGCTTCTTGTAAACTTAATTTTTTAAGCAATGATGTCTTGCTGTCCGTTATTACTATTTCTTTGTAAAGTAATAATTAATAATAATTAATAACAATTATAATGATAATTATTACCTTTATATTTATGTTAAGTTATGTTGCGACCAGATGCCGCGATTCCGGTGATTTCTGATTGTGGGTTTGGAACAGTCCATAGGCCTGGCTATATCACTGTAGCCAGTACCCGGAGACGTTGTTCACTTATAGCCATGGAATGATGCCGTTCACTCGACTAACAATGCTGGCCTTTTTTGGACCTTTATATACGTAGGCCTCCACAACTAATCCTCAAATGATGCAGACGCCCACTGAGTATTGTGCAATGTGTATGTCAGGGGTCTCAAACTCAATTTACTTGGGGGCCACTGGAGCTCGGGTCTGGGTGAGACTGGGCCGCATCAGGTTTTCCAAAAAACAAAACACATTTATTAAAAAAAAAATGTTTTTTAAAACTTCACTTTGGTTCCAATTTTCTACAAGAAAAGCTCTGATAAAACATTCCACTGTTCTCAAATATCTTACTTTTTATTTTTCTACACAAAATAAGATGAAAAAGAAATAAACAAATCAAGAATAAAGAAAATCAATCAATCAGTAATAAATAAATAAATATAATAATAAATGGCAAATAATAAAAACTTAAGAAACCACATATAGTTGGTGGGTAGACAAATTATTTTTTTCAGATTAAAATGAACAAAGCATTATTAGAGCCCTGTAGACATGACAAAACACGACTATAGTCACATTTATACTCTTTTTATTTACAACATATTGCGCAACTGCATGGTCTTGAGACACATGCTAACTCGCAAACTAGAGAGCTAGCGACCTAAACGGTAGCCTTCAGGTTATTTCCTTTAAACTTAAATAGCCAAAAACTTACCACTTCCACACGGATAGGGAGGATAACTATTAACAGTTATTTAACCTTTAACATGAACATGAATCAAACGTAATAATTTTTTCTGGGTACATGATACCATACAGCATCCATATCAAACTTGCGCGGGCCGCACTAACATTAAACTTTCATATCAAGGCGGGGGCCTCAAACTAGTGTCCTGCGGGCCACATTTGGCCCGCGGGCCGCATGTTTGAGACCCCTGGTGTGTGTGGTCCACTTGGAAATCCAACCCTCCTACAAGAAATCTGCATACATTTCTACCTCATTTAGTATGTGTGGAAATCTTACCGTTTAACACCTCGTTGCGAACGCCAGCCAGGAACTTAAAATCTCGCAGCGGGGTGGTGATGGCGGTGATATTACCCAGCATGCTACCCATGCCCAAGAGCAGCAGCATTGCAAAATACAGCACTGACCATATCTGAGGCAGTGGCATGTTCTGAATGGCTTCGCTGTACAAAATGAAGGCAAGACCGACCCCTTCCACTGCCTGGAAGAGACCAGAGAAAAGGAAAACACTTCAATGACAACAACACAGTTCATGCCTTCATAGTCTGTCTTCATTTGTACCACTTTTACAACTTTTATTTACATGAACCTCTTAAAGCCTGGGCCACATTACTAGAAATACACACTTAAAAAAGAAATCATATTTTAGTGTGCGTTTAGTGTACATTACAGGGGTCTCCAACATAGGGCTCTAATTTCGTGGCGCACCGCAAAGTGGCACAGGGTGGCAAAGTGTGGTGCAGCCCACACAGTTGTAATTTAATCCAGCGCACCACCGCGCAGCAAATTTGGTGGTTTGCTGGACTCGACTGGACTGCGCTGAGACGGGCGTGGCGGCGCACCATGGGAGGTGTTTGTATTTTCTGCTTGGCGCAGTGACAATTTTGTGATAAAACAATGCGCTGAAGGTGTGCTGAAAGCTCGCAAGCTCTGACCTGGTCTAGTCTTGGCGCAGGCGAAGCGCAGTGGTAAATCACCGAAACCTCACAGAGTGGCATGCACAGTCCGTGGAAAAATCAATGATAACAACCACTATTTAATGTAACCGTTTGAATGCTGGTGGAAAACAAGCAAGATGCCTGGATTAGCCTGCTGCTGTGTTTAATGTAACTAGAGCAGGAACGCTGGTGGAAAACAAGCAAGATGCCTGGATTAGCCTGCTGCTGTGTTTAATGTAACTAGAGCAGGAATGCTGGTGGAAAACAACCAAGATGCCTGCATTAGCCTGCTGCTGTGCTTAATGTAACTAGAGCAGGAATGATGGTGGAAAACAAGCAAGATGCCTGGATTAGCCTGCTGCTGTGCTTAATGTAACTAGGGCAGGGATGCTGGTGGAAAACAAGCAAGATGCCTGGATTAGCCTGCTGCTGTGTTCAATGTAACTAGAGCAGGAACGCTGGTGGAAAACAAGAAAGATGCCTTGATTAGCCTGCTGCTGTGTTTAATGTAACTAGAGCAGAAATGATGGTGGAAAACAAGCAAGATGCCTGGATTAACCTGCTGCTGTGTTTAATGTAACTAGGGCAGGGATGCTGGTGGAAAACAAGCAAGATGCCTGGATTAACCTGCTGCTGTGTTTAATGTAACTAGAGCAGGAACGCTGGTGGAAAACAAGCAAGATGCCTGGATTAGCCTGCTGCTGTGTTTAATGTAACTAGAGCAGGAACGCTGGTGGAAAACAAGCAAGATGCCTGGATTAGCCTGCTGCTGTGTTTAATGTAACTAGAGCAGGAACGCTGGTGGAAAACAAGCAAGATGCCTGGATTAGCCTGCTGCTGTGTTTAATGTAACTAGAGCAGGAATGCTGGTGGAAAACAATCAAGATGCCCGGATTAGCCTGCTGCTGTGTTTAATGTAACTAGAGCAGGAATGATGGTGGAAAACAAGCAAGATGCCTGCATTAGCCTGCTGCTGTGTTTAATGTAACTAGAGCAGGAATGCTGGTGGAAAACAAGCAAGATGCCTGCATTAGCCTGCTGTTGTGTTTAATGTAACTAGAGCAGGAATGATGGTGGAAAACAAGCAAGATGCCTGGATTAGCCTGCTGCTGTGTTTAATGTAACAGTCAGGTACTGATGACGTGTCCCCCTAGGTGGTATATGTGGGGAATGACGCGCATGGTGGCCTTTAATGCACAGTCCAGTCCGGCGCATTTAAAGGCAATAAGAGGCGTTCATCTGATTGGTTGAGATTACACTCGGCTGTGTTAAACCCTTTCCTCCGTCAGTGGGAGGAATGGAGGCCTGGGTGCGCGCCGCTGCGCCTGACTGCGCTGCTCACGAAAATCGTGTGTTGGCCAGACCCCAGTCTTTGAAATTAGAGCCCTAAGTGTTAGCTTTCATACGCTGCTATGTTTGTAACATGCTCGCTGTTTTTCCACATTTGTCCATTTAAGTGCTTGTGCTGTGAATTGTCTTGTCATTTCTACAATTGGTTTGGTTGAACTAAAATCTGATGTTCTTGAGTTTAAATTCAAGGTATTGCATGTTATTGTTGCTTATGACACATTTCAATTCTCAGCATGTAGCCAATGGGCGGACGGGGGACACAAGCCATTATCTGCTCTACTGGTCTGTGTTGTAAAATGTTTTTGTTTTTTTTTCAATTATTTTGGCATGTCATGTGAGTCAAAATTGTTGAAAATGAGACTTTTCTCCTAATCAACAAATTTGTATTTGATTATTACTTTATCCCCTCCCAATCAGCAAGTATTGTGATCCCCACAGACCGGCTAATGGGTCCTGTCCCTTTAAGAAAGTGATTCTCATCTCAACTCATTATGTGCATAAAAGACACCTGTCACAGAAACAGTCTCTTCCATTCAAGCCTCTCCACCACCGTGGGCAAGACCAAAGAGCTGTCGAAGACCTGCACAAAACTGGAATGGACTACAAGACAATCAACAAGAAGCTTGTGAGAAAAAACACGATTGGTGAAATCATTGATCAATGGAAGAAATACAAGAAAACAGTCAATATGTATGTGGATACAATACAAATGTGCAGGAGGGGCAGAAAAAGTTTCATTTCCAAAGAAGGGAGACCCAAGACCCAGGAACCAGAAACCGATAGACTCGTTCCTTAGGCTTAGGAACATTCTTACACGTTCAATTACAACCTGTACAGCTTGTCAAATAAGCAAAACTCCAAATGTTACAGTGGAAGCTCAGCCAAAATTCTTCCGAATGCATTCAATCCCAGACATTTTTCCAAAGACATTCCTTTTTCCAAAAGGCCGGCCACTTTTGACCATTTTGACAGAAAAAAAAGATTTGTCAAGTTCCCTTTGGTTTTCATACAATCCCCACTTGAAGGGGATGAGCCATCTACCCAGAGGTGTAGGAAGCGTATTCACTCAATAAATAAGCGGCTTGTCCTGTTTTGCATCTTTTATTTTCAGTTGCAATTTAGGGTGCAGTTTGCCACCTGAAATTCGGTGAAAATCCTTTCAATAAAAAAAAAAAGAAAGAAAAAGGAAGTCACAAATCCCATGCCTCACAAATTACTGCAATAGAGAATAAGCAAATTAAGCTTTAATACAATACCAGGTAAGCATGAATCAGGTATGAATTCCACCACTTCCCATATATTTATTGCTGTTTTATTTATATATTACATTATATTATATATATATATATATATATATATATTTTTTTTTTATGTGTTCTTAAATTATTACTAATTATAATAAATAACACATTGTAATTTATTAATTAATTCATTCAGAATTTACTGTGATATTTATCATAGTTGTTAACCTTAAATGTATTTAACATGATTTGTATTTACCATGAATGACTTACTGACTGTTTTAACAAGACACATGATTTTTTTAACTTAATACACATGAATTAATTCTTAAATTTTAACTGCGATTGTACACAAGGAAAATTTGCACAATATTATAACTCAGCCCTGCTTTCTCTTAATTTCCCTTAGCATTAAATAAAATTAAATAAAATTCAGTTAGCTTTCAAATCACATTTCCAAACCAAAGTGAAATAAACGTACTTAATACATACGCAACAATATAAGCTAACTATTTACACCCGTCACAATTTCAACCACATTAAATCAAGTTAACCACGATACCAACAAGCGTTTAACACAACAATCGGTGCACGTGAGCATTAAACAGTGAACAAGCCACGCACTAGACGCCGTGGCTAAGCTATCGTTAGCACAGATTCTTCACATTGAAACAGTTTGGCGTCTTACCGGCTGCCTCTCTGGTGTTTGTAGATGCTCTGATTTGTATGGGCGACTTACAAACCATAGTTAAACAGTCTCTGCCTGGTGCCGCTGTTTGCTTAATTGCTTCACCTGTGCTGGTGTGCGCCACTTATTCCGGTCCGGCCGCGATTGATGTCACGAAGGTTCCTCCTCCCTTTTTTTTGACGTGTCTAAATCTCAAGTTTGACTTGACAAGATTAGACTCATCTTTCATCATAAAAAGGTCTGTTATTACCTTTATATGTTTTTTTAGTAATCAGCAGTAGAACATAGCTGAGTTTCAGCAAAATATAGTAAATACATAATAAAATATAATAAAACAAATTTGTGCAAAGATACATTTCAAGATGGTGGACGAGTGATTAGCACGGAGGCCCCAAAGTCAGGAGATCGGGATTAAGAAGCAAAACTCCAAATGTTACAGTGGGCGTGTCTTAGCTGTGGGTCTGTTTTAATGTATTAAATATATTAAGATTAATATTTATTAATATTTTTATTTAATAATATATATTAATATTTAATATATTAAAACAGACTGTTTCGCTGGAATCACAAAATCCTTAGAAATAGAGGGGAAAGGTGCTGATTCTGGAAGATCTAGAAAGCTTTCTGTGCTGTTATTGTGTGTAGCTGCTCTATAGGAGTCCACAACTCAATACAAAGGGTCCTGTAGATGCAGATTGACGCCTCTGTTTATTTGCTGCTGCAGTGTTTTTCGATCTTTTTGTCAGATGTTATGTTATTATGTTGCTCGCCGAACCACTTTGTTATACGGTCACACGCCCGAGTGCTCCCGAGGACTTCTGGACAGCTGCCAAGCTCATTTTGTCCAATTACTCACAGCAAAACAAACGCAGTTGGGACACTGATGAATTGTTATGCACGGTTCCCTCTTGCTTTTCAGTAATGTTGTAAAGGCGTCAGGCTTCAGCAACAGTTACAGTTCCCGCTTTTCCCATGGTCACAAAACAGTCCCGTGTTCCGTTGACAGATGAGCATATTGTTCTTTTCCCGACAGGAATCAGCTGATGCTTGCCTTTTTAGAAAAACTAAAATTTAGTTTTCCCTTACAGCAGAACAAACATATCCCGTGTGCCATTGCTAAAACGGTGAAGCGAGGCCTACTGCGCATATGGGTATGCCCATATAAGGAAGTTCTGGTTGCAGTGACATCAGTAGAACTCCACAAACCAAAGCTTGTGTAAGGTACACAAAAGATAAGGTAACATGTTTTTTTTTTTAACTGTTAAAAATGCATAAATATGGTTAGAGCATTTAAGAGTAGTAATAATTCATGTTATACATATAAAATTCAGTTGTAAAAGAAAAAAAGACACCCTACTATTTTTTGTATATGTTTGTTTCTAAAATAACCAAATCTCCATTGTTGGCGTTTGGGTGTAATACCGCAAGGTCCACTAGGGGGTGCTAGCAGCGATGGTGGTATAGAGTAGGTGACAAAACCACAGAGGAAGAATAAATCCTGAGGGTGAATATACGTCAAGTCATCGTGGATTGTCTTCCTTATTCTGTACCACAAGTTAGTACAAAGTAGAGATAATTTATATTTTTACGGCTGTAAAGAGTTTAGAAAGTTGCTAGAGTAAACAGCTGACTGCTAAATGTTTGTTACAAAATGTGTTGTAGAGCATTTGAACATAAGCGAAATGGCTAATGCTAGCCAGCTTTAATGTACAGTTAATAGCATGAAGCAGGCTAACTGAAAAATGTGAAATGTGTCTGGAAACAAATTGGTAATTGTTGATGTAATCATCTTATGATATCATATTATGATATTAGTGTTTTTATTTTTGAGAGGAAGAATAAATCCTGAGGGTGAATATACGTCAAGTCATCGTGGATTGTCTTCCTTATTCTGTACCACAGGATTTTCAAGGCATACAACTCCTCCAGGTGGTGGAGGGGCAACACTTGCAGAGCCATCCAAAACTTATTTCAGGACTCACTTCCAAATGCGCCGATCTCATTATATGACGCTCTGACATTGTTTAACCTTCCTCTTGTGTTAGGGTCGGCACCGACCCGTTTTACATTTTAATGCATAAAAAGAATCACATAACATTTGTTTATTGCATCAAGGCTTTTTGACTTTGTCAGGAAACTCTATTTCAACAAAATAAAACCAAAAAAATCATTTTTACTACATTTTAAAATGGTCTGGTTGAAATTATGACCACTGTATTGTTAGGGTCGGTTTGGACCCGGTTATAATAATATGACTATAAAGCAATATTTTGAGCCAAAACTGAAATCATAAGTGTCCAATTAGCCAACACAATGACAACCAGCTCCTCTTCTCATCATGTAAGCTTCAGGGGATTCTCATTTTGACCGCTTTTCCAGTATACCAGCAGAAAAACAAGGTCCAGACATGTGAGGTGAATTCACTCATTTGACTGATGGCTGATTTCACATTTACAATTTGGATCATGGAAAGAATGGCAAGAAGTACAGTGAACCAAGATCTGGACCTGTTCTGCTTTTTCATTTCACTTTATACTAAAGTTCTGTTGCTGAAAACAATCACTTTTTCTACCTTTTCTTGACATTAATATATATATGGGTCAAAATTCACCCCAACACCATAGATCAGGGGTGGGCAAACTTTTTGACTTGTGGGCCGCATTGATTTAACAACATTGACGGGGGGGCCAGACTATAATATTTTGCACGTAACGGTCAATTTTTACACGTATATTTCACACACGTTTTACATGTAAAAGTGTCATGCAATCTGCTATATGTGCACTTTGAAATTATTTATTTGATATAAAGTGTGTTAGAAATTAAATGTATAATAATAATAATGATTATTATTATTTAATAATTATTTTATTTAGTACTATTATTAATTAATATCATTAATATTAATAATTATTTTAAATTTAATATTATTATTAATTAATATTATTAATGGTAATAATTAACAATATTTTATTGATTGTATTATTAATATAATTATTATTTAATATTATTGGAAAATATATATTTTTTATATTTATTATTATTATTATGTGCTTGTGTCCCTTTTTTAGGAGCATTTTGTAAACAACAGACCACATCAAATAACGAAATTGATAAACCAGCTACTTCAACCATCAAAAGGTTGGCTCAAGCCATGATGCCAGGTTGTATGCTGAGTTTAAATGAAATACTTTGGAAAGAACAGGCGGGCCGTATTCAAGCACTTGGCGGGCCGGATGTGGCCCCCGGGCCGTAGTTTGCCCACCCCTTCCATAGATGTTTTTTTAGTGATTAATACTAAAATGAGAAAATAAATAAAAGTAATTGATTTAAGAGATATGTTCTATATCCCTCAGTAATAGCCAGGTAACAAAAGAACCTTCAATTTATGAATATGATTCTTTTGAGGTTCATCTGACCATTTTTGGAAATAGAAATGGAGGGGTATAGTGACAAAAAAAGGCCTACATGCCCACACCAAAAGTATTAAAAGCAACATTTTCATGGATGAGGAAGCCTAAGAAGGTAACCAAGACATGAGAAGCAAATTTGATGGTAACTTATTGTTTTTAGTGTATTTTATAGCTGATTTAATACATGGGTCAAAACCCACCCGTTAACATAAGAGATGATACCAGAAAGCTAACACAAGAGGAAGGTTAACACGTTAATACAACATTGAACGACATTCATATGTCAGAAAAGTGGAAAAGTTCTAATAGCTCTCTTTTAATGATCTGATGAATGGTTGCTTTAGGTGGAATCTTACTAGAAGCAATATCCTCATCTGTGAAGCCTGTTTTGTGCTAATCAATGGTGCCTGCATGTGTTTCCTTGCAGGTAACCATGGAAACAGTGGAAAAGCAAAGGTTTCATTCACCACCATCTTTTTTTTAAGCTTCCAGTCTGTTATTCTCACCCAATGAGGATGACAAGAGTCCTATCCAGCCTTTGGCCGTGTCAACACACATATTTTAGAGAGAGGTGGGTTCAGTTGATTTTCATGCCATTATTCTTATACCTGATGGAGGTGTTGTGATCTTTGCTCGTCGCAGTCGCTTCCATCTCCATCTGTCTCTGTTCTCAACTGGTTTGGCTGCGGGACCCGCTATCGTCTTTTCATGACAAGCGGCAACCCAAACTGCTAGCGCAGCGTGGTGGGGAGCGTAACTATGGTGAGGTTACCCAGCATGCCTTGTGGGTTGCACATACATGCATATAGTTTTGCATGTTTGTATGTATTCATGTGTAAGCGTGTGTATTTTGACCAGTACGACCGTCGCAATATGATAACAAACCTTCCCACCACATTACAAAAATAAATAATAATAAAGTCAAAATAATATGGGAATTAAGTCAGAATAAGAAAATTTGCAAGAACAAAGTTGGAAAATTTACAACAACAAAAAATACCAGAGTAAGACAAAAAAGTCCTAATTTAGAGTTATAATGTTATTGAAATAAAGACAAAATATTACAAAAAACAACGATAAATACTAAATATTATATTCAAAAGTCTTATTGTAATGGAAATATGTCTTCAGAATTAAAGCACAGGATTGTTTAGTTTTTTCCCCAGGCAAAGACCCGCGACCCGCCAGTTGAGAATCACCCCACTGATGTATCTCCGCTCCCGGTTTCCATCGACTGATACTGTTATTTCAGACATGGATCATGTGTTCATAAATGTATATGAAGTAATCCCTCTTATTATGCTTAGTTGGCTCCAAAGTGAATTTACGCAAACTAGGATTCCTTATTCATAAATTGAATATTTTTTGAGTTAAGAGCATAGAAAAAAATTTCAACCGTCTAAATATGCGTTCTAACATTAATAGAGCCCTCTACACACGACATAACACCCCTATATTCACTTTACACTACTATTACCCAATATAGTAGACACAGACGTGATAAGAAACAATTATACAGTATAAAACAGAGGAAAGCTGTTTTTTTACCTAAATGCACGATAATATTAGAGCCCTCGAGACATGAAATAACACCCCTATAGTCACATTTACACTCCTATTCATAAAAATTAAGATAGAAGACATAAAAAACTTGTTTACCACCCTCCAACTACAATTACTAGAGCCCTCTAGCCATGAAATAACACCCCTATAGTCACGATTGGGCTTCACCCCCTCGTGACAGCTCTCTGTGTTTTCCTCCTTTGCCTCTGTTTTCTGTATCTATGCCCTTATTTTGTCTCCACTTCCTTTGCTGTTCCCTTTCTAGTTTAGTCTAGTTTTGTCCTTTGACACTCGTCAAGAGGCATGACGGAGGCTAACACCAGGCACATGCTTTGGGCTGGGGTTAGGGATGGGGTTAGGGTTTAGTAGTATAATGAAGAAGAACATACCGTATCGAGTTCAGAGGTCAGGTCACAGGCTTCCAGTTTATTGCCAAGTTGAGCAAACTGTTCTGGGTTTGATGCATTGAGTTTGACAACCCAGTCAAGCACATTGTTCATGCTGATCGTCTCCTCTGCAAGCTCAAAGGCATTCAGCAGTAATATTCGTGTCCTGAAAAAGTAAAAAAAAAAAAGTTAAAAAAAGTATCATCCACTCTTGCATATAGACTTTCATACTTTAAAACAAAGTGCGGCCTAAGGCCAGTTTGGAGCCTTCGGCTGCTTTCTATTTCTATTGGCCTGCTGGACATTCTAAAAATTCTATTTAACAGGAAAACTAAAAAAAAAAAAATGCAAAAATGGAAAAATCTAAATTGACCAAAATAAAGTCCAAATGTTAAGACAAATAAAACGGAAAAAAAGTAATCTGATGAGAAAACATCAGAATTCTACAAAAACAATGTTGTAATATGATGACGAAATATACTTTCATTTCAATTCAATGTGAACATTTTTTTTAATTGGTAATATGAAAAACAAAAAAAATTAAACTTTGTCATGGTTGGAAAAATTTTTACAACATTATGAAAAAATATGAACGTCAAAATTAAGCTGTAATACAATAGAAACTGAAAATTCAACTGCTGTAATTTTGCTAGAAAAAAAGTAAAGTATTCTAACAAGAATGAAAATTTCAATTTCGCAAGAATAAACTAATATGAGGAAGAATAATTAGAAGCTAGTAAAATGATAACTAAAGAGGGACAAAATCCAAAGCTCCATGGCCCTGTATGAAAAAGTGTTTCCCCCCTAAGCTAATAAGTGGTTGGGCCACCCTTAGCAGCAACAACTGCAATCAAGCATTTGTGCTAACTTGCAATGAGTCTCTTACAACACTGTGGAGAAATGTTGGCCCGCTCATATTGTATGAATTGATATACAGTGGTGTGAAAAAGTGTTTGCCATCCTTAGCAGCAACAACTGCAATCAAACATTTGTGAGCAAATATATCATGAAGGGAGAAATCCAAAACTCCATGGCCCTGTATGAAAAAGTGATTCCCCGCAAAAACTAATAAGTGGTTGGGCCATCCGTAGCTGCAACAAGTGCAATCAAGCGTTTGTGCTAACTTGCAATGAGTCTCTTGCAGCGCAGGGAGGAATGTTGGCCTGCTCATATTGTATGAATTGATATACAGTGGTGTGAAAAAGTGTTTGTCATATTGTATGAATTGATATACAGTGGTGTGAAAAAGTGTTTGCCATCCTTAGCAGCAACAACTGCAATCAAACATTTGTGAGCAAATATATCATGAAGGGAGAAATCCAAAGCTCCATGGCCCTGTATGAAAAAGTGATTCCCGGCAAAAACGAATAAGTGGTTGGGCCATCCTTAGCTGCAACAACTGTAATCAAGCGTTTGTGCTAACTTGCAATGAGTCTCTTACAGCGCTGTGGAGGAATGTTGGCCCGCTCATATTGTATGAATTGATATACAGTGGTGTGAAAAAGTGTTTGCCATCCTTAGCAGCAACAACTGCAATCAAACATTTGTGAGCAAATATATCATGAAGGGAGAAATCCAAAGCTCCATGGCCCTGTATGAAAAAGTGATTCCCCGCAAAAACGAATAAGTGGTTGGGCCATCCTTAGCTGCAACAACTGCAATCAAGCGTTTGTGCTAACTTGCAATGAGTCTCTTACAGCGCTGTGGAGGAATGTTGGCCCGCTCATATTGTATGAATTGATATACAGTGGTGTGAAAAAGTGTTTGCCATCCTTAGCAGCAACAACTGCAATCAAACATTTGTGAGCAAATATATCATGAAGGGAGAAATCCAAAGCTCCATGGCCCTGTATGAAAAAGTGATTCCCCGCAAAAACGAATAAGTGGTTGGGCCATCCGTAGCTGCAACAAGTGCAATCAAGCGTTTGTGCTAACTTGCAATGAGTCTCTTACAGCGCTGTGGAGGAATGTTGGCCCGCTCATATTGTACGAATTGATATACAGTGGTGTGAAAAAGTGTTTGCCATCCTTAGCAGCAACAACTGCAATCAAACATTTGTGAGCAAATATATCATGAAGGGAGAAATCCAAAGCTCCATGTCCCTGTATGAAAAAGTGATTCCCCGCAAAAACTAATAAGTGGTTGGGCCATCCTTAGCTGCAACAACTGCAATCAAGCGTTTGTGCTAACTTGCAATGAGTCTCTTACAGCGCTGTGGAGGAATGTTGGCCCGCTCATATTGTATGAATTGATATACAGTGGTGTGAAAAAGTGTTTGCCATCCTTAGCAGCAACAACTGCAATCAAACATTTGTGAGCAAATATATCATGAAGGGAGAAATCCAAAGCTCCATGGCCCTGTATGAAAAAGTGATTCCCCGCAAAAACGAATAAGTGGTTGGGCCATCCTTAGCTGCAACAACTGCAATCAAGCGTTTGTGCTAACTTGCAATGAGTCTCTTACAGCGCTGTGGAGGAATGTTGGCCCGCTCATATTGTATGAATTGATATACAGTGGTGTGAAAAAGTGTTTGCCATCCTTAGCAGCAACAACTGCAATCAAACATTTGTGAGCAAATATATCATGAAGGGAGAAATCCAAAACTCCATGGCCCTGTATGAAAAAGTGATTCCCCGCAAAAACTAATAAGTGGTTGGGCCATCCGTAGCTGCAACAAGTGCAATCAAGCGTTTGTGCTAACTTGCAATGAGTCTCTTACAGCGCTGTGGAGGAATGTTGGCCCGCTCATATTGTACGAATTGATATACAGTGGTGTGAAAAAGTGTTTGCCATCCTTAGCAGCAACAACTGCAATCAAACATTTGTGAGCAAATATATCATGAAGGGAGAAATCCAAAGCTCCATGGCCCTGTATGAAAAAGTGATTCCCCGCAAAAACTAATAAGTGGTTGGGCCATCCTTAGCTGCAACAACTGCAATCAAGCGTTTGTGCTAACTTGCAATGAGTCTCTTACAGCGCTGTGGAGGAATGTTGGCCCGCTCATATTGTATGAATTGATATACAGTGGTGTGGAAAAGTGTTTGCCATCCTTAGCAGCAACAACTGCAATCAAACATTTGTGAGCAAATATATCATGAAGGGAGAAATCCAAAGCTCCATGGCCCTGTATGAAAAAGTGATTCCCCGCAAAAACTAATAAGTGGTTGGGCCATCCTTAGCTGCAATAACTGCAATCAAGCGTTTGTGCTTAGAACTCTGCTATGCAGCTCAATTAATCTCATTTAAGTTATGTTTTAACAGCATGGGAAGGCACAGTTTTTTCAGACAGGGCTATGTAGGTTTGGATTTTTCTCCCTTAATAATAAAAAGTTGGATTTAAAAACTGCATCTTGTGCTGAGTTGTGTTGTCATTGACTAATATTTTAATTAGTTCGATGATCTGAAACGTTTAAGTGTGACAAACGTGCAAAAAAAAAACATAAGGGGGCAACCACTATTTCACACCACAATAAGTAGAAAGTTGAAAATGAATGAAATATTTTTTCACAATCAAAAAAGTGATTGATTTTTTATTTTTCACTATGTGGCCTTGCTGGAAACCCTTGGTGTAAACCAGGGGTCTCAAACACGCAGCCCGCGGGCCAAATGTGGCCCGCAGGACACTAGTTTGAGGCCCCCGCCTTGATATGAAAGTTTAATGTTAGTGCGGCCCGCGCAAGTTTGATATGGATGCTGTATGGTATCATGTACCCAGAAAAAATTATTACGTTTGATTCATGTTCATGTTAAAGGTTAAATAACTGTTAATAGTTATCCTCCCTATCCGTGTGGAAGTGGTAAGTTTTTGGCTATTTAAGTTTAAAGGAAATAACTTGAAGGCTACCGTTTAGGTCGCTAGCTCTCTAGTTTGCGAGTTAGCATGTGTCTCAAGACCCTGCAGTTGCGCAATATGTTGTAAATAAAAAGAGTATAAATGTGACTATAGTCGTGTTTTGTCATGTCTACAGGGCTCTAATAATGCTTTGTTCATTTTAATCTGAAAAAAATAATTTGTCTACCCACCAACTATATGTGCTTTCTTAACGTTTTATTATTTGCTGTTTTATTATTATTATTATATTTATTTATTACTGATTGGTTGATTTTCTTTATTCTTGATTTGTTTATTTTTCATCTTATTTTGTGGAGAAAAATAAAAAGTAAGATATTTGAGAACAGTGGAATGTTTTATCAGAGCTTTTATTGTGGAAAATCAGAACCAAAGCACTGAAAAAGTTTGTATATTTTTCTGTTTTTAATAAATGCGTTTTGTTTGTTTTTTGGCTGGCGACCAGTCCAGGGTGTACCCCGCCTCAAGTTATTTCCTTTGAACTTAAATAGCCAAAAACTTACCACTTCCACACGGATAGGGAGGATAACTATTAACAGTTATTTAACCTTTAACATGAACATTAATCAAACGTAATAATATTTTCTGGGTACATGATAATCAAACTTGCGCGGGCCGCACTAACATTAAACTTTCATATCAAGGCGGGGGCCTCAAACTAGTGTCCTGCGGGCCACATTTGGCCCGCGGGCTGCGTGTTTGAGACCCCTGGTTTACACCAAGGGTTTCCAGCAAGGCCACATAGTGAAAAATAAAAAATCAATCACTTTCTACTTATTGTGGTGTGAAAAAGTGGTTGCCCCCTTATGTTTTTTTTTTTGCACGTTTGTCACACTTAAACGTTTCAGATCATCGAACTTCAGATCATCGGCCCAGCCTTGCCCAGACCCTAGCTCCAGTGGCCCCCAGGTAAATTGAGTTTGAGACCCCTGGTTTAAACCAACACTACTGAATATTCAGTATGTACTTTGGTATGTACTCATAACTAACTTGAAGTGAAACATTAGCCAGTGCTACTAAGTACATTGGGAGCGTGACTCCTATACAAAGAATGATCCAGAAAGAAGATACTAAATGAATTACCTCTCCAGGCAGTTCTCATAGTTCACTGTGGCTTTGAACCCATAGATGGAAAAAGTGACGACGGAAGCAAAGATGGAAGTTCCGCTGTTTATGAAAGCGACAGTGATGGCTTGTCGCTCGAAGTTGTTGTGGTACTGGTTGTAACTGGAAAACGCTATCAGCGACCCGAAGCCCAACCCCAGAGAAAAGAAGATTTGAGTGGCGGCATTCATCCACGTCAGCGGGTTGGCCAGTTCTTGCAGCTGCGATCCGGTACAAGAACGGTTAGGCATGGAGACATCTTCAACGCTGTGGTGGTTCTTCCTTACCTTGGGGGTGAACATGTATTTGATGCCATTGATGGCGCCAGGTAGAGTTAAACCCCTCACCAGGTAGATGAGGAGGACCGCATAGGGAAACGTGGCAGTGAAGTAAACCACCTGCAGACGAAACAACAAAAACAGACGCTGTAGTTTGGTGCAAGGTTCAGGACAAGGAATAAAAATCCGGGTAAAAATAAAATACATTCATTCATTTTCTACCGCTTATCCTCACGAGGGTTGCGGGGGTGCTGGAGCCTATCCCAGCTGTCTTCGTACACCCTGGACTGGTCGCCAGCCAATCACAGAGCACATATAGACAAACAACCATTCACACTCACATTCATACCTATGGACAATTTGGAGTCGCTAATTAACCTAGCATGTTTTTGGAATGTGGGAGGAAACCGGAGTACCCGGAGAAAACCCACGCATGCACGGGGAGAACATGCAAACTCCACACAGAGATGGCCGAGGGTGGAATTGAACCCAGGTCTGCGCGCTAACCGCTCGACCACCGTGCAGCCCCAAAATAAAATACAATGAAATAAAAAATATGAATTCAGTTAGCGTCCACGCCGGTTTAACGTGTTTTTTGGTTCATGTAGACCAGGGGTGCTCATTAAGTCGATCGCGATCTACCGGTCGATCGCGGAGGTGGTACTGGTCGATCGCTGGTCGATCGCGGCGTGACATTAAAAAAATATCATCCTCGCATCAATGCCGTCACTTGATTGATATACAGGGCAGCCATTCAGATGACAACTGAATGTTGCCCTTCGGGCGACCAATCAAATCAAACAACGTCTCTAAGTGCAGCAGAACTTACGATGTCAGCCTATCATCCATCCCCGTTACTTGATTGACATACAGGACAACCAGTCAGATGACAACTGAATTTTGACCTTTAGGTCACCGCTCATGCGTAAACAACGATGCAAAGTGCTAAGCTAGTCGGCGAATTGCATCAGATTTTAAGCCCTCGCTAAAGTTTATGGTCACTAAAATGAGTGAAGGAGCTGGACCAAGTAAAAAGGCAAAAACATATCACTTCCATACGGAATGGGAGGTGGACTTTTTTTTTTTTCCCACAATGTCTTTTTCGAAGTGCGTTTGCCTGGCTAACCTGGCTATCAGCAGCTACTGTCCGGACTATGCATCCCTGGCTGGTTCAATTCAGTGCAAGTCATCAAAGTAAACTCAGGTAATTACAAAAAATGTTAATAGTTAATTATGTGTGTTTTGCAATATTGGCTCATTTGGTTATGTAAGGTACATCAACATACATTGTACGTACAAATAATCCTCAATACATTTGAAAATAAATAGATGTTTTGCATTTTTGTAGTGGGTAGATCATTTTGACTTGGTCATTTTAAAAGTAGCTCGCATGCTGAAAAAGTGTGAGCACCCCTGATGTAGACAATGTAAATGTTGCCTAAATGTTGTCTCGGTTTACATACATTTTTTGGTTAGTGTACTATATGGCACACATATTGTTGTTATAACTATGCTGCTGGAGTCCAAGTTTTACCCCAAAGTTTTACCTTTTAGTATCCCATTAGCTTGCTAATATCTGTAAAACTCGTCTATGATGAATCATTATGCATTATTATAGCTGTTTGAAGATGAACTATATCCGCAAGTTGAAGTATTTGAGTTAGTATGTTCTCTGTAGGCGGCATTATGAATTATCCTTACTGACCTTTTTTGCAGTACATTTAGCGAGTGAAGATTGCTTTTATAGTTATTAGCCCATATTTCCACACAATAAGTAAGATATGGTAGAACCAGAGAGCAATAAAGAGTGTGGAGTGATTTCTGATTGAGAACAAATTTTGCTTTGTTCAATATTGAAATATTTCTGGCCACCTTATGTTGTATATTTGTAATATGAGGTTTCCAGCTCATATTTTCATCTATTGTGATCCCCAGAAATGTATTTTCGTAATTTCGTTTATTTTCGTGTCCCTTCTGCTGTTACCAAACAGCATGATTTTAGTTTTATTTAGGTTTAAGGACAATCTATTATCTAATTAAAATTTTTCCTTTATTCATCTTGGTTAAAATAATTTTCTAAAAGGCTCATTTAGTTTGTGTCTTCGGCCATCTTTGTCACAACCCATGAGCCAGGTTGTGACGAATGGGAGCTCCGGTTGTGGTCTTTGTTGACATTTGGGAAGTCTCTTAAGTAGTTTTGTATTTAGTTTCTAGCCGTGCACTGAGGGAAGCACAGACTTCCTGGTCTTCGGCCACCTCCTCCAGCTCCAGGACACCCAGGACTTCCCAGGCCAGGTGGCTCTTCTCCTGGCTGGGCATGCCCAGAATACCTCACCGGGGGGGCGTCCAGGAGGCAACCGAATTCTTAACCAATTCTAACAAATCCAACATAAAAATGTTCAAATCACTTCGAAGACTTTTCAAAATGTTCCCACATTTAGTGTTCATATTTTCTATGATTTTTTTCAATAAAAAAAAAAAACATGCAATTTAAATGAAAAGATGTATCGCTCACTTGTCTTGATCCAGAGATCGTCGGTTCAATCCCAGAGTCAAGGTCAAACTACCAAACTACTCTTGGTGTTTTTACTACTTTTAGCATATTTCCACAGCATTTCAGTCAAGCTTCAAGTGTCAGAACTCAGTGACTTAGGTTCATTGCATGAAGAAAGGAAATCAGTTTTGTGTCTGTGTTGATCTCTGAATTGTTTATGAATATAAAACTATAAAAAGGTGTCATCTAATAACATTTTTGGGACTTGTTAGCGTAAATATGTTAAGTTTGCAAAGAACTACAGAATTAGCTGCTGATCGTCATAGACTTCTGCTGCTTCTCCCGTTTCATCGAGCTAATAGGCGGCCAATGAGGATGTTTTGTGGTAAAACTGCATTAAGAACACAGTTGGACTCACACAGTGTACTTAATAACACGACAAGATATGTGGCTAACTGGAAAATGTATGCAAAATTGTGGTGTCCATTTTTTGACGTCAACCGAAAAACACGCTAAGAGGCAGAAAGAAGCGCTAAATCAGGGGTCTCAAACACGCGACCCGCGCGCCAAATGTGGCCCGCGGGACACAAGTTTGAGGCCCCCGCCTTGGTATGAAAGTTGAATGTTAGTGCGGCCCGCGCAAGTTTGATATGGATGCTGTATGGTATCATGTACCCAGAAAAAATTATTACGTTTGATTCATGTTCATGTTAAAGGTTAAATAACTGTTAATAGTTATCCTCCCTATCCGTGTGGAAGTGGTAAGTTTTTGGCTATTTAAGTTTAAAGGAAATAACTTGGAGGCTACCGTTTAGGTCGCTAGCTCTCTAGTTTGCGAGTTAGCATGTGTCTCAAGACCCTGCAGTTGCGCAATATGTTGTAAATAAAAAGAGTATAAATGTGACTATAGTCGTGTTTTGTCATGTCTACAGGGCTCTAATAATGCTTTGTTCATTTTAATCTGAAAAAAATCATTTGTCTACCCACCAACTATATGTGGTTTCTTAAGTTTTTATTATTTGCAGTTTTATTATTATTATATTTATTTATTTATTACTGATTGATTTTCTTTATTTTTGATTTGTTTATTTATTTTTCATCTTATTTTGTGTAGAAAAATAAAAATTAAGATATTTGAGAACAGTGGAATGTTTTATCAGAGCTTTTATTGTAGAAAATCGAAACCAAAGCAAAGTTTATTCATTTTTCTGTTTTTAATAAATGCGTTTTTTTTTTTTTTTTTAGAAAACCTGATGCGGCCCAGTCTCGCCCGGACCCTAGCTCCAGTGGCCCCCAGGTAAATTGAGTTTGAGACCCCTGCGCTAAATGTTAGCTTGCATTTGTTGGTGAAATCATTTCAGTCTCGCTCTCTTTGCTTTCCTGTGCGTAGCGGTTACCATAGCAACACAAATGCTAGCCCATGTACCAGGAGGGCATGTTCTCTTACCTTCCCTGATGACTTTACTCCATGTATAATGAACAGGTAAGTGATGGCCCAGGCAAGCAGAAGGCACAAAACTTGGCTTGTCTGCACACCTCCGGTGTCTTCAATAGTGGGGGAAATATTCAGTGTTTCCCTGAAAAAGAAATACTGCGTGGAAGAAGCCTTCCGGCACTCTTCTAGCGGTCCTGTCAAGTTGGCATTAGCAGGACACTGTGACCAAGGCAGGACGGACTGTGAATGCAAACCAGGGAGTTTGAACTCATGAACAAATGAGCTCTGATGTCGTCTTGAATGACATGGTGCAAGATGTTATTGAGACACTCACTTGAAATGAATTAAAGAGGTACCAGAAACTCCATGCGTTGATGATGTTGTAGTAGAGGCAAAGATACAGGGAAGCCATGACGCTAGCAAGTCCTGAAACGACAACAAACCAATACGGAAATTCACCACACAGTAAAAGATGGCTTCTTTGAGAATAATGAGAGGTACAATTGAATACAACAGACAGATATCACTCCACACTCTTTATTGCTCTCTGGTTCTACCATATCTTACTTATTGTGTGGAAATATGGGATAATAACTATAAAAGCAATCTTCACTCGCTAAATGTACTGCAAAAAAGGTCAGTAAGGATAATTCATAATGCCGCCGACAGAGAACATACTAACTCAGGGGTGGGCAAACTACGGCCCGGGGGCCACATCCGGCCCGCCAAGTGTTTCAATACGGCCCGCCTGTTTTTTCCAAATATTTCATTTAAACTCAACATACAACCTGGCATCGTGGCTTGGGACAATTTTTTGATGGTTGAGGTAGCTGCTTTATCAATTTCGTTATTTGATGTGGTCTGTTACAAAATGCTCCTGTAAAAAGGGACACAAGGACATAATAATAATAATAATAATAATAATAATAATAATAATAATAATAATAATGTTGTCAATAATGATAATAATACTACTATTATATTAATATTGTTGTTAATAATATAAATATAATAATGGTAGTAATATTACAAAATACTCCTGGAAAAAGGAGCACAAGCACAATAATAGTAATACAAATAATGATAATAATACTACTATTATATTAATATTGTTGTTAATAATATTAATATAATAATGGCAGTAATATTATTAATATAACAAAAAAATAATAATAATATAATAACATTACTATAACTAATATTAATAATAATTCTAATAAAAAAAAATAATAATAATAATGTTGTCAATAATGATAATAATACTACTATTATATTAATATTGTTGTTAATAATATTAATATAATAATGGTAGTAATATTACTATAACAACAATTAATAATAATAATAATAATAATATAATAACATTACTATAACTAATAATAATAATAATTCTAATAAAAATAACAATAATAATAATAATAATGTTGTCAATAATGATAATAATACTACTATTATATTAATATTGTTGTTAATAATATTAATATAATAATGGTAGTAATATTAATATAACAAAAAATAATAATAATAATAATATAATAACATTACTATAACTAATAATAATAATAATTCTAATAAAAATAACAATAATAATAATAATGTTGTCAATAATGATAATAATACTACTATTATATTAATATTGTTGTTAATAATATTAATATAATAATGGTAGTAATATTATTAATATAACAAAAAAATAATAATATAATAACATTACTATAACTAATAATAATTCTAATAAAAATAACAATAATAATAATAATAATACATTGAGAAACACATTTTACATCAAATAAATGATTTCAAAGTGCACATATAGCAGATTGCATGACACTTTTACATGTAAAATATGTGTAAAAATATAGGTGTAAAAATGGACTGTTACGTGTAAAATACTACATAATCCCCCCCCGTCAATTTTGTTAAATTAATGCGGCCCGCGAGTCAAAAAGTTTGCCCACCCCTGTACTAACTCCTTGTTTCTAAAATCACAAATACTTCAACTTGCTGATATAGTTCATCTTCAAACAGCTAAAATAATGCATAAGGCTAAAAACAACCAATTAGCTAAAAATGTCATCCAATACTTCTCTACAAGAGAGGAGAAATATGATCTCAGGGAAGAAGTACATTTGAAACACTTCTATGCTAGGACTACGTTATGCTAGCCATAGCATTTCAGTATGTGGAATCAAACTATGGAATGGATTGAGTAAGGACCTCAAACAATGCACAACGATGAGCCAATTCAAGAAACAATACAAGCAGTTGATGTTTGCTAAATACAAGGATGAAGAGTCTTGAACCAGTCATGATGTGCTATATATATCACTATATTGACACGCACTATGGTACCCATTATGGCATTGGATGCTCATATCACCTTGTACTTTGGTATGAGGTACATTATAAAAAAAAAAAAAAAAAAACTTGAACTGTATTATGGAAAGCAGGAAGTGAACAAATGTAACAGTTACTGATTGTATGCTGTCATATCACCTCGTACTTCGGTACAAAGTACATTATTAAAAAAAAACATTAAAAAAAAAAAAAAACCTTAAACTGTATTATGGAAAGCAGGAAGTGAACAAATGTAACAGTTAGTGATTGTAAAAGTACCAGATGGAGGGGTAGGATTTAATAAGCTTTGCTTCGTCCTACTCCTTTTGGACATGTGGAACTGTGAACTGATTATGGGATGCACTCAATTGTAATCTGATGCATGTTCAAATGAAATAAAACCATTACCATTACCATTACCATTACCATTACCATTACCATTACCATTACCATATTAGTGTTTATCAAGCCTGCAGGAATCATTGTATCCCGGAGTTGTTGTTTATCTCAACAAACTAAGCTTTCTCGTGACGTTTAAGGCAGGCACACAAGGGGGCACCTCATACCCCCCCGGCTTTGTTATGAAAGTCATTAAGGAGCTTAAGAATTCCGTCAGAATATTTCAGCCTTGTTGGCAGAGTTTATTTAAAAATGATTTGCTTTCCTGGCACAGGCCTGATTTGTTAAAGAACAAGTGCACAATCCTTATGTGAGACATGAACAGACGTCTTACTCCATTTACCTGGGGGCCACTGGAGCTAGGGTCTGGGCATTATTTTTAATAATTATTTTTATTTTTATTTTTATTTTTATTTTTATTTTTATTTTTATTTTTATTTTTATTTTTATTTTTATTTTTATTTTTATTTTTATTTTTATTTTTATTCATTTTCTACCACTTTTTCCTCACGAGGGTCGTGGGCGTGCTGGAGCCTATCCCAGCTGTCTTCGGGCAAGAGGCGGAGTACATCCTGGACTGGTGGCCAGCCCATCACAGGGCACATATAGACAAACAACCATTCACACTCACATTCATACCAATGGACAATTTGGAGTGGCTAATTAACCTAGCATGTTTTTGGAATGTGGGAGGAAACCGGAGTACCCGGAGAAAACCCACGCATGCACGGGGAGAACATGCAAACTCCACACAGAGACGGCCGAGGGTGGAATTGAACCCTGGTCTCCTAGCTGTGAGGTCTGCGCGCTAACCACTAGACCGCCGTGCTACCAACATGATTTTATATAAATACATATCTTCGCTTAACACAAAGTCTCCCACCAGGTGGCCCAGATACAATATCTCACATAAAAAAGTCACACTGTAACCCAAAATCCTCCCCATGGTTTGACATAGCCCAGGGGTGGGCAAACTTTTTGACTCGCGGGCCGCATTGATATGACAAAATTTCCGGGGGGCAGACTATATATTTTACACGTAACAGTCCACCTGGTATTATTGTATCTGTAAAATTGTCATGCAATCTGCTATTATTATTTATTATTTTATATTTATATTTAAATATTTTAAAAATAATAACATATTATAATAATTACAATAAAATTAAAATAATAATTATTATATTATTATTATGTAAAATATGCAAATATAACAGTATTATATATAATGAATATAATAATTACCATTAATATAATAATTATAATAATCATAATAGTTCTAATAATAATTATAATAATCTAATAATAATAATAATTATTATTATTATTATTATGTGCTTGTGTCCCTTTTTTCAGGAGCACTTTGTAAACAACAGACCATGTCAAAAAACGAAATTGATAAAACCATCAAAAGGTTGGCTCAGGCCATGATGCCAGGTTGTATGTTGAGTTTAAATGAAATACTTTGGAAAGATTGGGCGGGCCGTATTCAAACACTTGGCGGGCCGGATGTGGCCCCCGGGCCGTAGTTTGCCCACCCCTGACATAGCCTCTTCCAAAAATGAATGATATTTGGGCAGAACCAAAACACATGTGAATGGTTAACATCGACTGTACCACACTGAATTTTAACATATTTTTGTTTAATTTCTGGTGTAATGAAAAATCTAATTATATTCTTCCAGCAATGCTCCCTCCACACCCGAGATGATGTTGTGGTGTTTTGGGTCATAATCATACCCAACCATTCAGTTTCTGTAATGTTTGTTTTGAGCTCTTTTTCCCATTTTTCATGAATATATTGAGTATTTGCCTTTCCCTCTATTAAATTTGTATATAGTGTGGATACTATCTTGGTAGTTTTTGGTTTGTAGGCAGACATTGCCATTTGAATCTTCTTCGATTCATGCAGCATTTTATTTTCCCGTCATAGTAATTTCTCATTTGTAGATATCTAAAATAATCGTTTTCGCCCAAGTCGAATAGTTGTTGTAGTTCTTGGAAGCTCATGAATTTCCCCTTGTTTACTTTTGAACACCATGCGGTTATACGAAGATAAATAATTTTATATAGTTTGATATATATCACTATATTGACACTTACTATGGTACACATTATGTCATTGGATGCTCATATCACCTCCTACTTCGCTACGAGGTACATTATTTTAAAAAAAAACTTAAACTGTATTATAGAAAGCAGGAAGTGAACAAATGTAACAGTTAGTGATTGTAAAAGTACCAGATGGAGGGGTAGGATTTAATAAGCTTTGCTTCGGTACAAGGTACATTATTAAAAAAATATATTTTTTAAAAACCTTAAACTGTATTATGGAAAGCAGGAAGTGAACAAATGTAACATTTACTGATTGTATGTTGTCATTGTATGGTCATATCACCTCGTACTTCGGTACAAGGTACATTATTAAAAAAAAAAATTTTTTTTAAACCTTAAACTGTATTATAGAAAGCAGGAAGTGAACAAATGTAACAGTGATTGTAAAAGTACCAGATGGAGGGGTAGGATTTAATAAGCTTTGCTTCTTCCTACTCCTTTTGGACATGTGGAACTGTGAGCTGATTATGGGATGCACTCAATTGTAATCTGATGCATGTTCAAATGAAATTAAACCATTACCATTACCATTACCATATACAATTACCATATTTTGCAGACTATATGCCATATTTAAAATCTTTACATTCTGTCAAAAATAATGTCAAAATAATTGTGGTTGTGCTCACTGATGTCGAACCAATTTTTAAATCTGTCAAAATGTTTCAGGACGACTTTGGTTAACTATGAAGAAGTCAAGTGCACCGCTTAATAATAAGGAACATGACTCAAGGCAACAGTGGTTGGATGCAAGATGAAGATAAACAACTTTCGGGGAGGTCCTTCTTTGTTCTTTCGTTTTATGAAAAGGTATAATCTCTCCAACCGCACAAGAACTATCATTTTACAACAACTGCTAAACGATTACCAAAAAACGATGGCTGTTTTCTGCACCTACTGCAAGAACAAGTTGACTTAACAGAAGATACGTGAACCGCACCGTGGCCATGGCCATAAACTACCAGCCATGGTCATTATCAAGAGGGAGACCTTGCCAAAAGAAAGGTTTCTGGCCGGTGTCATCATCAACCCAAAGGGCTGGATCAGGGGTGCTCATTAAGTCGATCGCGAGCTACCGGTCGATCGCGGAGGTGGTACTGGTCGATCGCTGGTCGATCGCGGCGTGACATTAAAAAAATATCATCCCAGCATCAATGCCGTCACTTGATTGATATACAGGGCAGCCATTCAGATGACAACTGAATGTTGCCCTTCGGGCGACCAATCAAATCAAACAACGTCTCTAAGTGCAGCAGAACTTACGATGTCAGCCTATCATCCATCCCCGTTACTTGATTGACATACAGGACAACCAATCAGATGACAACTGAATTTTGACCTTTAGGTCACCGCTCATGCGTAAACAACGATGCAAAGTGCTAAGCTAGTCGGCGAATTGCGAGATTTTAAGCCCTCGCTAAAGTTTATGGTCACTAAAATGAGTGAAGGAGCTGGACCAAGTAAAAAGGCAAAAACTGGACCAAGTAAAAAGGCAAAAAACATATCACTTCCATACGGATATGGAATATTATACGGATATTATGATACGGATATTATCCATGACTGATAAACATTTGGAAGTGTGCTTGAGGCTGGCTATCAGCAGCTACTGTCCGGACTATGCATCCCTGGCTGGTTCAATTCAGTGCAAGTCATCAAAGTAAACTCAGGTAATTACAAAAAATGTTAATAGTTAATTATGTGTGTTTTGCAATATTGGCTCATTTGGTTATGTAAGGTACATCAACATACATTGTACGTACAAATAATCCTCAATACATTTGAAAATAAATAGATGTTTTGCATTTTTGTAGTGGGTAGATCATTTTGACTCGGTCATTTTAAAAGTAGCTCGCATGCTGAAAAAGTGTGAGCACCCCTGGGCTGGATGATCGAGGAGAAGACGAGTGAGTGGCTGAGAGAAGTATACGTGAAGAAACCAAATGGATTTTTCCACAAATATCCTTCCTTATTCATCTGCGACTCCATGCATGCCCATCGCAATGATACCGTCAAAAGCATACTAATTCACAACATGGCTTAACGAAAGATCTCCAACTAATGGATATTGGGTTTCAACGATGACAGAAGATAACATTCACCAAGATGGGAAGGAAACACAGTTTTGCGGTCGTGGAAGCCTGGCCTAAAGGAGCAGTATCAAGTGTTGTCCGAGCTTTCACAAAGACTGGAATGATCACTGAACAGATGATTAACAGGAACGAGACCGACTCGGATCATGACAAGAAGTATCTGGGCATGCTTGATGCTGAAATCTCCAAATTCAGACACTAAAGATGAAGACTTTGATGGATTTAGTAATGGTAATGGTAATGGTAATGGTAATGGTTTTATTTCATTTGAACATGCATCAGATTACAATTGAGTGCATCCCATAATCAGTTCCCAGTTCCACATGTCCAAAAGGAGTAGGAAGAAGCAAAGCTTATTAAATCCTACCCCTCCATCTGGTACTTTTACAATCACTAACTGTTACATTTGTTCACTTCCTGCTTTCCATAATACAGTTTTTTTTTTTAATGTTTTTTTTAAATAATGTACCTTGTACCGAAGTACAAGGTGATATGACCATACAATGACAACATACAATCAGTAAATGTTACATTTGTTCACTTCCTGCTTTCCATAATAAAGTTTAAGGTTTTTAAAAAAAATTTTTTTTAATAATGTACCTTGTACCGAAGTACGAGGTGATATGACCATACAATGACAACATACAATCAGTAAATGTTACATTTGTTCACTTCCTGCTTTCCATAATACAGTTTAAGGTTTTTAAAAAATATATATATTTTTAATAATGTACCTTGTACCGAAGTACAAGGTGATATGACCATACAATGACAACATACAATCAGTAAATATTACATTTGTTCACTTCCTGCTTTCCATAATACAGTTTAAGGTTTTTAAAAAATATTTTTTTTTTAAATAATGTACCTTGTACCGAAGTACGAGGTGATATGACCATACAATGACAACATACAATCAGTAAATGTTACATTTGTTCACTTCCTGCTTTCCATAATACAGTTTAAGGTTTAAATATTTTTTTTTTTTTTAATAATGTACCTTGTACCGAAGTACGAGGTGATATGACCATACAATGACAACATACAATCAGTAAATGTTACATTTGTTCACTTCCTGCTTTCCATAATACAGTTTAAGGTTTTTAAAAAAAATATATATTTTTAATAATGTACCTTGTACCAAAGTACGAGGTGATATGACCATACAATGACAACATACAATCAGTAAATGTTACATTTGTTCACTTCCTGCTTTCCTGATTTGTGGAATAGGAGTGATATATAATAAAAAAAAGTGGGTGTATTGTTTTGTATTTTAATCGATACAATTGAAAAATGTTAGAGTTATTGTGATTGAGTTGAATAAAGTGCGACTTCTGTTCCGGTTAGCTTAATCCGCTTTATAATCCAGTGAGCCTTATCGAAAAGTAACTGTTGCAGAACTTACCCACTCCACCCAAATAAGGATTAATAGCATGCCAAGCCCCGACGCTTCCCAAGCGCATCTTTTGACCGATGGCGAGCTCCATGTAGAACAAGGGCACACCCTCGACAAGAAGCATCAGCATATATGGAATCAAGAAACTCCCTAAAATCAGAAAAACAGAAAAACAACTTAAGATATTGATATTTTGGACACATTGCAGCTGCAAAGAATGTATTGGCAAATAAATAATAATTCATTGGAAGAGGTCATTTTCAAGAGAAGTATTCAACTTGGTTTGGACGTCTTTATCTTTATTCGGTTCTTGGCTGTCAAAAATCCAAGAAAACACACGTGCCGTTGATATTTTCATTGCCGCTATATAGCACTCAAGCTGTAATCGGTGGATCGATTTTGTTTGTTGAGCTTAATTGCGAATGACGTCAAAGCTCACGAGATAAAAGTCAAAGGTTTATTGTCGGGCTACTTGATGTGATAGGCAATAATATATGTTTGAAAAGACAAAGAGATGGAGTAGACATTGACAGGGTGAACAAAAATACATTTCTCGGCGTTCTCGGCAAAAATTCAACATACAATGGCAGGAAATACTTCAATATTGAACACGCAACACAAAATGGAATGGAAGCCTGCATTGTATTAGCGAACTGAATGCAAGCAGCTTTTTACCATGTCAAATGTCGAGGTGCAGGTTCATTCATTCATTTATTTTCTACCACTTTTCCTCACGAGGGTCGCGGGGGTGCTGGAGTCTATCCCAGGTGTCTTCGGGCAAGAGGCGGGGTACACCCTGGACTGGTCGCCAGCCAATCACAGGGCATCATTTATTTTTATTTTTATTTTTATTTTTATTTTTATTTTTATTTTTATTTTTATTTTTATTTTTATTTTTATTTTTATTTTTATTTTTATTTTTATTTTTATTTTTATTTTTATTTTTATTTTTATTTTTATTTTTATTTTTAATTATTATTTTTATTTTTTATTTTTATTTTTATTTTTATTCATTTTCTACAGGCGGGGTACATCCTGGACTGGTCGCCAGCCGATCACAGGGCATCACATTTTTATTTTTATTTTTATTTTTATTTTTATTTTTATTTTTATTTTTATTTTTATTTTTATTTTTATTTTTATTTTTATTTTTATTTTTATTTTTATTTTTATTTTTATTTTTATTTTTATTTTTATTTTTATTTTTATTTTTATTTTTATTTTTATTTTTATTCATTTTCTACAGCTTTTTCCTCACAAGGGTCGTGGGCGTGCTGGAGCCTATCCCAGCTGTCTTCGGGCAAGAGGCGGGATACATCCTGGACTGGTGGCCAGCCAATCACAGGGCATCACCCTTTTATTTTTATTATTTTTTATTTTTATTTTTATTTTTATTTTTATTTTTATTTTTATTTTTATTTTTATTTTTATTTTTATTTTTATTTTTATTTTTATTTTTATTTTTATTTTTATTTTTATTTTTATTTTTATTTTTATTTTTATTTTTATTTATGTGGTTTCTTAAGTTTTTATTATTTGCTGTTTTATTATTATTATAATATTTATTTATTACTGATTGATTAATTTTCTTTATTTTTAATTTGTTTATTTATTTTTCATCTTACTTTGTGTAGAAAAATAAGAATTAAGATATTTGAGAACAGTGGAATGTTTTATCAGAGCTTTTATTGTAGAAAATCGGAACCAAAGCAAAGTTTATTCATTTTTCTGTTTTTAATAAATGCGTTTTTTTTTTTTTTTTTTTTTTGAAAACCTGATGCGGCCCAGTCTCACCCAGACCCTAGCTCCAGTGGCCCCCAAGTAAATTGAGTTTAAGACCCCTGCCTTATATGTACCGGTGCACATGAGCGTGACCGTGAACATTGTTTGACTTTAATAATAACATTGTGTTATTTAAGAAATTTAACATTGTATCGATTTTTTTTCTGTACTCAATAGTGCAACGTATGTTTCATAACAAGTGGATGCCACTGGACATATGGCGTGGACAATTTTATAGCGCTCCTGTTTTGCTTGTGCGGTAAACTGTTATGTCATGGCCGCTTATCGCCTCCCGCTATTGTGTGCTGCTGTAACAAACAGCCTCCACTCATTCACCGCCTGCAAGCGATAGTTTATGATACCTTATTGAGGTTTACAGCCAACTTCAACTTTGTATCAAGTCACCATCTGATAAGGCTTTGTTTGGACATTTACAAGCTAACTACCTGAAGATACTTGGCTGCATATTCTTCCGGCCTGGTGCTGCATTACATGTACATTAATTACTGCATGAACACGTTTTTAAGTGTGGCCTAAATGTTGTGCTTCTGCTTTGCTAACCCGACAGTGCAAGTAGTGCAAGTAGAACCATAATATAATGAAGGAAACGTGTTTATTTATATATACTGTATATGTATGTATATATATATACTGTGTCCAAAGTGTGGCTAAAAATATAATTTAAAGGGGACCTATCATGTTCATTTTCGGTGCTTTGTATTGAGTTGTGGACTCCTATAGAGCAGCTACACACAATAACCTGCACAAAAGCTTTCTAGATCTTCCAGACTCTCTACCTCTTTCTGCAGTGTTTCCATGGACTTCCTGCTTCCCAGCCGAATGGTCTGTTTAATTATAAATTTAAACATATTTTATGTTATATGTTATATGTTTAGCCACACTTTGGACACAGTATATATATATATATATATATATATATATATATATATATATATATATATATATATATATATATATATATATATATATATATATATATATATATACGTATGCAAGATCTAGAAAGCCATAATAGGTTCCCTTTAAATTATATTTTTAGCCACACTTTGGACACAGTATATATATATATATATACACGTATATACTTAAACATACCTTAAATATAGACCTTAAATATTACTTAAATATATAATTAAAAAGACCATTTGGCTGGGAAGCTGGAAGATCTAGAAAGCTTTTGTGCAGGTTATTGTGTGTAGCTGCTCTATAGGAGTCCACAACTCAATACAAAGCACCGAAAATTTAAATTATATTTTTAGCCACACTTTGGACACAGTATATATATACATATACATATATATATATATATATGGCTTTATATATGGCTTTCTAGATCTTCCAGATTCTCTCTTTCTGCAGTGTTTCCATGGACTTCCTGCTTCCCAGCCAAGTGGTCTGTTTAATTATATATTTAAGTAATATTTAAGGTCTATATTTAAGGTCTGTTTAAGTATATATATATATATATATATATATATATATATATATATATATATATATATATATATATATATATATATATATATATATATATATACTGTGTCCAAAGTGTGGCTAAAAATATAATTTAAAGGGGACCTATCATGCTCATTTTCGGTGCTTTGTATTGAGTTGTGGACTCCTATAGAGCAGCTACACACAATAACCTGCACAAAAGCTTTCTAGATCTTCCAGACTCTCTACCTCTTTCTGCAGTGTTTCCATGGACTTCCTGCTTCCCAGCCAAATCTGGTCTGTTTAATTTACTCCACTCCCAGCCCATCTTTAGGTACACCCACTTCGCTGTGATTTTGTCACACTCCTGAGCGCTCCATATGACTTCCGGATACGTAGGTCCGCGTTTAAGGAGTGCAAGCAATCTTCAGCCCATGTAAACAAGTCTGGATCACATGGACATCAGTAGAAGTCCGTGTTAGAAAAAAATGTGTAAAAGAGCGCTTGTCACTTCACAATGCATAAGCACTCATTATCTGACGCTTTGCCATCGTTTAATACGAGAATACAATATTATTACTGCATTTATAGGTCGGAATGTCACATTTCGGGTCCCATTTTTTAAGAAAGCTGTATTTTTTTGGAAAATTAGAATGAAGTCATAATACCTGGAAAAGACAAGTTACAGGGATTATTTAAGATGATTCAATCCCACACTCGGCCATCTCTGTGTGGAGTTTGCATGTTCTCAGTTCAATTTATTTGTCTCCCTTGGGAGAAATTTGGTTTAACCCTCCTCTTGTGTTAGAGTCGGCACCGACCCGTTTTACATTTTAATGCATAAAAAGAATCACATAACATTTGTTTATTGCATCAAGGTTTTTTGACTTTGTCAGGAAACTCTATTTCAACAAAATAAAACCAAAAAAATCATTTTTACTACATTTTAAAATGGTCTGGTTGAAATTATGACCACTGTATTGTTAGGGTCGGTTTGGACCCGGTTATAATAATATGACTATAAAGCAATATTTTGAGCCAAAACTGAAATCATAAGTGTCCAATTAGCCAACACAATGACAACCAGCTCCTCTTCTCATCATGTAAGCTTCAGGGGATTCTCATTTTGACCGCTTTTCCAGTATACCAGCAGAAAAACAAGGTCCAGACATGTGAGGTGAATTCACTCATTTGACTGATGGCTGATTTCACATTTACAATTTGGATCATGGAAAGAATGGCAAGAAGTACAGTGAACCAAGATCTGGACCTGTTCTGCTTTTTCATTTCACTTTATACTAAAGTTCTGTTGCTGAAAACAATCACTTTTTCTACCTTTTCTTGACATGAATATATATGGGTCAAAATTCACCCCAACACCATAGATGTTTCTTTAGTCATTAATACTAAAATGAGAAAATAAATACAACTAATTGATTTAAGAGATATGTTCTATAGCCCTCAGTAATAGCCAGGTAACAAAAGAACCTTCAATTTATGAATATGATTCTTTTGAGGTTCATTTGACCATTTTTGGAAATAGAAATGGAGGGGTATAGTGACAAAAAAAGGCCTACATGCCCACACCAAAAGTATTAAAAGCAACATTTTCATGGATGAGGAAGCCTAAGAAGGTAACCAAGACATGAGAAGCAAATTTGATGGTAACTTATTGTTTTTAGTGTATTTTATAGCTGATTTAATACATGGGTCAAAACCCACCCGTTAACATAAGAGATGATACCAGAAAGCTAACACAAGAGGAAGGATATTTTGTCTTGTTTCATACATTTGTCGAGTGGTTAGCACGCAGGCCTTACAGCTAGGAGACCCGAGTTTGATTCCCCCCTCGGTCATCTCTTTGTGGAGTTATTATGTTCTCCCCGTGCATGCGTGGGTTTTCTCCGGGTACTCCGGTTTCCGGTTTTCCGGTTTTTGTTATACTGTAGCAGATGCTGCTGAGCAATGTCAAATCCAGTCGGCACAATAAGCTTCTGCTTCAATAATGTACACTAAATAACAGTAGATAGCTGCATGGAGGTTAGCACGCATGGCTCACAGCTAGGAGACCCGAGTTCGATTCCCCCCCTCAGGCATCTCTGTGTGGAGTTTTTATGTTCTCCCCGTGCATGCGTGGGTTTTCTCCGGGTACTCCGGTTTCTTCCCACATTCCAAAAACATGCTAGGTTAATTAGCGACTGAATGTGAGTGTGAATGGTTGTTTGTCTATATGTGCCCTGTGATTGGCTGGCCACTAGTCCAAAAACCCACATTCTCACACATTCTAAAAACATGCATGTTAGGTTCATTGGTGAGTACAAATTGTCCACAGGTATGATTGTGAGTGTGGTCTAGTGGTTAACGTGCAGACCTCACAGCTAGGAGACCAGGGTTCAATTCCACCCTCGGCCATCTCTGTGTGGAGTTTGCATGTTCTCCCCGTGCATGCGTGGGTTTTCTCCGGGTACTCCGGTTTCCTCCCACATTCCAAAAACATGCTAGGTTAATTAGCAACTCCAAATTGTCCATATAGGTATGAATGTGAGTGTGAATGGTTGTTTGTCTATATGTGCCCTGTGATTGGCTGGCCACCAGTCCAGGGTGTACCCCGCCTCTCGCCCGAAGACAGCTGGGATAGGCTCCAGCACCCTTGCGGTCCTTGTGACGATAAGCGGTAGAAAATGAATTAATGAATAATTAAGATGAAAGTTGAAATATTGAAGAAAAAATACAAACATTATGTGCAACAGAGGGGTGTTAGAGTTCATAAAATTGGATATTCTAGTATTGAATTCTATGATTTCATTTTTGCGGGAATTTTCACCACTGTTCCACGTTTTGCTATTTGTGGATAATAGCTCTCACTATGGTTGGCTGAAGTCCCAAAGCTTTAGAAATTGCTTTTCCAGACCTCTAGGTCTCAAATACTCAGTTATGTGTAACAGAGGGGTGTTAAGAGTTCATAGAATTGGATATTCTAGCTTCACACGCGTCATGAAGTGGAAGGTCGTGTGCCTGGCGATTCTTTCCGTGGGTGATGTTGAAGACGTCTAACTATGAGGAACCATGATGACAGGTCTGTTGCTGATTGGATATGGTGCCGCACTGTTGTTATCGCTGAATTAGTAAGGTGAAAGCAGCGGTTCAATGCCCTCAGCTGATTGATATGGCGGAAACCATGACTGAAAACATCTTGGTGATCTTCGAGAAGCTTCTGGCCTTTGTGAAGGCAGATGGATGGATTCGTAGACCAGAATGGACAAAATAAGCCAAGTCTATTGGAATGTGGCTACTCGCTCAAAGCACAAACAATCTTCTTAATCTGCATTACGCCCCCCCCCCCCCCCACCCCACCCCCCAGCCCCCACCACCACCACCACCACCAGCCATGCTTTGACCCTCCTCTTCTGCATACACCTGTTGTTTGTTGTCTCTGCCTGGACCCACTCACGGCTGTGTCCACGGCAACTGCTGTGACATCCCACAGACTGAGGCTCCACGTTTGGGCAATCGGCAGTTTTCAAACATTTTCAGGCCTATGCACGCACGTCATTTATGGCCCCGCCTCCACGTTACACGACAACATGGCTGCCGGCCTCCAGTCTACGTCCCCTGTCATATTGTGTATAATGTGGACAGGTGATTGCGCAATTTTGTTTTGTGTTGGGAGTAACTGTGTTACTAACGCCATGATTATTTTCTAGTGACAAGTAATCCGATTAATTACTACATTCTCATTCAGTAGGGCCCTATAATTTCCGCGTTCGCGGAATCGCGGACGGAATCGCGGAATTGGACAATTCATTCATTCATTCATTTTCTACCGCTTTTCCTCACGAGGGTCACGGGGGTGCTGGAGCCTATCCCAGCTGTCTTCGGGCGTAAGGCGGGGTACACCCTGGACTGGTCGCCAGCCAATCACAGAGCACATATAGACAAACAACCATTCACATGCAAATAATAGAACATGCAAACTCCACACAGAGATGCCCGAGGGTGGAATTGAACCCTGGTCTCCTAGCTGTGAGGTCTGCGCGCTAACCCCTAGACCACCGTGCCGCCCCCTTACTTACATTATTATTATTTATTTAAATTATTTAAATTATTTGGGCAATTTACTGTTCACGCTGCACTTTACATTATGTTGTTCATATTTGGTGTCTATTCTATCTATTTATTCTCCACATTATTATTATTATTATTATTTATTATCACTTATCTTCTTTTGTGTCTGTTATTATATGGGAGCCAGGCAACGACATTTCGTTGACAATTTCACTACTGTGTTTTTGTGCAATGACAATAAAGGGAGTCTATCTATCTATCTATCTATCTATCTATCTATCTATCTATCTATCTATCTATCTATCTATCTATCTATCTATCTATCTATCTAAAAACGGAAATTATTTTGAATGCGGAATATCGCGGAAATTCTGTTTTCATGAGAAAGAGGAACATAAACCTGGGGAATCGTTCCCGGAGGTCGGTAATCAATGTGACACAATAAAAAAAAATAAAAATAAAAATAAAAATAAATAAAAAAAAAAACATGTGACATAAACAATAAAAAAAAAACTTTTTCAAACATGGCACTCCCCCCGTCTGCGAAGAAGTTGCGCAATACCACGCTAACGCCGAAATACAGAGCCGAGCAGTACCCAGGTGACTTCTATGTATCTGGTGACATGTTATTTTCTACTTTCTGTCAACACTCAGTTGACTGGAAGCGAAAAAACACATGTGATGACCACTTGTTATCCAAAAGTCATTAAAAAAAAAAAAAAGAAACGCATAGCGCTAACGCTAGCAGGCAGCCCCGACAGACATGCGTTACTGCCTCGTTCAAGTCAGCGGACTTAAGAAAAGACTTCGTGGAGGATTTTGTGATTTCCTCACGAGGGTCGTGGGGGTGCTGGAGCCTATCCCAGCTGTCTTCGGGCGTAAGGCGGGGTACACCCTGGACTGGTCGCCAGCCAATCACAGGGCACATATAGACAAACAACCATTCACACTCACATTCATACCTATGGACAATTTGGAGTCACCAATTAACCTAGCATGTTTTTGGAATGTGGGAGGAAACCGGAGTACCCGGAGAAAACCCACGCATGCACGGGGAGAACATGCAAACTCCACACAGAGATGCCCAAGGGTGGAATTGAACCCTGCTCTCCTAGCTGTGAGGTCTGCGCGCCCGAATGTAAGTTAATTTCTAATTAATTAGTGTGCATTTTATTCATAAACATTATTAAAACACACTCTTTTGTGGTAAAATGAGTAAAAGGTAAAACAAAAATGGAATTCCAAAAAATTAAAACGGAAAAAAACGGAATTTGGGAAAAAATAAAACGGAATTTATAGGGCCCTAATTCAGTCGCCATTGCTCACTAACGCAGTAATCCAATCCAATCCACTTTATTTATATAGCACATTTTATAAACAGAGTTTCCAAAGTGCTGCACAGACGAGTAAAATAAAAAGTAATAATCCAAAACTAAAAGAGCATTTAAGAAATAAAATAATAAAATAGATATTAAAATATTAAAAACAAGAAACAAAGCAATAAAATTATAAAAAATCGAACCAATTACAATAAAAACAAAGAACTAAAAGACACAGGACCATAAGACTCACTCTGAGTTAAAAGCCAGAGAATAAAAGTGGGTTTTAAGACGAGACTTAAAGCTTTCGATATTGGGGGCCTTTTTTACTTGGGAGGGCAGAGAGTTCCATAGTTTGGGGCCGACCACAGAAAAGGCTCGGTCCCCCCTGGTCTTAAGTCTCGTCTTGGGCACCACAAGTTGGAGCTGGCCCTCGGACCTCAGTGACCGAGCTGGAGAGTAAACTTGGATGAGGTCTGAGATGTATTTGGGGGGCCAGCCCATTCAACGCCTTAAAAACAAACAATAAAATCTTAAAATCAATCCTAAAACGAACAGGCAACCAATGTAGATGTGCTCCCCCTTTTTGGTTCCTGTTAAAAGCCGTGTCGCAGAGTTCTGGACTAACTATAAGCAGGAGAGAGACTTTTGGCTAATTCCAGAATAAAGTGCATTACAGTAGTCCAGACATGATGAAATAAAAGCGTGCATGACTTGCTCAAAGTGTTGCAAAAATAAAAAAAGATTTAATTTGAGATAAAAGCCGAAGATGATAAAAACAGGATTTTATAACTGCATTAATTTGTTTGTTGAGTTTAAAATCACTGACTATTATGACGCCAAGGCTGGTGGCTGAGGGACCAATGTTGTTTTGGAGGGGACCGAAGTCTATAGGGGGGCCTTTAACCCTTGTATTATGTTGCGGGTCAATTTGACCCGTTTCAGTTAAGGTTAACAAGGTTAACTAGCATGATTTGTTAACCCTTGTATTATGTTGCGGGTCAATTTGACCCGTTTCAGTTAAGGTTAACAAGGTTAACTAGCATGATTTGTTAACAAATCATGCTAGCATCATGGTAGTTAACCCTTGCATTATGTTACGGGTCAATTTGACCTGTTTCAGTTTTTGTGTTAATGACCCTAGATGAGGAAAAGTCACAAAATTTCATGAAGAAAAAGAAAGGATAACCAGTACTTTGGTCAACACAAAAACTGAAACGGGTCTAATTGACCCGTAACATAATACAAGGGTTAACAAATCATGCTAGTTAACCTTGTATTATGTTACGGATCAATTTGACCCGTTTCAGTTTTTGTGTTCATGACCCTAGATGAGGAAAAGTCACAAAATTTCATGAAGAAAAAGAAAGGATAACCAGTACTTTGGTCAACACAAAAACTGAAACGGGTCAAATTGACCCGTAACATAATACAAGGGTTAAAGTTGGGATAGGCTCCAGCACCCCCCACAACCCTTGTGAGAATTAATGAATGACTGAATCATACAATTGTCCCGTGTTTATTATTATTATTATTATTATTATTATTATTATTATTATTATTATTATTATTATTATTATTATTATTATTATTATTATTATTATTATTATTATTATTATAAGATGAGCAAATGAAAAGCAAAATCATACAATGAGCTTGGAAGTTATTTTTTTTTGCTGTTGGTTTGGTTTTTGATAATGCTGACCGTGACAATAAAGTTGATATTTAGTCCATAAATCACATGAAAAGTGTCTCAACTCTTACTTGGTTGAAATAAAGACTAAATATTGACGTATTTTCTTGATGCCTTTGCTAATTGATCTTTTGCTTTCATCTTCTTTCACTTTGAATTATTCCATCAGTTTTGTTGTTTTTTTTTACCCTTTTTTAAACTTTTGTCCCGCTATGTGCCTTTTACCCTTTTATTGCCTTGTTTTACTTTCTTTCTACTTTACGTTAAGCCAGGGGTGGGCAAACTTTTAGACTCGCGGGCCGCATTGATATGACAAAATTTACGGGGGGGGCAGACTATATATTCAGAATCAGAATCAGAATCAGAAAAGGTTTATTGCCATGTATGATCAAACACATACTAGGAATTTGTTTTGGTGTAGTAGGTGCATACACATCTATTAAAAAAGAATGAGAATACAAAATATGAAATACAAAATATGAAAATACAAAATATACAGAATAACAGTATAAATATATGTACACAGTCTGTTTTTGTTTGTTATTCCGGAAGTGCAGTAACAGTAACAGTCCACCTGGTATTATTGTATCTGTAAAAATTATTGTATCTGTAAAATTGTCATGCAATCTGCTATTATTATTTATTATTTTTATTTATATTTAAATATTTTAAAAATAATAAAATATTATAATAATTACAATAAAATTAAAATAATAATTATTATATTATTATTATGTAAAATATGCAAATATAACAATATTATTATATATAATTAATATAATAATTAGACTATATATTTTACACGTAACAGTCCACCTGGTATTATTGTATCTGTAAAATTGTCATGCAATCTGCTATTATTATTTATTATTTTATATTTATATTTTAATATTTTAAAAATAATAAAATATTATAATAATTACAATAAAATTAAAATAATAATTATTATATTATTATTATGTAAAATATGCAAATATAACAATAATATTATATATAATTAATATAATAATTAGCATTAATATAATAATTATAATAATCATAATAGTTCTAATAATAATTATAATAATCTAATAATCTAATAATAATAATTATTATTATTATTATGTGCCTGTGTCCCTTTTTTCAGGAGCACGTTGTAAACAACAGACCATGTCAAAAAACGAAATTGATAAAACCATCAAAAGGTTGGCTCAGGCCATGATGCCAGGTTGTATGTTGAGTTTAAATGAAATACTTTGGAAAGATTGGGCGGGCCGTATTCAAACACTTGGCGGGCCGGATGTGGCCCCCGGGCCGTAGTTTGCCCACCCCTGCGTTAAGCACATATGAGAAGTGAATAAATCTGCTTTGCTATAGACTCATTGGATAGTAGAGTGTACAAAATAGCGTGATTAGATGATAATTAAAATCAATCAAAATACGCCTACACCAAGACCACTTTGACAATAGAAGACTAGAGAGACGATGCAAAGTGAAAGTTCTTACCTCCGCCGTGCATCTGGCACAGGTACGGGAAGCGCCACACGTTCCCCAGTCCGATCGCGTACGAAACGCAGGCCATCACGAACTGCATGGGATTGTCCCAGTTGGGTCGGGCATCTTTTTCCATGTTTGCGTCTCCCGGTGCTTCGCCAACAAGATGAATGCCGCTCCAGGTCAGTGCCAGTCTTTTACGCCTCCCTGATTCCAAGTTGGACATTGGCAGTGGGCGGGGTTTCAACCACAGTGGGCGGGGCTTCAAGTCTTTATTACTGCAGTAATGTAATATTGTCAAGCTTGCGTCCCGGTCCTCATTATTATAATATTATTATACATTATATCATACTCTGTATGTATGTATGCTATTATTTATATTTGACGAACAGAACGACGTGCGTCACAACATAAAGACGTGCTTCCACACACAAAGACGCACGTCTACAGACGCACGTTGAGCTCCGCTAGCAGGTAAGTATGACTGCCCCCTACAGCCCATGTACTGAATTACAGCTCAGGCCCAATTACAATATTACATACACTACTTTACCAGAGTATTTTTTTAATGCAATCCATATCAGCAACACTTTAAATGTCTTCACATGTGTCATTTTCTACCGCTTATCCTCACCAGGGGTGCTGGAGAGGCGGGGTACACCCTGGAGTGGTGGCCAGCCAATCACAGGGCACATATAGACAAACAACCATTCACACTCACATTCATACCTATGGACAATTTGGAGTCGCCAATGAACCTTACCTAACACTAAGGTTGCGGGTATGCTGGAGCCTATCCCAGCTGACTTTAGGCGAGAGGCGGGGTACACCCCGGACTGGTGGCCAGCCAATCACAGGGCACATATAGACAAAACATTGGTAGAATTTGTTGATATTATTACATTGCCTCATATTGCTGTATTTATACTGTTTGCTGTTAAAATATATTTTGTCTTATTTCGTACATTTGTCATAGCTAGGAGACTCGAGTTCGATTCCCCCCTCGGGCATCTCTGTGTGGAGTTTTTATGTTCTCCCCGTGCATGCGTGGGTTTTCTCCGGGTACTCCGGTTTCCGGGATAGGCGGGGTACACTCTGGACTGGTGGCCAGCCAATCACAGGGCACATATAGACAAACAACCATTCACACTCACATTCATACCTATGGACAATTTGGAGTGGCTAATTAACCTAGCATGTTTTTGGAATGTGGGAGGAAACCGGAGTACCCGGAGAAAACCCACGCATGCACGGGGAGAACATGCAAACTCCACACAGAGATGGCCGAGGGTGGAATTGAACTCAGGTCTCCTACCTGTGAGGCCTGCGTGCGAACCACTCACCCACCGTGCAGGTTTTTTAAGTTTTCCAAAAAGATTTGATAATAACTACATTGAATTTTATTTAAATGAACATCAATTTTGCTAATAAATGCTATTAAAATAATATACCCTAACTGTGATAAGCGGCATAGAAAATGGATGGGTGGAAGTTGTAAAAGAGTATGCTATTGCGCTTATATGTCTTGTTTTGTTTCATTGTTTCACTGAGTGTTTTTATTGCCAGCGGTACTTGAACACACCATCATTTCATGCTGCAGTGTCGTTCCAGCAGCGTCAGAGGTCATCTTAATAAGACCCTATTGTCCATCCGTATGAATGTGAGTGTGAATGGTTGTTTGTCTATATGTGCCCTGTGATTGGCTGGCCACCAGTCCAGGGTGTACCCCGCCTCTCACCTGAAGACAGCTGGGATAGACTCCAGCACCCCCGCGACCTTCGCGAGGAAAAGCGGTAGAAAATGAACGAATGAATACCCGGATACTCCCACATTCCAAAAACATGCTAGGTTAATTAGCGACTCCAAAGTGTCCATAGGTATGAATGTGAGTGTGAATGGTTGTTTGTCTATATGTGCCCTGTGATTGGCTGGCCACCAGTCCAGGGTGTACCCCGCCTACCCCGGAAAATGAATGAATGAATGAATGAATGAACAACAAAAACAATTTGGTAAAAAATTAATTTGGAAAAAATGGGAGGCTGGATGAACTTCGATTGACCAATTGTATAATTTTTAATAATTAAAAAATGAAAATAGCACAAACATCATTACAGGTATATTTTGTAATAAGTGAATTTAAGCAACACAAAAACCAGAAGAGCCATTTGGGATAGGAGCCAAAATACTGGCTCTCTTAAGAGAGCTGAAATTTCCATCACTATGCCATGTGTCAGGTGAGCTAGCTCATGTAACTGATTCATTTGAGTTAGTGACTCTTTAGAACTCGAGTCAGTAAAAGGAATTGAGTTTTTCATTCGTGAACATTTTATACCAGGATGACACACTCTCATCAGATTTTGTGAGTTTTTTGGTGTTAAATCCCTCGAAAATGTGATTTCGTTGCCAGGATAATAATAATAATAATAATAATAATAATAATAATAATAATAATAATAATAATAATAATAATAATAATAATAATAATAATAATAACAATAATAATAACAATAATAATAACAATAATAATAACAATAATAATATAAATTAAAAAAAAGGGGCGGCACGGTGGTCTAGGGGTTAGCGCACAGACCTCACAGCTAGGAGACCAGGGTTCAATTCCACCCTCGGGCATCTCTGTGTGGAGTTTGCATGTTCTCCCCGTGCATGCGTGGGTTTTCTCCGGGTACTCCGGTTTCCTCCCACATTCCAAAAACATGCTAGGTTAATTGGCCACTCCAAATTGTCCATAGGTATGAATGTGAGTGTGAATGGTTGTTTGTCTATATGTGCCCTGTGATTGGCTGGCCACCAGTCCAGGGTGTACCCCGCCTTATGCCCGAAGACAGCTGGGATAGGCTCCAGCACCCCCCGCGACCCTCGTGAGGAAAAGCGGTAGAAAATGAATGAATGAATGAATATAAAAAAATAATAATAATAATAATAGTCAAGAACAATGATAATAAGAAATGAACTTATACCGTAAACCTAAGATTTGTTTTTTTCATTCATTCATTCATTTCATACCGCTTTTCCTCACGAGGGTCACAGGGGTGCTGGAGCCTATCCCAGCTGTCTTCTGTCTTCAGGCAAGAGGCAGGGTACACCCTGGACTGGTGGCCAGCCAATCCCAGGGCACATATAGACAAACAACCATTCACACTCACATTCATACCTATGGACAATTTGGAGTCACCAATGAACCTAGCATGTTTTTGGAATGTCGGAGGAAAACGGACCGGCTCCACGCCATTCCAAGGTGCAGTTGCTTCCGAAGCCTCCACAACGCCGTTCCAATGTGTATGCTCAAAACTGTTACCGGCCCAAAGACCAGCACTTCAAAGGTCCCTGCTCAACACCAGCACAATTTTGTCACTGTCTGGCACCATGACCTCCGGGTCCGAGGTCCAGTTGGCACCGGTACCACAACAATACTATTATCATTCATTCATTCATTACCGCTTATCCTCACGAGGGTCATGGGGGGTCTTCGGGCGTAAGGCGGGGTACACCCTAGACTGGTCGCCAGCCAATCACAGGGCACATATAGACAAACAACCATTCACACTCACATTCATACCTATGGACAATTTGGAGTGGCTAATTAACCTAGCATGTTTTTGGAATGTGGGAGGAAACCGGAGTACCCGGAGAAAACCCACGCATGCACGGGGAGAACATGCAAACTCCACACAGAGATGCCCGAGGGTGGAATTGAACCCTGCTGTGAGGTCTGTGCGCTAACCCCTAGACCACCGTGCCGCCATACTATTATCAATACTATACAATACAATACTAACAATACTACAAGCATGAGTACTACCAGAGTCCTGTTGCCACTTTCCTAGGTAGATCAGGGACCCGGCTTAGTGGCGAGAGAGGGAAAAACTTCCAAGTCCGGTCGTGCCTCCTTCCACCTATCCTTCGGCTTCGACTTTTGTGGAGCCCTAGCGAATTAGAGTTGTCAACTATTTGTGTTTTATTTATGATTGGCAGCATTGAAATTGTTTACTACTTTATTCACCAACCCAAACAGTGTGGCCATCATCTTTATGCTATTGTGTGTTCATTTGTCATAATGTAAAGTCTGAATTCAACAGTTAGAATTAAATCAACTAACTGTTAACCTGGGCGGCACGGCAGTCTGGTGGTTAGTGCGCAGACCTCACAGCTAGGAGACCAGGGTTCAATTCCCACCCTCTTGTATGTTCTCCCCGTGCATGCGAGGGTTTTCTCCGGGTACTCCGGTTTCCTCCCACATTCCAAGAACATGCTAGCTTAATTAGCGACTCCAAATTGTCCATAGGTATGAATGTGAGTGTGAATGGTTGTTTGTCTATTTGTGCCCTGGGATTGGCTGGCGACCAGTTCAGGGTGTACCCCGCCTCTCGCCCGAAGACAGCTGAGATAGCACCCCCCGCGACACTTGTGAGGAAAAGCGGTAGAAAATGAATGAATGTCTTGGTTACCTTCTTAGGCTTCCTCATCCATGAAAATGTTGCTTTTAATACTTTTGGTGTGGGCATGTAGGCCTTTTTTTGTCACTATACCCCTCCATTTCTATTTCCAAAAATGGTCAAATGAACCTCAAAAGAATCATATTCATAAATTGAAGGTTCTTTTGTTACCTGGCTATTACTGAGGGCTATAGAACATATCTCTTAAATCAATTACTTTTATTTATTTTCTCATTTTAGTATTAATGACTAAAGAAACATCTATGGTGTTGGGGTGAATTTTGACCCATATATATTCATGTCAAGAAAAGGTAGAAAAAGTGATTGTTTTCAGCAACAGAACTTTAGTATAAAGTGAAATGAAAAAGCAGAACAGGTCCAGATCTTGGTTCACTGTACTTCTTGCCATTCTTTCCATGATCCAAATTGTAAATGTGAAATCAGCCATCAGTCAAATGAGTGAATTCACCTCACATGTCTGGACCTTGTTTTTCTGCTGGTATACTGGAAAAGCGGTCAAAATGAGAATCCCCTGAAGCTTACATGATGAGAAGAGGAGCTGGTTGTCATTGTGTTGGCTAATTGGACACTTATGATTTCAGTTTTGGCTCAAAATATTGCTTTATAGTCATATTATTATAACCGGGTCCAAACCGACCCTAACAATACAGTGGTCATAATTTCAACCAGACCATTTTAAAAATGTAGTAAAAATTATTTTTTGGTTTTATTTTGTTGAAATAGAGTTTCCTGACAAAGTCAAAAAGCCTTGATGCAATAAACAAATGTTATGTGATTCTTTTTATGCATTAAAATGTAAAACGGGTCGGTGCCGACCCTAACACAAGAGGAGGGTTAAAGCAAATATTCTTTGACCCTTTGGTGAGCTTCTCAAAATCAGCAGGCCATTTAGGACACAACTGTGATAGTATCGTTGCGTCACATTCATTGTGAATATGGAGTACTGCAGTACACAAAACTAAGATACATCTGGTTGTGATTTCCAAGCATATCTGGCACAGGATGATGTCAAAGGTCAGAAGATAACCAATCCAATGTACATAAGGCACCTGGAGTCGAAGGTCATCTTGGTGGAAATTTTTGGTGCTCTATTCATTTCACCTTTCAACATATTTACTGCTATCAGTCATCGATACATAGACTTTATGCTTTATTAGGGCAGAGAAAACATCATTTGAATTGTTGAGAATACAAGAAAATATAAATCTGGACTATTGACTTTGATAATGTGCATTGTTTGCTGCTTGACATTCCGAATCAGAAATAACTAGGTCAACAACGTAAGGCCTGACATTTGCTGGATGAAGTCAAGCGCTGATAAGATGACAGTAAAGTTGAACATAAACTGAGATTGGGAGTGGAACGCTACGCCGTCATCGTGGTCCGGCACAACCTTGCCTTTATGCTCAAGGTTGGGTTCATTTTGGGTACAACGAAGGCGCAAAACTCCGTAACTTTACTGTAAACGGCTTTAATGGCAATTTGTGTCGAAATTGTGAATTCTGAAGAAGGGAAGCTGAGCTCGAGTGCTGTTCAGAAAATTACAGGAAAAGTAAGAATTTGGGGGAAATCTGAATGTTTTGAGGGCGGCACGGTGGTCTAGGGGTTAGCGCACAGACCAGGCGAGATAAAAGAATGGTATGGTCCACTGTGTCAAAAGCAGCAGTCAGGTCTAAAAGCACTAAAATGGCTGAACCACCAGAGTCAGTTAATCCCTTGTTTATTGCAGTAAACTGGTTCCAGACTACACCGTGATAAGGATTCTTTACTAATAAATTGAATATAACCCAATGTAGTAGAATGACAGACATACAGGACAAAGGTTTTTAACATTATCAGAGCCCTTTAGACATAAAATAACACCCCTATAGTTACATTTATACTCCTATTAGTACACATAACAAGAAGAAAATAAGACATGTTATGATTGGGAGTGGGCGGCACGGTGGTCTAGTGGTTAGCGTGCAGACCTCACAGCTAGGAGACCAGGGTTCAATTCCACCCTCGGCCATCTCTGTGTGGAGTTTGCATGTTCTCCCCGTGCATGCGTGGGTTTTCTCCGGGTACTCCGGTTTCCTCCCACATTCCAAAAACATGCTAGGTTAATTAGCCACTCCAAATTGTCCATAGGTATGAATGTGAGTGTGAATGGTTGTTTGTCTATATGTGCCCTGTGATTGGCTGGCCACCAGTCCAGGGTGTACCCCGCCTTACGCCCGAAGACAGCTGGGATAGGCTCCAGCACCTCCGCGACCCTCGTGAGGAAAAGCGGTAGAAAATGAATGAATGAATGAATGTTTTGATGCTGGAAAAGTGTGAATGGGATGGAATATTCACTCAGAAGTGTTCCCAACAGTAGACTTTAACCACAGAAAACGCCATAAACACTTCCTGTCCTGATAATTATTACCCGGAGTACCCGGGTACTCCCACATTCCAAAAACATGCTAGGTTAATTAGCCACTCCAAATTGTCCATAGGTATGAATGTGAGTGTGAATGGTTGTTTGTCTATATGTGCCCTGTGATTGGCTGGCCACCAGTCCAGGGTGTACCCCGCCTCTCGCCCGAAGACAGCTGGGATAGGCTCCAGCACCCCCGCGACCCTGGAGAGGATAAGCGGTAGAAAATGAATGAATGAATGAATGAACACATTTAAAGTGTTGCTGACATGGATTGGGATAGGCTCCAGCATACCTGCAACCTTAGTGTTAGGTTATGTTAATTAGCGACTCCAAATTGTCCATAGGTATGAATGTGAGTGTGAATGGTTGTTTGTCTATATGTGCCCTGTGATTGGCTGGCCACCAGTCCGAGAGTGTACCCCGCCTCTTGCCCAAAGTCAGCTCTGATAGGCTCCAGCAGCATACCCGCAACCTTAGTGAGGATATAAAATGGATGCATGGAGGTCTCCTTTAATGTAACATGAATAGGTGGTATGTTAACATAACATATTCAGATAACTATAACCTAAACAATATAACTAGTTTACTTGCAGCTTGTAATCTGCAAAATATGAGTTTCTTTTTTGTGTGCCTTGATGTTTCAATGATATGGGAGTGATAGGAGCAGCACATACTGGCACACAAGCCAAGAGCACACTCTCGTGGCTGTCATTGTGGAAACAAAAAACAAGATTTTCCTTTACAAACCACTGGTTGTTTGGATCAGTCAATTCAGTTAAATATATCATATAGCAGACAAACACGGAATGAAGTTTATAGGATTTACAGAAAGTGTTTAATAATTATTTAAACAAAAGTAGGCAGGTGCAGAAATAATTCATAATGCCGCCTACAGAGAACATACTAACTCCTTATTTCTAAAATCACAAATACTTCAACTTGCTGGTATAGTTCATCTTCAAACAGCTAAAATAATGCATAAGGCTAAAAACAACCAATTAGCTAAAAATGTCATCCAATACTTCTCTACAAGAGAGGAGAAATATGATCTCAGGGAAGAAGTACATTTGAAACACTTCTATGCTAGGACTACGTTATGCTAGCCATAGCATTTCAGTATGTGGAATCAAACTATGGAATGGATTGAGTAAGGACCTCAAACAATGCACAACGATGAGCCAATTCAAGAAACAATACAAGCAGTTGATGTTTGCTAAATACAAGGATGAAGAGTCTTGAACCAGTCATGATGTGCTATATATATCACTATATTGACACTTACTACTCCTAGCTGTGAGGTCTGCACGCTAACCACTCAACCACCGTGGCACCCTAACGTGGAAATCACTTCATTAATTTACTTTGGTAATCAGTTGATTGTATGCAGAATGCTGGTGCCAGCAACTCATGCAGTGGTTTATACAAATAAATACTGTAAATCAGGGGTTTCAAACACGTGGCCCGCGGGCCAAATGTGGCCCGCAGGACACTAGTTTGAGGCCCCCGCCTTGATATGAAAGTTTAATGTTAGTGCGGCCCGCGCAAGTTTGATATGGATGCTGTATGGTATCATGTACCCAGAAAAAATTATTACGTTTGATTCATGTTCATGTTAAAGGTTAAATAACTGTTAATAGTTATCCTCCCTATCCGTGTGGAAGTGGTAAGTTTTTGGCTATTTAAGTTTAAAGGAAATAACTTGAAGGCTACCGTTTAGGTCGCTAGCTCTCTAGTTTGCGAGTTAGCATGTGTCTCAAGACCCTGCAGTTGCGCAATATGTTGTAAATAAAAAGAGTATAAATGTGACTATAGTCGTGTTTTGTCATGTCTACAGGGCTCTAATAATGCTTTGTTCATTTTAATCTGAAAAAAATCATTTGTCTACCCAACAACTATATGTGGTTTCTTACGTTTTTATTATTTGCCGTTTTATTGTTATTATTATATTTATTTATTTATTACTGATTGATTGATTTTCTTTATTCTTGATTTGTTTATTTATTTTTCATCTTATTTTGTGCAGAAAAATCAAAATGAAGATATTTGAGAACAGTGGAATGTTTTATCAGAGCTTTTCTTGTAGAAAATCGGAACCAAAGCACTGAAAAAGTTTGTATATTTTTCTGTTTTTAATAAATGCGTTTTTTTTTTTTTTTTTAAGAAAACCTGATGCGGCCCACCTTTGCCCAGACCCTAGCTCCAGTGGCCCCCAGGTAAATTGAGTTCGAGACCCCTGCTGTAAATAGTATTATTTTAGTTCTGGGGTAAACATTGTTGTCTGTCCTGACAATATGCCTATGCTTCTACACAGCGACACGCAGTCAGTGGAGACAGAAGGCAAAAAATTAATAATGTTAGCATAAAAAAAATGTCACGGCGTGTCGAGGGTTGGGCCCCAGATGCAGAGGAAGGCAACAAGAGGTGCAGTCTTACAGTCTTTTAAAAGGAAAAATCCAAGGCAACTTCTAAGAGGGCAACACAAGATGGTGGCGAGGTAAAAAACAAAAGAATCTCACCACTGGGCACTGCTAGGGAAAACAATAACTAGCGTACAGCAGGAGGATGGATGGATGGATGGATGGATGGATGGATGGATGGCTGGTACCGAAGTACGAGGTGATATAAAGTCCCTGAAACATCCGTGTGATCGTGTTTACATTTGTGATAAACTGTACATACAGCACAGCAGTAGTGTGATGGGACACATTAGAATAGGGGTGCTCATTAAGTCGATCGCGATCTACCGGTCGATCGCGGAGGTGGTACTGGTCGATCGCTGGTCGATCGCGGCGTGACATTAAAAAAATATCATCCCAGCATCAATGCCGTCACTTGATTGATATACAGGGCAGCCATTCAGATGACAACTGAATGTTGCCCTTCGGGCGACCAATCAAATCAAACAACGTCTCTAAGTGCAGCAGAACTTACGATGTCAGCCTATCATCCATCCCCGTTACTTGATTGACATACAGGACAACCAGTCAGATGACAACTGAATTTTGACCTTTAGGTCACCGCTCATGCGTAAACAGCGATGCAAAGTGCTAAGCTAGTCGGCGAATTGCAAGATTTTAAGCCCTCGCTAAAGTTTATGGTCACTAAAATGAGTGAAGGAGCTGGACCAAGTAAAAAGGCAAAAACTGGACCAAGTAAAAAGGCAAAAAACATATCACTTCCATACGGATATGGAATATTATACGGATATTATGATACGGATATTATCCATGACTGATAAACATTTGGAAGTGTGCTTGAGGCTGGCTATCAGCAGCTACTGTCCGGACTATGCATCCCTGGCTGGTTCAATTCAGTGCAAGTCATCAAAGTAAACTCAGGTAATTACAAAAAATGTTAATAGTTAATTATGTGTGTTTTGCAATATTGGCTCATTTGGTTATGTAAGGTACATCAACATACATTGTACGTACAAATAATCCTCAATACATTTGAAAATAAATAGATGTTTTGCATTTTTGTAGTGGGTAGATCATTTTGACTCGGTCATTTTAAAAGTAGCTCGCATGCTGAAAAAGTGTGAGCACCCCTGCATTAGAACACTTGGATGGAGGTTTGTGTGATACCATAAAAAGTGACTGCATGCGTACAAAGTTGTTGGTGCTGGGTTGTTAAGTTGCTGTTCACCGTGCACCGTTTGTGTGTTGTGTGATTTTGCAGCTGCATGTGTTTTGCTGTCAGTCCGACGTACTGCTTATCCCAAGAGAAACTCAGTAGGGGGTTGCATTTTTGTATGCGGAAGCTGAAGAGCCAACTGGTTGGTCAATGGAGGGGTGACATGTTTTGACAGCAGGAGGTTTTACAGGAGGTCAGTACTGTGTCTTGTTTCCAAAATCCTGGACAGCTTCTCTGCTTGTGACACTTCAAATACCCTCAAGGAGAAGGACATCTGGAGACTTGAACTATTTCTTTTTTCCTGCGACCTACTTCTAGCCATTCTGTCATTCACCATTCATTCATTCATTCATTTTCTACCGCTTTTTCCTCACGAGGGTCGCGAGGGTGCTGGAGCCTATCCCAGCTGTCTTCGGGCGAGAGGCGGGGTACACCCTGGACTGGTCGCCAGCCAATCACAGGGCACATATAGACAAACAACCATTCACACTCACATTCATACCTATGGACAATTTGGAGTGGCTAATTAACCTAGCATGTTTTTGGCATGTGGGAGGAAACCGGAGTACCCGGAGAAAACCCACGCATGCACGGGGAGAACATGCAAACTCCACACAGAGATGGCCGAGGGTGGGAATTGAACCCTGGTCTCCTAGCTGTGAGGTCTGTGCGCTAACCACTAGACCGCCGTGCCGCCCTCATTCACCATTCTGTCTGCTAAATTGGTAGCATGGGCCTTTTATCCAGTAATTGTGATTAACATAACATTTGAACCGGGCTGCACGGTGCGTTAGTGATTAGCAAGCAGGCCACACAGCTAGGAGACGCAAGTTCGATTCCACCCTCGGCCATCTCTGTGTGGAGTTTGCATGTTCTCCCCGTGCATGCGTGGGTTTTCTCCGGGTACTCCGGTTTCCTCCCACATTCCAAAAACATGCTAGGTTAATTAGCCACTCCAAATTGTCCATAGGTATGAATGTGAGTGTGAATGGTTGTTTGTCTATATGTGCCCTGTGATTGGCTGGCGACCAGTCCAGGGTGTACTCCGCCTCTCGCCCGAAGACAGCTGGGATAGACTCCAGGACCCTCATGAGGATAAGCGGTACAGAAGGAAGGAAGGAAGGAAGGAAGGAAGGAAGGAAGGAAGGAAGGAAGGAAGGAAGGAAGGAAGGAAGGAAGGAATGAATGAATGAATGAATGAATGAATGAATGAATGAATGAATGAATGAATGAATGAATGAATGAATGAATGAATGAATGAATGAATGAATGAATGAATGAATGAATGAATGAATGAATGAATGAATGAATGAATGAATGAATGAATGAATGAATGAATGAATGAATGAATGAATGAATGAATGAATGAATGAATGAATGAATGAATGAATGAATGAATGAATGAATGAATGAATGAATGAATGAATGAATGAATGAATGAATGAATGAATGAATGAATGAATGAATGAATGAATGAATGAATGAATGAATGAATGAATGAATGAATGAATGAATGAATGAATGAATGAATGAATGAATGAATGAATGAATGAATGAATGAATGAATGAATGAATGAATGAATGAATGAATGAATGAATGAATGAATGAATGAATGAATGAATGAATGAATGAATGAATGAATGAATGAATGAATGAATGAATGAATGAATGAATGAATGAATGAATGAATGAATGAATGAATGAATGAATGAATGAATGAATGAATGAATGAATGAATGAATGAATGAATGAATGAATGAATGAATGAATGAATGAATGAATGAATGAATGAATGAATGAATGAATGAATGAATGAATGAATGAATGAATGAATGAATGAATGAATGAATGAATGAATGAATGAATGGCCTCTTGACTGTGCCTGACCATCCTTAGACTCAGGAGCGGTATGGTTTTTGTTCCGGCATTTGCAGTCGTGTGGACAAAGAAGCGCAGGTGAAAGGTGAAGTTCTTGATTGACCTTGATTGAGTCCAGCTACGTTCCCACCCTCATGGATGGTTGTGATGGAAACAACAGAATTTCAAACAAATTAGTTTCTAATGTTTTCTGCTCTCCTGGAAGCCTCGGTCACAGCCGGTCATATTGGCTCCTAAGGTTGGTGTACGTGCATGTGACATGCTGATTTTTGAACCATCAACTAGCCACAGACTGACTGCAGAGTTTTATTTGTGATGTCAATCAAACTCTATTGGCACTTGTCATGTTTTCAGGTTGCAAAACAAACTTTGGCACTTTGTTTTTCTTTGTGCATCGTGTGTCTTTCGTATGTTTTTCCGGTGTTGAGTTTAGGCAAAATGGAAATTTATTTGTACGTTGCACTTGTGGATTCCTGATGTCTGTGTCTGATGTCTAGTGTCTATTCTATAGTATAGTCTATTCAGCAAACATTGTGCATACAAAGATAAGTGGAAAAATACTAGCAGACAAGACAGCTCCTCACATAAATGACAATTTCTCACCAGAAAGTCCTGGTTCCCCAACACGACAAAAAAGCAAAAGCAAAGCATGCAGACAAAACCCAGGGTAAAACAGGAAATGCTACCAAAACAAGAGCATAAAACAGGAACCAAGGCATAGAAGCAGAAACCAACTCAACTGTCACACAGGCTAGCTTGAGGATCGTGACAATTCATTCATTTTCTACCGCTTCTCTACTAATGTAAATTAATTTAAATTTGCCAGAATTGTTCACGATGGCGCCAACTAGTTCCCAAGTCACATTTTTTTTTAGTTTATATCACTATATTCATTTTTAGAAATGTGAAATAGCTCTGTGAAATCTGACACGGGCAAATATACCGTACTGATTAGCATCCTGTCCGCTCATTGGTTAACCAGTGATACTCCCGCTGATTGGCTAAAATTCCAGGCACCGAGACAGTTTCTTCACTCCGATCAACACCTAAACACGTCAAAGTTGAACTACTAGTCATTATATTATTATTGCTTTATTATTATTCGTTGTTTGTGTCAGCATGCTTGGTCATTAAAGCTGATTCGGATTTCATTGCAGCAGATCACATTCTAGCCATTAGGGGGCGAAAGAGACTCGAAGCCCTTAGAACCACTGCGGTAGAAATACAAGAAAGAAGATATCCCAGCTATAGAGCGGAAGTAGTTGTGCTGTTCTTCCGGTAGCGGCACATGTGCTTGGGTTCCCCTCGTGCACGCTGAAGTACGTTGGAAGAGCAACTTAAGTGCAACTACGTCGTAGTATTCGAAAAGTACAACAGACCATGAGGCCAGGTAAAGAAAAATACTATTTTATTTCGACATGTGGTACTATTTGATAGCTAAATGACTAGTCTCCGTTTATATGGCGTTAAACGTGGCCTTTTCTCTCTGCCGTGCGTAGTCAAACGCTAATGCTTTTGCGGTGCTAAAAGTAGATTGTAATGTCAACCTTTACAGGTTAATATGTATTTACTGTGTATGTGTGTGTACTATGTCGTCTATTCGAGGTACTACGTATATCGTACACATTCCGCCATCATGCTTCCTTACACGTGTAGCTAAACAAGTTTGAATTAAAACACTTTGATGGCTATGTCTTCCTATATGGACACATGCTATTTTTGCTAGCTCGTTCTATTAGTTGAGTAGTGAGTAAATGTGAGTAAACAAGTTCGGTGGGTGAAAATGATTTTTCCCGTCTAAAATTAAGTGTTTGTACTTTTGTTCTAACTTCTGTGGCGACGTTAAAAATGTTTTTAAAATGTGTAATATCAAGTCTGAATAATTGTGATGATACATGACTGATACCGCATTCACTTCTTTGCCCCAAACATTAAATAAGTTTAAGCAATTGGTCCCCTTTGCTTTACCATTGAGTCAAGACAAAAGCTGTGGTCAACCCACAGACCTTGGCAAGTACAACCTACTACGGAATATTTAACTACTTATGCTGTGAAAATCTCTTAGAAATCAACAGAGCAGCCGTTTTTGATAGTCCAGGGAAAGTCACGTCAAAGCCACATGTACAGTAAACCTCGGATATATCGGAAATTCGCTCACAACGGACAGATAAAAAAGAAGCGATTTTTCTGTAATGCATTTCCAATAAAAATTCATTGCATATATCGGATTTTTTATAACGGATTTTGCCTATTTCGGAGAAAATCTCCAGTCCCGTTCCAATGCATTTCCATTAAATTTCCCTCGCATATATTGGATGGCCGCATCGTGGCGCTCCGATTCGTCGAATCTTGACAGGCCGCTATACGACGTCATTTGCAGCGTTGCCTGCGCGTCCAGGTACATTGGAAACATAGTCAAGGAAGTGCCTTTTTATAACGGATAAAATCCGATTTACGCATATACTGGATATAAATCCCATATATGCGTAAAACGGACATTTTCCGGTATACGCATATAACGGATTTCACTTATATCGGACAAAACCAGTGGGAACAATTGAATCCGATATATCCGAGGTTTACTGTAGTATTTACAGGCACCAATTGGACTTGTTGTGGCCCAGCACTCACTATAAATCCCATAAGCAAGTGAAGATGAAAACATCTACGTGAGGAGCTGATTGTCTTGTCTACTAGTATTTTTCCACTTATCTTTGTATACACAATGTTTGCTGAATAGACTATACAATAGTAATACTATAGAATAGACCAGGGGTGGGCAAACTACGGCCCGGGGGCCACATCCGGCCCGCCAAGTGCTTGAATACGGCCCGCCTGTACTTTCCAAAGTATTTCATTTAAACTCAGCATACAACCTGGCATCATGGCTTGAGCCAACCTTTTGATGGTTGAAGTAGCTGGTTTATCAATTTCGTTATTTGATGTGGTCTGTTGTTTACAAAATGCTCCTAAAAAGGGACACAAGCACATAATAATAATAAATATAAAAAATATATATTTTCCAATAATATTAAATAAATAATTATATTAATAATACAATCAATAAAATATTATTAATTAATACCATTAATAATATTAATTAATAATATTAAATTAAGAATAATTATTAATATTAATGATATTAATTAATAATAGTACTAAATGAAAATAATTATTAAATAACAATAATAATCATTATTATTATTATGCATTTAATTTCTAACACACTTTATATCAAATAAATTTCAAAGTGCACATATAGCAGATTGCATGACACTTTTACATGTAAAACGTGTGTGAAATATACGTGTAAAAATTGACCGTTACGTGTAAAATATTATAGTCTGACCCCCCCGTCAATGTTGTTAAATCAATGCGGCCCACAAGTCCAAAAAGTTTGCCCACCCCTGGAATAGACACTAGACATCAGACACAGACATCAGAATCCACAAGTGCAACGTACAAATAAATTTCGTACACACGATGCACAAAGAAATACAAAGTGCCAAAGTTTGTTTTGCAACCTGGAAACATGACCAACAGAGTGTGCGGGGCCTATCCCAGCTGTCTTCGGGCGAGAGGCGGGGTACACCCTGGACTGGTCGCCAGCCAATCACAATCATTCATTCATAAAAAAAAAAATACATCTGATATCATATGGAAAAAATAGTCAACAGGTTAGTTTTCCCCTACTGATGTGTTGTATTTGGACCAATTCATACCAATGACTTTACCAACAAGGTTTCTTGATACCTGGACAGAATCTTCCACAAATTTTAGAAGGTTTACGCTTGTGAAAAGGTGAATCCACTGCACAAGTGTTGGTATCCATTTCCACTAAGACACACTGCTTTTTTTTATAGGGTTCAGTCCAAGAGGAGGACGGGGAGGATTTGGTGACCGCGGGGGAGGACGAGGAGGATTTGGTGACCGCGGGGGAGGACGAGGAGGATTTGGTGACCGTGGAGGACGAGGAGGGTTCAGAGGAAGAGGTAAGACTGGAGGAATTGGGAAAATATTAGGGATCGACCGATATGGTTTTTGAGCCGATACCGATTTTTTTTTTCCCATCACCCTTAGCTGATGGCCGATTTAGCTTGGGCCAATACTACTTTTGCTCCCCCAATTTACATGAAAAAAATGACAATGATAACAAATACTACAGGTCTCAAGTTTAAACAAATATTTATTGAAATGTAAACACTGAACACAGTAGGATTCAGCTTTCTTAAACACATTTAAACGGCATTATCAACTTTAAAAGGAATAAATATTCAACCATGTGCGAAACATTTCTGTCTTAGTTTAAGTTCTATCTAGCATGGATGTGATGACTGCTCCTCCACACACAAACACACCACACTGACACAATTTAGTACGATATATAAAACACAAAGCTGCCCGGCGGATGCCTGTCTGTATATCATACGGAAAAATACATCGGACGATACCGATTCAAGTAAAGAATGCAAATATCGGCCCGACGTATCGGTCGATCCTTGTAAAATATTAAAGGATCCAGGATGATTTGATTCCCTGCTGGTTTTGTAAGTTACACAGACCTAACCTCTTTGGAGAAACCAAATAATAAAGGGATAGTTCAGATTTTTTTAGTTGTATGACACCCCCATAAGCAGTGAAGTCCGTCAACAGCGGCTAATTTTTCCTTTTAATTGTGATAAGTTTTTAATTCTGTAAAGCACTTTGTGTTGCATGTCTCTGCAGGAAAAGTGCTCTACAAATAAAGTTGATTTGATTTGAAAACTCCCAGGCACCAGGAAACGTTGCTGCTAGCTTTGAGAAAAAATGTTGCCAAGAAAGTTTGGAATGTTGCTTTGTCGCCAGTTGTCAAAGTGTTACTTACACGTGTTGCACGTTACTTAGGCATCTTCTGCCGTCCACCGGAAGAACGTGTCACTAGAGTAAATGCCAAAAATTGAGTAATTATGATTGAGTTTAGCATCCTCACTGCAGTCTATATACTTAATGCATACGTCATATGGAGGACCAAAACTGCCAAAATAATAAATAAATAAATAAAAGTGAAAATAAAAACAAAAATGAAAAAAAATCTAAAAATTAAATACACAAAAATACATATAAATGGAAATAAAAACAAAAATAAAAAAATATATACATAAATAAATAAAAGCAAAAATAAGTAAAAAAAATAAAAAACAAGATTCAAAAAATAAATGCAAAAATAAATGTAGAAATAAATATATAAATATAATTACATATCAATAAATAAATAAAAGCACTCTGCTCTCATATGTATTTATTTCATGCAGCAGACAATGTCAGCTTGAAATGCAGAAGGAAAAACTATTCAAATGAGGGGGCGGTCCTAAGTGTGTCTTGGGTTGAACTGTTCGCCTATTGGTTGATCGACATGTCAGTGCGGAAAAGCTCCGTCGGGGAGGAGAGAGATCAGGCTCCAATAAGGCTTCCACCCGGAAAAGCAGGTATTCCGGGGAAGCATTATCCGAAATATCTGCTAGCAAACGGAGATCCCTGGAGATTGCAGCCATATTTACCGCCATTGAGAGTGGTGTGGTGACTTCCTCTTGCTGTGGCTGTTTGCAGGCATACCTAGTCGATTTTCGCACTCACATGTCGATCAACCAATAGGCGAACAGTTCAACCCAAGACACACTTAGGACCGCCCCCTCATTTGAATGGTTTTTCCTTCTGCATTTCAAGCTGACATTGTCTGCAGCATGAAATAAATACATATGAGAGCAGAGTGCTTTTATTTATTTATTGATATGTAATTCTATTTATATATTTATTTTTGTATTTATTTTTAATTTTTGAATCTTGTTTTTTATTTTTGTGTTTATTTTTGCTTTTATTTATTTATGTATATATTTTTGTTTTATTTCCATTTATATTTATTTTTGTGTATTTAATTTTTTGATTGTTTTTTTTTTTCGTTTTTATTTTCACTTTTATTTATTTATTTATTATTTTGGCAGTTTTGGTCCTCCATAACGTCACGCCTGCACACCACCCCTCAGTGGTTGCTGTCCTAAAGCTCAAGGTTTAGTTTTTGGATGACTGGATGTCATTTGTTTGCCCCAGGTGGATTCAGGTCCCCAGATGGAGGTGGTTTCAGAGGACGGGGTGGTGGCAGAGGTACGCCAAGAGGAGGAAGAGGAGGAAGGGGTGGCAGAGGCGGCTTTGGAGCAGGAAGGAAGGTCATGGTGGAGCCACACAGACATGAAGGTTAGTCCCGACTCATTAAAAAAAAAAAACTAAACTAATGCTAATTAGATTCTAACTGATTCTGGGTCATTATTTGTATTGTAATTATGGATTTACCTTCAAGTATGTAATCTCATGTTTCTCCTAAGGTGTGTTCATCTGCAGGGGAAAGGAGGATGCCCTGGTCACCAAGAACATGGTGGTAGGAGAATCCGTGTATGGAGAGAAACGGATCAGCGTGGATGTAAGTGGCTGAGCGGTTCATCATGCTGACTCGGTGTCATTCGGCGTCATTTACTTTTCTTTCTCGTTCAGGAAGGTGAGACTAAGATCGAATACAGAGCGTGGAATCCTTTCCGCTCCAAGCTGGCAGCGGCCATCTTGGGAGGAGTTGACCAGATTCACATCAAACCCGGCGCAAAGGTCATGTACCTGGGAGCCGCTTCTGGTACGACAGTGTCTCACGTCTCGGACATTGTTGGGCCGGTGAGTCTCGTCACAAACGCATCAGCACGCCCTGGATACAAATAGCAAGTGGCAGTGTGCAAGGCAGGATTAGAACCGCACCGTGAAGTGCTTTAGGCGAACTACAACATACTGTGGTGTTCCTAGCGTCTGTGATTTTCTCCAACTGGAGTCTTAATGTCCAAGTAGAAGCTGTAGTAATATTTATATTATATTATCCATCCACTAAATTTAAGGGGGAAAAGATTTGAACATGTATAGGCTGTACTGGCTTGTGTCCATGTTATACAATGATAATTGAAAATGAATGCCTTTTTCTAAACTGCGACTCACACGGCTAGTTAAACAAGAGGTGACCAAAAAAGTAATTCATTTGCAAACCAATCCTTGCAAATCTTGAAATGGACCAATTAGAATCGCGTTTTACCCACACCCGTTCTTGTTGGCGATCAACCAATGAGCGATGGTTTGACTAGGAAAACATCTATCATGGCGTCCCTGCCAACATGGTCTAATTCTTCAACAACTTGTGAAGGAAAAGAGCAAAAAGTGATGAAGCAGTGCCTCCTAAACAAGTATTTTATTAGCGGTTAGCAAATCAAATGATGGCACAGGTGAGTGAATCACATTGCTGTGACAATTTGAAGTGGTCACAATGAAACACCACCCATTAGATCCAATACCAAGTGCTGATTTTGCACAAGCTACAAAATCTAGCGCTTCCATTTCTCGGTGGATTTTTCTCACCTTTGCTTCACAAATTATTGTTTGACAAATTGAGCATTTTTTTCTGGATTCAAAACACTTTACTAGTACACAAATGTGTCTATTCAATAATGTTTCATTGTGGTGCACAACTTATAAATATCACTGCTTACTACGACTACCATGTGTAAGGTAGTATGGCATGCCATGTTAACATACGTTTCAGACATTCCTCCAAATACAATGCATCAGTACTGTTATCTGATGAATTATCAGCATATATTGATATATGATATCATTATGGCAGTCTTTTCATTTTACATGGGGCAAGTTGGGGCAAGTAGTTCTCACCTTAAGGATTCCCCATGGGCAAGTCATTTTTGTTTTTAATGTAGAGCCCTGCTCGAGGCAAATTAGCCCTTTAGCTTCATCATGCAGTAGTCCAGCCTGACAAAACCCGGTGGTGGTAGTGTAGCGTCCCAAGATGTAGGGCATCTAAAGTCACTCTTTTGCCAAGACAAAAACACACCAAATTGTACTGTTGTGGAGCAGAACGTGGTGGCTCCATATATTAAACACGCGCAAGCAAAGCACATCACAAACAGTTTTATACGACTTCGTCCATCCGCCTCGTTTTCCAATCAAGCTACGCTAAATCAAACCGTTTGAATAGCGATGCCTGGCGGTCGGCGGTCCATACAATCAACTTCTGTGTGTCTTCTGATGCAGGGGTTCTTTACCTTTTTGACGTTGAGGCCCAATTTTGTCAGTACAGTCGCCCGGGGCCCATTAAATATTAACACTATAGATTTAATTGATCTCATTAATTTGTTTTCAATAATAAATCAAATCCACTCACAGTTCAAACCTGAATAAAGTTTAATGAATAATGACTGTAAAGATTTTTATGAATTTTATCTTAACTTTTGCTAATAATTCATGGAACAAATCAAGCAAGAAAAAATGTAAAGTCAGACTGATTAATAAAAAAATTGATATGAAATAAAATCAATCAATAAAAAAAATTCTTATTCTTAATGAAGTCAGGATTGTACTTGTGAAAATTGAGTCTTTCGGTGGGGACTGGCACCATTTATGTCTTAATTTTTTCGTTTCCATTCATAGGTGTAGTCCAACCCCATGATTAAGAATCGCAGTTCTAATGTAGGTAGCTCCTAGCAGTAACAGCCATTGTGTCAATGATGATAGAAACATTTAATAACCAATGAATTGATGAAACCCTGAAACTTTTGTCCGTACTTTCGGTCAACCTTGCTGTACTGCAGGGGTCTCAAACTCAATTTACGTGGGGGCCACTGGAGCTAGGGTCTGGGCGAGACTGGGCCGCATCAGGTTTTCCAAAAAAAGCATTTATTAAAAACAAAAAAATTTAAAAAGCTTTGGTTCCGATTTTCTACAATAAAAGCTCTGATAAAACATTCCACTGTTCTCAAATATCTAACTTTTTATTTTTCTACACAAAATAAGATGAAAAATAAACAAATCAAGAATAAAGAAAATCAATCAGTAATAAATAAATATAATTATAATAATAATAAAACGGCAAATAATAAAAACTTAAGAAACCACATAGTTGGTGGGTAGACAAATTATTTTTTTCAGATTAAAATGAACAAAGCATTATTAGAGCCCTGTAGACATGACAAAACACGACTATAGTCACATTTATACTCTTTTTATTTACAACATATTGCGCAACTGCAGGGTCTTGAGACACATGCTAACTCGCAAACTAGAGAGCTAGCGACCTTAACGGTAGCCTTCAAGTTATTTCCTTTAAACTTAATTAGCCAAAAACTTACCACTTCCACACGGATAGGGAGGATAACTATTAACAGTTATTTAACCTTTAACATGAACATTAATCAAACGTAATAATTTTTTCTGGGTACATGATACCATACAGCATCCATATCAAACTTGCGCGGGCCGCACTAACATTTGGCCCGTGGGCCGCGTGTTTGAGACCCCTGCTGTACTGCAACCCACACATGTAAGCATATATAATTCAGAATGTGTGTGACTGTAGACAATAAAATGGTGTGTTGTGTGTTGCAGGAAGGGCTCGTGTACGCTGTAGAGTTTTCTCACAGATCGGGCCGTGATCTTCTCAACGTGGCAAAGAAACGTACCAACATCATTCCCATCATCGAAGATGCTCGCCACCCGCACAAGTACAGAATGTTGGTTGGTAGGTACACATCCTTTAACTAAAATGGTGGCATTTTCTGCAAACTGGTTACTACAGTAAACCTCGGATATATAGGACTCGGATATATCGGAAATTCGCTCACAACGGACAGATAAAAAAGAACCGATTTTTCTGTAATGCATTTCCAATAAAAATTCATTGCATATATCGGATTTTTTATAACGGATTTCGCCTATTTCGGACAAAATCTCCAGTCCCGTTCCAATGCATTTCCATTAAATTTCCCTCGCATATATCGGATGGCCGCATCGTGGCGCTCCGATTCGCCGAATCGTGACAGGCCGCTATACGACGTCATTTGCAGCGTTGCCTGCGCGTCCAGGTACATTGGAAACATAGTCAAGGAAGTGCCTTTTTATAACGGATAAAATCCCATTTACGCATATACCGGATATAAATCCGATATATGCGTAAAACGGACATTTTCCGGTATACGCATATAACAGATTCCGCTTATATCGGACAAAACCAGTGGGAACAATTGAATCCGATATATCCGAGGTTTACTGTACGAACTAATACTAAGAATCACCCTCGATCCTTTGCCCTCCTGCAAATTCCAAATGGCCACTTTTGTGGCCTTGTAGGAGGCGAGGACTTTGAAGACCCCTTTTCTTCTTCAAAGCCCTCTGTGGCATATGGCGTTTGATGCTTTATTGCAGTGATTTTCAACCTTTTTTGAGCCACGGCACGTTTTTTTTTTTTTACATTGTAAAAATCTTGTGGCACACCACTTACCAAAAATGTTCCAAAATGTCACCACGACCTCCCACGTGCATCAATAAGTCTATGGGAGGAACAAGGTAGGTGTTGCCACACGGACCAATATTACATTGCTCTGCCAGTCTTTACACCACAGACACTCCACAGTAGCCATGTTTTTACATCACCACTTTTTCTCTTTCCCAATGACCTTTCGGGAAACAATGGTATCCATGGAAAGGAATATTCCAATCTCTTGTCTACATGCGCCGTGAAAATCAAACAGAATAGTCAATAGGGCATGCCCAGTAAAACGTAAACATCAACATCACGTGATACCGGCTTCCCCAAGTTTTTCTTTCACTTGTTGGAATAACTCCGTATTGCCAGTTTTTCGTCTGTCCAGTCTTGAAATTTAGTTTGAATCAAAAACAAACTTTGCTTAGTCCAGTGTCGATTGCTGGCCTCCATTTTTAAAAGTGAAGAACGTCTGGATCTGCGTGTTACGTCATATCTGAGCATGCGCTGAAAGAACGCACCCGGGATCAATTTAAACAGGAAAAGATCAAATTCAATCTTGCTAATATTTTATAATTAAACTCAGGACATGTTTTATATAGATATATATTGTCTTTTTTAATAAAACTGCACTTGTGAATAAAGTATAGAAGGGTTTAGATCAGGGGTCTCAAACTCAATTTACCTGGGGGCCACTGGAGCTAGGGTCTGGGCAATACTGGGCCGCATCAGGTTTTCAAAAAAAAAAAAACGCATTTATTAAAAACAGAAAAACTTTTTCAGTGCTTTGGTTCCGATTTTCTACAATAAAAGCTCTGATAAAACATTCCACTGTTCTCAAATATCTTCATTTTTATTTTTCTGCACAAAATAAGATGATAAACAAATCAAGAATAAATAAAATTAATCACTAATAAATAAATATAATAATAATAAAACAGCAAATGATAAAAACTTAAGAAACCACATATAGTAGACATGACAAAACACAACTGTAGTCCCATTTATACTTTTTTAAATTTACAACATATTGCGCAACTGCAGGGTCTTGAGACACATGCTAACTCACAAACTAGAGAGCTAGCGACCTAAACGGTAGCCTTCAAGTTATTTCCTTTAAACTTAAATAGCCAAAAACTTACCACTTCCACACAAATAGGGAGGATAACTAGTTATTTAACCTTTAACATGAACAATCAAACACAATAAATTTTTCAGGGTACATGATACCATACAGCATCCATATCTAACTTGCGCGGGCCGCACTAACATTAAACTTTCATATCAAGGCGGAGGCCACATTTGGCCCGCGGGCCGCGTGTTTAAGACCCCTGGGTTAAAGGAATATTCCATCCCTGTTCAATTCTTTCCGTTTGAGCAAATAAACCAAATGCAATTGGAATATTTGGGTCCATGTATACTATTGACATAATGGCTATTGACATAGCGAGAGAAAGCTTTATTGCTTCTCCATTAAGACATCACGACGGTGTGAATACCTCGCACTAAATCACATTCAATCCACATTTTTGCCAATATTTTGCCTTTTTAAAGGCTGATCAGCTGATGAACAGCCCCATTTCACATGAACGCTTCTTTGCAATAAATTGCTTACTCTAAACATTTTTCTCACTCCCATTTCTTATTTTTGAACTTTGCTGAGAACCACCTTGAGGTCCATCAGTGCAAAATGTCCATTCTTGCAGTATTAAACTGTTGCTCAGGAGTGTACACGGTGTAAAATATGCTGCATTCCTCTCTAGGAATGGTGGATGTCATTTTTGCTGATGTTGCCCAGCCTGACCAGACGAGGATTGTTGCCTTAAATGCTCACAACTTCCTGAAGAACAGCGGACACTTTGTCATCTCCATCAAGGTACACTGACATCACAAGTGATGTTTGATCACTTTTTCAGTCACCGGCTTCTCGACAGTTGTTGTCCATGCATCACGTTTCCACGTCCACACAATACTCACGTTGTCTCTTGTCCAGTGATGGGACGTGTTTGCAGCCACAATCTACGATATTCCCGTTTACACGGCAAATGATTGTTGCGTATCGAAGATTGTTGTCATGTCACGTGTGAGCCACTAGATGGTATGCAAGTGTAGTGTTCTGTACCTGTGAAGCTTACCGTATTAGCGAAGCGTCACAATGTCACACACTTCACACTGCAAGTGTCAACCAGACATACAGCCATTCAGCAACGCAATAGGTGGATTAAGAGGCAATACCTACCAACGCATAATGCAGAATATTACACTACTATGAGCACTAACATTGTACAACAAAACACTCAGAGTACTCAAAGGGACACTACACGATATAGACCAGGGGTGCTCACACTTTTTCAGCATGCGAGCTACTTTTAAAATGACCGAGTCAAAATGATCTACCCACTACAAAAATGCAAAACATCTATTTATTTTCAAATGTATTGAGGATTATTTGTACGTACAATGTATGTTGATGTACCTTACATAACCAAATGAGCCAATATTGCAAAACACACATAATTAACTATTAACATTTTTTGTAATTACCTGAGTTTACTTTGATGACTTGCACTGAATTGAACCAGCCAGGGATGCATAGTCCGGACAGTAGCTGCTGATAGCCAGCCTCAAGCACACTTCCAAATGTTCATCAGTCATGGATAATATCCGTATCATAATATCCGTATAATATTCCATATCCGTATGGAAGTGATATGTTTTTGCCTTTTTACTTGGTCCAGTTTTTGCCTTTTTACTTGGTCCAGCTCCTTCACTCATTTTTAGTGACCATAAACTTTAGCGAGGGCTTAAAATCTCGCAATTCGCCGACTAGCTTAGCACTTTGCATCGTTGTTTACGCATGAGCGGTGACCTAAAGGTCAAAATTCAGTTGTCATCTGATTGGTTGTCCTGTATGTCAATCAAGTAACGGGGATGGATGATAGGCTGACATCGTAAGTTCTGCTGCACTTAGAGACGTTGTTTGATTTGATTGGTCGCCCGAAGGGCAACATTCAGTTGTCATCTGAATGGCTGCCCTGTATATCAATCAAGTGACGGCATTGATGCTGGGATGATATTTTTTTAATGTCACGCCGCGATCGACCAGTACCACCTCCGCGATCGACCGGTAGATCGCGATCGACTTAATGAGCACCCCTGATATAGGTAATCTCTAAGAAAATAAAAATAATAAAATGGCAAAAAATTGGCAATGTAATGTTTGAATAGAGCACTGCGCATCACATTGAATGTGCGCCATTTTGCCTTTTCCTTTTAATATTTACGCCGCCCAACAATCCTCAGCAAGTGTTGATTGTTGGGAGGAAGGCTGCGCTGCACAGCCACACTTATTCCCCCCCCCAATTGATAACTGTGACATGCCTAATTGTTGCTAATGACATCAAAACAAAGGTGTTTAATTAACCAATAAGCTGGACCCCAAAGACATGTTTATAGGAGAGATGTATTACTGGGAATTTCCAAGTTTTTTTATTTGTTGTCAGTGGTAATTTCTAATTTCAGCATACGTGTGACCATATATGATCCTCGGTTGCTGCTGTTACATATACGTCCCCATAAATAAATTAAACTTCCTTTTGGTTTGTAAATACAACTCGCTCAAACTAGTTGCAGATCAGGGCGCTGCAGAAGAATCCACACTGCTCAACATCGTATATAGAAATGGACATATGTACAACTAGTACGCAAGCCGCACCATGCCGTGTGGGACCGGCAGCAAAAGCGGCCTATTAACCCGACACCTTTCCCTTCTGCAAACAGGCTAACTGTATCGACTCCACGGCCGCCCCAGAGGCCGTGTTTGCCTCTGAAGTGAAGAAGATGAGTGCAGAGAACATGAAACCACAGGAGCAGCTCACGCTGGAGCCCTATGAAAGAGACCACGCCGTGGTGGTGGGCATCTACAGGTACATGAGTTCACATTGTTGCAGTCGTGGGTTGCCTTACTTGGCGGAAGGTCGCCATCTGGTGGACCGCTAAAAGTAGGGACGCTCATCAAATACAGCATTGGTTCCCAAGTCTGCAAACATAGGATTATTCTTCTTCTTCTATTCTATTATAATTATTATTCTATTCTATAATTTATTATAATTACTATAATTACTAATTAATTAATTACTAATACTATAATTTATTTTCTATATATTTATTTCTATAATTTCTATAATTAACACGTGCCTCCTTTAGCTTTATGCTAAGGACGCTGCTGCTGTTTTGCTCTCTAAAATTTAAATTTTAATATGCTAGCATGTGGATGAAGATTTTTTTGCCACCAGAGGGGCAAATGCGAGTTTAGGAAAATATTAACATTACAGGCATACAATGTAGTTAAATCAAATATATAAAAATATATGTAAATAATAAATAAATAATAGAATAATAAAATAAAATAGAAAAATAAATAAATAAAAATTACTAGAATAAGTATAGAATAAGTATATAATTAGATAGAATGACAATAAAGGAAGTCTATCTAATTATATACTTATTCTATACTTATTCTAGTATTTTTTATTTATTTATTTATTTATAATTTATTTATAATTTATTTATAATTTATTTATAATTGGATAGAATGACAATAAAGGAAGTCTATCTAATTATATACTTATTCTATACTTATTCTAGTAATTTTTATTTATTTATTTTTCTATTTTATTTTATTATTCTATTATTTATTTATTATTTACATATATTTTTATATATTTGATTTAACTACATTGTATGCCTGTAATGTTAATATTTTCCTAAACTCGCATTTGCCCCTCTGGTGGCAAAAAAATCTTCATCCACACGCTAGCATATTAAAATTTAAATTTTAGAGAGCAAAACAGCAGCAGCGTCCTTAGCATAAAGCTAAAGGAGGCACGTGTATTTCAGTTGCTTAAATCCAACAATGTAATGTTTGCCATTCTACACATGAAATCGTACTTATCTTGTGCAGAAAAGACGGAACATAATTGTTACGTCACCTGTTGGCAACAAACCGAAAGCTCTGTCTTCACCGTGCACACACATGCTGAAGCTGGAGTTATCTTCACCCTGGTCGGAGTTTTCCCAAAAGCTCCATCTTTAAGGACAAAAACCTACATTTGCGTGTGGATGAAAGGCCTCAATGTGTAGCATAATATTAAAAAAAAAAAAAAAAATCATAGTCTGAATACAAAAACCTTTCCCACTCTTCCAGCCTAGAGACTAGCACGCTAATGTGACACAGACAACTTCCACTCAGAGATGAGTTTGTTTTGGGGTTTTTTTTCCCCGTCAATTTAGCCGGTGTTTCGTTCAGTCCGCTGGGAGAACACTTCCCACAAACATTCCTTCTTGCCACGATAACATTTCAGTCAGATTATGTCCAAATTGCACCAGATTTCACGTCTAACAGTAGATTTTTATTAGCCAATTCCACGATTCTTTGCCGCTTATATACTGTTTCAGGACACCCACAACGCCGTTTCCATGTGGATGACACACTGAAACAAAAAATCCCTGAAAACCTTTGTGTGGGTAACGCCTTAGTGTTGGAGGAACGTGGAGAAAGTTAATTAACCTCCAACATGGTTTTATATCCATGCCGTGACCATGTCCTAACGTATAGTATTTACCTGCACTGTTTTACGAGTTCCTGGAACTTCCTTTCTGGACGCATTCATGTCACATATCAACATGAAAAGGAACGCCACACCGAGCGTTAACTTTTCCCAACTCAAATACGGCAGGAGTGGCAGCAGCTCCAATATGGTAATGGTTTTACTTCATTTGAACATGCATCAGATTACAATTGAGTGCATCCCATAATCAGTTCACAGTTCCACATGTCCAAAAGGAGTAGGAAGAAGCAAAGCTTATTAAATCCTACCCCTCCATCTGGTACTTTTACAATCACTAACTGTTACATTTGTTCACTTCCTGCTTTCCATAATACAGTTTAAGGTTTTTTTTTTTAATATATATTTTTTAATAATGTACCTTGTACCGAAGTACGCGGTGATATGAGCATCCAATGCCATAATGTGTACCATAGTGCGTGTCAATATAGTGATATATATAGCACATCATGACTGGTTCAAGACTCTTCATCCTTGTATTTAGCAAACATCAACTGCTTGTATTGTTTCTTGAATTGGCTCATCGTTGTGCATTGTTTGAGGTCCTTACTCAATCCATTCCATAGTTTGATTCCACATACTGAAAAGCTATGGCTTTTTAACGCAATATGTAGCAGTATCTTTCACCATTGGCCCGAGCGAGTGTGCTGAAGCTAGTCGCTTACTGGTGTAGTGTGGTGAGGTGTCACTACGCCAGTATCGTTGTTCTTTGGCGTAACAATGTCACTGTAGCTTGGTCATTGTGCCGTTTTTCCAAAAGGATTTATACGTGGATTAGATACTTCCATTACGTGAATTCTTAGCTGTCTTTTTGTTTTCATATCTTTTAGAAGGCACAGAAAAGACAGAAATTCCAGAAAAAATGCACCTTTCCTTTTAAACCAGGTTGACTTATCCTGGAGAAACTAAGCCCACCATGACTTATTCAGGTGCATGAATGGCAAACAGGTGGCTGCACTTCTGCCCTCTAGTGGAAGCGCATTTCATTGTTCTGGCTGGCATACAGTAAATACATGAATAAACATACATTTGTACAAAAGTAAATGAAACTTGATGATTCCCACCACCACCATGTCTCAGTGTAAAGCAGGGGTCTCAAACGTAATTTACTTGGGGGCCACTGGAGCTCGGGTCTGGGTGAGACTGGGCCGCATCAGGGTTTTCCAAAAAAAAAAAAAAAATGCATCTCTTAAACAAAAAAATTTAAAAAAAACTTCGCTTTGGTTCCAATTTTCTACAAGAAAAGCTCTGATAAAACATTCCACTGTTCTCAAATATCTTACGTTTTATTTTTCTACACAAAATAAGATTAAAAATAAACAAATCAAGAATAAAGAAAATCAATCGGTAATAAATAAATAAATATTATAATAAAAATGGTAAATAATAAAAACTTAAACCACATATAGTTGCTGGGTAGACAAATGATTTTTTTCAGATTAAAATGAACAAAGCATTATTAGAGCCCTGTAGACATGACAAAACACGACTATAGTCACATTTATACTCTTTTTATTTACAACATATTGCGCAACTGCGGGGTCTTAAGACACATGCTAACTCGCAAACTAGAGAGCTAGCGACCTAAACGGTAGCCTTCAAGTTATTTCCTTTAAACTTAAATAGCCAAAAACTTACCACTTCCACACGGATAGGGAGGATAACTATTAACAGTTATTTAACCTTTAACATGAACATTAATCAAACGTAATAATTTTTTCTGGGTACATGATACCATACAGCATCCATATCAAACTTGCGCGGGCCGCACTAACATTAAACTTTCATATCAAGGCGGGGGCCTCAAACTAGTGTCCTGCGGGCCACATTTGGCCCACGGGCCGCGTGTTTGAGACCCCTGGTGTAAAGTGATTTTGGTGCCGCCATATTACACAAGCAATTGAATTTAGTCACTTGGCAAATCTTGTGAGCTTGCGTCCCTGCAGCAATACATGATTTGTGTGCATCCTTTCACGCTGAAGAGTTATATCCACTTTTGTCATTTCTCAGACCGCCACCCAAAGGGAAGAAATGAGACTGGTTGAAGGAACCACGCTCAACCACCATCTGCCACCTTGCTTTTCCTTCTTTGCTGCTCAGCCACATGATATCCTACCAGGACGTGCAAAACACCCCCAACTGGACTGTACCTGTTTTGCTTGGATTTACTTTTACTATTCCATTATAGCAATGATGGGTTTTGAGTGCGGGCAGTACTGTTTTTTTTTTTAACATTTCTATTATGTACATCTTTATCTTGTGCTCTTTTTTTTTTCTTGTCATCCATAGAGATGTCCCAGTATGTCTAGCACCAACTTGCTGTCAAACATTTTGTGGAGTTTGGCAACATGTCGTCATGCTATATGATGCTATTTCATTTAATAGTGAATACCATCAATGGACATGCATGGGGATGGCTTTGGAAAAAGAGTGTTTAGTTTTGTCAACATTTTTATTACAGACAATGACAGTGCTGCCATTATGATGACATATGAGCTTTTACACTGTAAATAAAACTGTTGCTTTACACAAATGTTTTGTTGCAGTCAAACTACAAACTATAATTCCCGAATGTTCAATTCCTGCACAGCCGAAAAGTATAATAACTTGATGTTGCTCGCTTTTTTTAAATGTAAATTTTCGACAAGCAAGGAAAAAAAACAGCTTTTAACAGCGTACGCGCGAAATACCAACACTTTTTGAACAGTTTGGTAAATTGAAGTGTCTTGAATTTCCCCGACTATCCGCTGTGGATTTGTTTTGGCAGCCATTTTGTGGGAAATGTCTCCGGAACGCGCGGGACCGTGCTGGCTTGGCATCGGGAGTGCGCCCCAATGCAGCGACCGATACTAACATCACGGAGGGGCTGAGCAACCCGCAGCTAACCTTCAAATGAAGGGAACTCTTTCCACCACGACGGCTTTTATGGCTTAACCAGCGCACTGGAAGAAGGCAAAGTGCCGGCTGCCTCCTTAATCCCAATGTCAGTCTTTTATTAGCTAGCATGTCAGCTAACAGCTAACCAATGTTAGCCTGGCGCCTTCACTGGACTCAAATTAGATAACGGAATTTGGAACCAGGTGCCTCTTGCTCTTGTGTGATGGTATCGTGTGTGTCAGAGAAGAAATGAAGATAAAATTGACAGTGACAAGATCGGGCTTGGAGGTGTCGGTGTGAGGCGGTGGGCTGCCCACCTCCCCTTAAGGCACGGCTAAATGAGTTGCGCCGGCGAACAGCCCCCTTCGTCACCGCTCCACCAGAGTTCCCAAGACTAACAATTTACTAGGAATTCATAATCTCGGAGATTACCCTGCGAATACTGTACATCGTATTCTCGTTTTTTTGGAGGAAGAACAGCAACTGGGGAGGGGGCTCTGTTCTTGTGGACGGAGGGAGAGTGGGGTTCCGAACATGGCTGCTACGCGGAACTTGCTTCGACACACCGCCTGAGGTAAGCAGTAGCCGGTCTACGGTGTTTCTTTCTACACCTGCATGGAACGAACTCATTGGCTCTTAATTGCTTTGGAATATGCCCGAAAGACGCTGAGCGATCAATCGGGGGTGTGGGGGGAGCTTCGTGGAACTGTAAGGTCGGGTTAGTCGTCCCTGTCACCGGCCTTTTGGCTCATCAGCTGGGTCATGTGAGAATCTCCACGTTACATGGAAAGAGAGCAGGATATGATGTATGAATTGCTTTTAAGAGCGTTACCCAATGTAACATGTTAACACCTCACATGTAGTGGAGCCACGTCACCCCAGTCGTGTGTTCTGATGAACGACCCCGATTTCACGTAATGCGGCGTCCGTGTCCATTAGTTTCTTCATTGGCACACATTTGTCATTTTTTTTAACCAGCTATACTTCTGTTGAGTTGACTATTTGTTAGTCTGATTGATGCGGCGCCCCCCCCTCCCCTTTTCCGTGTGCGTGTGTGTATCCAGGCAAGTTTCGGTAACGCTACGTTTTAATACTGTTAAAAAAAATCATCATTATTGCATGGAATTGGGTTTAAAACACACATAAGCGCCATAATGAGATGATATTCTGTCATATGAACACACGTAGACTGCGATTGGAAAGCAGATCCCTCTTGCATGGGGTGATCCTGCGACCTCCCTCCAGTTGGAACACCAACGGAAGGGGCTGCCGGCAGCCCAAATCTCAGGAAGAAATGTGGATTTATGAGTGGCGCATGATGGACGGTATATGGGTGTCCTCTGGTCAAAGATGACAGTAGCGATTTTTGAAGATTGCAACACACGCGACCCCCCCCCCCCACCCCCCCACTCCCCCCCCACTGTCCTCTGGAGATCCGCAGCATTTCATCTGCCGTGGCAGCTAATGCTAGCAGTTAGCTTAGCTACCGCATCAGCTCCAGCCCCTACCCTGCCCTGGAGTGGAGGGAGGCGAGCATCACTTTGCCTGAAGATGGTGGCCCCCCTGTAGAGGGAAGGAGGCTGATGGTGGGCCAGGTGGCTCCGTCAAGACCTCATCCTGCATTCACTGACATTTCCCAACACAGATTCACATGTGCTGTTTTATTTATTTATTTATTTATTTATTTGGACCTTGAATTAGCCACAAGGTTGTACCTTGCCTTGACATTGGGCACTCACCCTAGTCCGGGGCTTTTCAAATAGTGGGGCGGGTCCCCCTGGGGGCACACGGTAAACTGTCAGTGGGGCTACATAGACATGGTATATACCAAAAGAAAAAAATAGAGAAAAAAATGAGATAAAGTTTGTTTCTACCTTTTTCCATTCTTTAGTAATCAGCAGTAGAACATAGCAAAATATCATCCATCCATCCTTTTTCTATGCCACTTATCCTCACTAGGGACAGCCTATCCCAGCTGTCTTTGGGCGAAAGGCGGGGTACACCCTGGACTGGTGGCCAGCCAATCACAGGGCACATATAGTCAAACAACCATTCACACTCACATTCATACCTATGGACAATTTGGAGTGGCTAATTAACCTAGCATGTTTTTGGAATGTGGGAGGAAATTGGAGTACCCGGAGAAAACCCACGCATGCACGGGGAGAACATGCAAACTCCACACAGAGATGGCCGAGGGTGGAATTGAACCCTCAAGTCTCCTAGCTGTGAGGTCTGCACGTTAACCACTAGACCACACTCACATTCATACCTATGGACAATTTGTACTCACCAATGAACCTAACATGCATGTTTTTAGAATGTGTGAGAATGTGGGTTTTTGGACTGGTGGCCAGCCAATCCCAGGGCACATATAGACAAACAACCATTCACACTCACATTCATATCTATGGACAATTTGGACTCACCAATGAACCTAATATGCATGTTTTTGGAATGTGGGAGGAAACCGGAGTACCCAGAGAAAATCCACGCACACATGGGGAGAACATGCAAACTCCACACAGAGATGGCCAAGCCGCGATTCCAAGCCAGGTCTTCCCCATCTCCTGACTGTGTGGCCAACATGCTAACCACTTGGTAGCAAAATATCAGTTCTCAACAGAAAAGGGAGAAAAAAGGCTTTTTGTGAAAAGATTTGACACAAATTTAGCTATACTGTACAAGGTAAACAACAATGCCACAACATAACACAAAAAATGGTTGTATTACATGAAAGTAACCCTTTTTTTTTAACAAATATTACACACTTGAGCTATTTACAATTTTCCAATTTACATCTGAACTGCATATGTGCACGTGTTAAAATTTCCTGTCAATGTGTTAACTCCTTTGCTCTCTACGGCGATATGCCTTTTCACTTCCTGAGCATGGATTTCTAAGGGAGAGATGCAGGCCGACCTCTTATAAAATGCACTTCTGCCACCTTGTGGACGTTTTTTCATGTTAAAAATGTACCAAAAAACACGCTCTTTTATTGTGCAGTTGCATCATCACCTCTTTATAACTCCCATGCAAAAAAAAAAAACATAAAAGACTTATACATATGTCTTTTAGGTACAGTACATCTTTGGGATCGAGACGTTGGGTTGGAAAAAAAAACGTATGACGACGTCTTTAGTAGTGACTGTGATAATGTTTTTATCAATTACAGTAAAAGCATTTAAGATGATTGACTTGTTCTGTAATAATATTCTCACAGGAAGATTTGAAGGACCCCAAATAGGGCCCCAATGACTGGGTTTGGGTAAATACGCTCCTGTGGATACAAATAGGGGGGTCCACAGCATTTGTTGGTGCCCCCAAAAAAGCAAAAACCGAGAGGGGGGCGGGGCAAAGCGTAAAGTAAGTGGCCTTGCTATAACTTCTTAGCATACCGTAGCTTCATTGGATTTCCTTCAGTCTGTTTACAGTGGGGCGGCACGGCGGTCTAGTGGCTAGCGCGCAGACCTCACAGCTAGGAGACCAGGGTTCAATTCCACCCTCTGGCATCTCTGTGTGGAGTTTGCATGTTCTCCCCGTGCATGCGTGGGTTTTCTGCGGGTACTCCGGTTTCCTCCCACATTCCAAAAACATGCTAGGTTAATTGGTGACTCCAAATTGTCCATAGGTATGAATGTGAGTGTGAATGGTTGTTTGTCTATATGTGCCTTGTGATTGGCTGGCGACCAGTCCAGGGTGTACCCCGCCTCTCGCCCGAAGACAGCTGGGATAGGCTCCAGCGGTAGAAAGCGGTAGAAAATGAATGAATGAATGTTTACAGTGGAACCTTGGCTAGCTGGTGTCATTCGTCTGTCCCAGTCGGCCCGACTCTTAACTGAAACGTACTCTAACCAAATCATTTTCCCCCCAAAAGCCAAAACAACCTATACGTATATGTAAATTCACAGTTATAGTTTTACATGAAGACACCACCCTTGCTTCTCATGTGTAGAATGATAAATGATAATGGTTGAATAACAAAGGAACTCTGGTACTACTGTTGTCTGCGGGTCCCTAGTGGCCGCAAAACCCGAACCAGCTGCTTAGAAACAAACATCTAAGCCAGGGAAGTCCAAAGTGTGGCTGGGTTTTTAATGACCATTAGGATATTGTAAAAATAAAATTAATTCATTGTTTCTTATTAATGTTTTTTAATTAATTAATGAATTAATTAATATTTAGTAAATGAATTTGCTTTGTCACCTATAACACATATGTTTTGTTTGTATAGAAAGCATACAATATGTTGACCAAATTGGATTGGTTTTGGAATCATAATGTACAAAATACAGTATATCATAGTGGCCCTCAGGCATCCTTTACATTTTGGACACCCCCAGTCTACGCTGTAGGCACTACAGTCGTCCCTCGTTTATGGCGATTATGTTAATTGGTTCCAGACCTGAACGCGATGCAATGTTAATACATTTCATATTTTTCGAATTACAGCTTAAAAAACCTGTTTATGATCTTCTAAATATAGTTTCCATTGTTAGAGCCCTCTAGACATGAAATAACACCCCCAGAGTCATGTTTAAACTCCTATTACTCAACATAGTAGACATCATAGAAAATAAGCCATCTTAGACATAAATAACTAAGATAGATGCACACATAAGCATTGACAGCGTACTTCCTGGTTTTTGATGTCTCATCAAAGCAAAGTGACTTGACACCTAGAGACCAGTTGAGAATACTAACTAGTATTCTCCAACTAATGATTAATGTAATAACTGACTAATTGGTCGATTATTATTTGGATTAATTAATTGATGAATCAGATTTTTAAAAACCCACAATTTTATACATTTTTTCCGAAGTAGAAGATTTGAACTGACAGAGCAAATAAGTATACAAACACCAGGTTGCCACTTGAATATTCTGTTAAAATTATGTAAAATAATAAAACTAGCAAAATGTTTGTCAAATAGCTTTAGTTCAACAATAAATGTTTAGTTCAACAATAAATGTACACAAAAATACAATCATGATCATTTTCTTAGTTGATTAATCTGAAGCTAGAGGAGTAATTTCCACTAAGGAAATGCAAAAACATTCACATTTGAGAGGCTGAAATCAGAGTATATTTACATTTAAAAATACTAACTATTAATTACTTTATGATTAATTGGATTAATTAGTCACTGATTGTTGCAGCTCTTTCAATTCACAAGCGAACAAGACAAAGCCAGACAAAGGGGATGTTTACGCCAACAACGAGAAAAACTGTGTTTTATTTTTATTATTTATTTATAATTATTTTTAATTGTAGTATTGTGGAACATTGGACTATTTTGCCACAGATCCTGTATAATATGATATAATATAATATTTATAATATCATTATAAGTCTGGCCTCAGCAACTAACTAGTCGCCAGCAGGACAAGCTTACCCTCGTAATGGCTGAGCTTGAATGACCACCAATAGCATGGGTATAAAAAAGGCAATAATTATAATGATATTGAACGACATGAGGAGGTAGAACTCATAAGTTGACAAGATGACCAACATGAGGAAGGGAGAATAAATAGCAAGGAGCTACCCAACCACATCGATATAAATACGCTGGAACTTCACAACAAAATAGATCAACAGCTAGATGACATGGAAAACTTAACACAACATGTCAAGGAATTGACAAATGACCATGCATCATTTTGTAAACAAATTGCTGAAATTTGTAAAAATGAAAAAAAATTCTCGTTCTTATGCTACTTGTTCCCGACAGTTTCTGATAAGAAAAGTATTTAAAAATAATCCAATATTCAATTTAGATCAGGGGTCTCAAACTCAATTTACCTGGGGGCCACGGGAGCTAGGGTCTGGGTGAGACTGGGCCGCATCAGGTTTTCCAAAAAAAAACCCCAAAAAACGCATTTATTAAAAACAGAAAAATGAATCAACTTTGCTTTGGTTCCGATTTTCTACAAGAAAAGCTCTGATAAAACATTCCACTGTTCTCAAATATCTTCATTTTTATTTTTCTACACAAAATAATTCATCAAGAATAATGAAAATCAATCAGTAATAAATAAATATAATAATAATACAACAGCAAATAATTAAAAATTAAGAAACCACATATAGTTGGTGGGTAGACAAATGATTTTTTTCAGATTAAAATGAACAAAGCATTATTAGAGCCCTGTAGACATGACAAAACACGACTATAGTCACATTTATACTCTTTTTATTTACAACATATTGCGCAACTGCAGGGTCTTGAGACACATGCTAACTCGCAAACTAGAGAGCTAGCGACCTAACCGGTAGCCTCCAAGTTATTTCCTTTAACTTAAATAGCCAAAAACTTACCACTTCCACACGGATAGGGAGGATAACTATTAACAGTTATTTAACCTTTAACATGAACATGAATCAAACGTAATAATTTTTTCTGGGTACATGATACCATACAGCATCCATATCAAACTAGTGTCCTGCGGGCCACATTTGGCCCGCGGGCCGCGTGTTTGAGACCCCTGATATAATGCCTACATCTCCCTGGGAATATGTATGATATGAATGCATTGTGATTGACATCACTTTACATACAATTACATTACTAACGGGGTACATTACTAATTTTCCTAGTGGTCCACAAATGGCCCGTGGACCGCACTTGGTTTAGATATTTCACAGGAAGCGGGGAGTGTTAACAAATGAGTGTGTTTTTGTGGCATTAGCAGGCAGAGGCTGGTTGCAGGCTTCCCCAGTGGTGCACACAGACCGGGCTTGTGTAGGTGCATTAAACATTAAACATTAAACTTTCATATCAAGGCGGGGGCCTCAAACTAGTGTCCTGCGGGGCACATTTGGCCCGCGGGCCGTGTGTTGAGACGCCGGTCGAGTGGTTAGCGCGCAGACCTCACAACTAGGAGACTAGGGTTCAATCCCACCCTTGGCCATCTCTGTGTGGAATTTGCATGTTCTGCGGTTTTCTCCGGGTACTCCGGTTTCAAAAACATGCTAGGTTAATTAGCCACTCCAAATTGTCCATAGGTATGAATGTGAGTAAATGGTTGTTTGTCTATATGTGCCCTGTGATTGGCTGGCCACCGGTCCAGGGTGTACCCCGCCTCTCGCCTGAAGACAGCTGGGATAGGCTCCAGCAGCCCCCGCGACCCGCATGAGGAAAAAGCGGTAGAAAATGAATGAATGAATGAATGATTTTGACATCAGGACATCATGAACCTAATAACGTTTTATTCACTTGGAGTAATTTGGCTCCGTAATAATAGCCTAGCTTGTGTAAGAAGCAAAACAGAAGGCTTTCAAAAGACGCTTCCCATACTAAATAATGAGCATGATGGTGGCGGACATTTAAGGTATGAGTATGATGAAAACAAAAGATCAGCAATTGCACATTAGAGCGTCTTAGTGCGTCTTCATTTAGTGTTACGGCAGGTTTTTTCTTCTCAACGCATCGTTGGGTCAACGCCAGGTCGGGAGCAACAGGCTCCAGCAGTCAATGCGGTGTAGTGTCAAGCTAGCAGATAAAGTATGTCCTTCCACCAAGTTACTAATCCTTGCCTCCATTGCCGCAAATAAGCTCCATTTCTTAGTATCATTAATCCTTTCCTGATGGTCGCCAGTTTTCTCCCGTCACCCTTTCATATGTGGAAGAATTTCCTGTTGGTTCCATGAGGGAGCAGGAAAGCAACCCCAAACCATGACTTTGCCACCCACATGCTTCGCAATTGGTATGAGATTCTTTGCATCAAATGCCGTCTTTGTTCACGCTAAACATGTCCTCTGTCACTGTCCAATAAGTTCTGGTCTTGGCTTGTAACAAGCCTAAGCCTTGACTTGATGTTTCTTTCAAATTTTTCTGACAGTAAGCAGGGCTCTCCATTAAAAACAAAAATGACTTACCCATGGATGGGGAATCCTTAAGGTGAGAACTACTTGCCCGAATTTGCCCCATGTAAAATGAAAGACTGCCATAATGATATCATATCATTTACTACATACTACCTTACACATGGTAGTCGTAGTAAGCAGTGATATTTATAAGTTGTGCACCACAATGAAACATTATTGAATAGACACATTTGTGAATCCAGAAAAAAATGCTCAATTTGTCAAACAATAATTTGTGAAGCAAAGGTGAGAAAAATCCAGCGAGAAATGGAAGCGCTAGATTTTGTAGCTTGTGCAAAATCAGCACTTGGTATTGGATCTAATGGGTGGTGTTTCATTGTGACCACTTCAAATTGTCACAGCAATGTGATTCACTCACCTGTGCCATCATTTGATTTGCTGCCGCTAATAAAATACTTGTTTAGGAGGCACTGCTTCATCACTTTTTGCTCTTTTCCTTCACAAGTTGTTGAAGAATTAGACCATGTTGGCAGGGACGCCATGATAGATGTTTTCCTAGTCAAACCATCGCTCATTGGTTGATCGCCAACAAGAACGATTCAGTGTGTGGGTAAAACGCCGACTGTGGACGGTCTAAATCAGTGATTTTCAACCACTGTGCCGCAGCACACTAGTGTACCTTGAGAAACCGTCAGGTGTGCCGTGAGGAATTATCCAATATCACTTTTTATAATTAGCATTTATTAATCATCATTTGCAAATATTATGTCAATAGCCATTATGTCAATAGTATACATGGACCCAAATATTACAATTGCATTTGGTTTATTTGCTCAAATGGAAAGAATTGAACAGGGATGGAATATTCCTTTAACCAATCCGATTGAGGTATCTTGTACCCGCTCAAACGGAAATTTGTCAGGGTGCCTTCTTCTTTGTGGTGTTTTTCTTCAAGCAGCTTTCGTTTGCATTACCGCCATCTGTGAAACAGAATCTAAACCAGGGGTGGGCAAACTACGGCCCGGGGGCCACATCCGGCCCGCCAAGTGTTTGAATACGGCCCGCCCAATCTTTCAAAAGTATTTAATTTAAACTCAACATACAACCTGGCATCATGGCCTGAGCCAACCTTTTGATGGTTGTATCAATTTCGTTGTTTGACATGGTCTGTTGTTTACAAAGTGCTCCTGAAAAAAGAGACACAAGCACATAATAATAATAAAAATTAAAATAATAATTATTATATTATTATTATAACTATTATGATTATTATATTTATTATATTAATGCTAATTATTATATTAATTTTATATATAATAATATTGTTATATTTGCATATTTTACATAATAATAATATAATAATTATTATTTTAATTTTATTTTAATTATTATAATATTTTATTATTTTTAAAATATTTAAATATAAATATAAAATAATAAATAATAATAGCAGATTGCATGACAATTTTACAGATACAATAATACCAGGTGGACTGTTACGTGTAAAATATGCGGCCCGCGGTCAAAAAGTTTGCCGGCCCCTGATCTAAACCCTTCTATACTTTATTCACAAGTGCAGTTTTATTCAAAATGAAAATATATATCTATATAAAACATGTCCTGAGTTTAATTATAAAATATTAGCAAGATTGAATTTGATCTTTTCCTGTTTAAATTGATCCCGGGTGCGTTCTTTCAGCGCATGCTCAGATATGACGTAACACGCAGATCCAGACGTTCTTTAGTTTTAAAAATGGAGGCCAGCAATCGGCACTGGACTAAGCAAAGTTTGTTTTTGATTCAAACTAAATTTCAAGACTGGACAGACGAAAAACTGTCAATACGGAGTTATTCCAACAAGTGAAAGAAAAACTCGGGGAAGCCGGTATCACGTGATGTTGATGTTTACGTTTTACTGGGCATGCCCTATTGACTATTCTGTTTGATTTTCACGGCGCATGTAGACAAGAGATTGGAATATTCCTTTCCATGGATACCATTGTTTCCCGAAAGGTCATTGGGAAAGAGAAAAAGTGGTGATGTAAAAACATGGCTACTGTGGAGTGTCTGTGGTGTAAAGACTGGCAGAGCAATGTAATATTGGTCCGTGTGGCAACACCTACCTTGTTCCTCCCATAGACTTATTGATGCACGTGGGAGGTCGTGGTGACATTTTGGAACATTTTTGGTTAGTGGTGTGCCACAAGATTTTTACAATGTAAAAAAACGTGCCGTGGCTCAAAAAAGGTTGAAAAACACTGGTCTAAATAAACGATTCTGATTGGTCCATTTCAAGATTTGCAAGGATTGGTTTGCAAATTAGCACCGGAATTACGCAGTCCGTGTTTTACCAACACCCAACAAGAACCGCTTTTAAAAAAACTCTTGGCAGTATAGCATGCCAAAGTGCATTTGCCCGACGGGAATATCACTGATTGGATTTACTTGCCCAAATTTTGATTTAACTTGCCCCGGGCCATCGGTACATCGTTATTGTCGAGCCCTGGACAGTAAGGGTTTCCTCCTTGCACGCCTCCCCTGAAAATCAGTCTTGTGCAGTCTCTTTCAGCGCTGTGATCATAGCTGATCATTTTTTGAAGCGTCTTGTACTCTGCTCGTGCTCTGGTCTTGTTCACAGTTTTTTTTTTTTACTTGCGTTCCACTTGTAAATGACTTTCCGTATAGCGGAACGGCTAATTTCATATTGTTTGAAGATCTTTTGGCAGAAAATGTAGTCAAGAGTTGAACAATATGTCCCAAATATGAATCTGTATAGTCTTGCACTTGCGTATACTTTGTACATACTGTATACATACATAGATACTACAGGTGTAATGCTATGGGATCAATTGGTACGGTCCAGAGTTGTTCCGAGTTTCCACACGCTACTCATGAAGTGAATGACGGGAAGTGTTTACAGCGTCACACATCAACTCCGTAAACAAATACAGTACATCCCAGTGTTTGGGTAGCGGGTGTCGTGGCTCACGATAGTGCATCTGCGTGTTACACGTCATTGGAGATGATATACACCATTCCAGGAACCAATCATAACCGCAGGCTTGGTCAACACTTGAGCTAATCCGATACCAGTACAAGATCAGTATAGCTGTTACTGATACCGATACATTTTACGAGGCCAACCAAAAATATTTTTATCCAAGGACTTATTCCCTGAGTTTGTAAACAATATAATATAACACTCACACACACATATCTAGAAATATAAAGTGGAACCTTGGTTAGTGTCATTAATACTTTATAGAAGGGATTCAAACTGAAATGCACTCCAACCAAATCCATTTTTATGTAAATCCAGTCAATCTATTCCAGAAAGCCAAACATTATCACAAAACACATTTTTACAGTCTGACAATTATATCTTGAGGGCGGCACGGTGGTCTAGGGGTTAGCGCACAGACCTCACAGCTAGGAGACCAGGGTTCAATTCCACCCTCGGGCATCCCTGTGCATGCGTGGGTTTTCTCCGGGTACTCCGGTTTCCTCCAACATTCCAAAAACATGCTAGGTTAATTAGCCACTCCAAATTGTCCATAGGTATGAATGTGAGTGTGAATGGTTGTTTGTCTATATGTGCCCTGTGATTGGCTGGCGACCAGTCCAGGGTGTACCCCGCCTTACGCCCGAAGACAGCTGGGATAGGCTCCAGCACCCCCGCGACCCTTGTGAGGAAAAAGCGGTTAAAAATGAATGAATGAATTATATCTTGATAGGAATGTGATCCTGATAAATATCCATACATCCATGACATATTCGCCATGCGTGTCTCTCGCCTCCAGACACTCTTCATAGGACGACGAACAGAGTGAGACATCTTGTCAGTCATAGAGTCACGTCGTCTAGCATAAAATACAACAAAAAAGTGGAGTTTCGTGAGGAACAATGCCAAGTAACGTAGTAGAAGTTTACACAAACAAATGCCACAGCCCCTGTGTGGGAATATTAATAATAGTCCATCAACACTAGAGAACCAGAAATTATTTGAAATTAGTAGCCATAAAACATAAAAAGCAACAAAATACACCTCAAACATAGCCACCAGACACACTTCTACAGTACAGAGATGTTTGGTCGGCGAGGTAAAGACTATACGTACAAAATGCGAAAATTGACGCCTATCACCATAATAGATATATTGATTTATCGAACAATTCATAATAATAATTGCGAGTCCTGGATAAATTGACATATTAGTGTCTGTGCCATCTGTTAGTCTCTCTGTGCTACACAGGCTGGATGACAAGAGGGTTCACTCTGCACGTCTGTGTGTATTGTCTCCATATGAGTCGCTGAGAGTACTTCCTGTCCCTCAGAGTGCCTTGCCGTACAGTTTTTGTAAAAAAAAAAAAAAGGTTTGAAAGCACATGTTTGGAGCTCACACAGTAGTTGCTTAATATTCTACATCAGGGGTCTCAAACCCGCGGGCCGCATTTGGACTGCGGGCCGCTACTTTGAGGCCCCCACTTTGATACCAAAGTTTAATGTTGAAACGACAGCTTAAAGATGTGTGCACACCGGACACAATTAACATGATTTTGCCCCGCCCATACTGTTACCCTACCCTGTTACCCCGCCCTGTTTTGCTTTGGATTAGCAATGAAGCTAAAGGCTTATGACGCTGGGTACAAATAGGAATAGCAGGAAATGATTTGGAATAAAAGGGAAAATACACGTCAAGATAAAGCATCTCATCAAACATGTTAAAGTTACGACGCTGCTCCCAGATGGAACTGAGTACGATGCTAACTTGCTAATTGGGTCAAATTATTAAGTTTCATTAATGTTCATGTTAAAGGTTAAATAACTGTTAATACTGTACATTTGAATCTGAAAAAATAATTTCTCTACCAACTATATGTGGTTTCTTACGTTTTTCTTATTTGCTGTTTTATTATTATTTTACTTATTTATTACTGATTGATTGATTTATTTGATTTATTCTTAATTAGTTTATTTTTTTATCTTATTTTGTGTATAGAAAAATAAAAATTAAGATATTTGAGAACAGTGGAATGTTTTATCAGATATTTTGGTGTGGAAAACCGGAATCAAAATACTGAAAAAGTGTAGGGTATAGCAGAGGCAAAAGCATTGAAGATAGTTTTTTTGTTGATTTTTTTTTCCAGTTTTTAATAAATGCGTTTTTTTGTTTTTTTTTAAACCTGATGCGGCCCGGCTTCACCCAGAACCTAGCTCCGGTGACCCCCAGGTAAATTGAGTTTGAGACCCCTGTTCTACATTATACGTTGGTAGTGTATTGTCTGTTTTCATCCACCTATTGTGTTGCTCTGTGTGTGTAGTTCTTTTGACACCAGGAGTAGGAATTGTGTTTGATGTTGTGACGCTCTGCGATTTGTAGCTAATATGGTATGTCTCACACAGGTACACTACACTTGAGTACCATGTAGTACACATCTAAATGTGATATGACACAACGATAATCTTGAAAGATAATCTTAATGATAATTGTTATTTTTTAGTTGAAATTATCGTCGATAATTAATAGCACAATTATTGACCACCGTGACAGACTTAGGTGTGTTCACAGAAAGTCATGGCAGAAGAAATGTTGTCGTTTAACACAGCTAAGTAGACAGTTTTTCAAGAAATGCTGCTAACGTTTGACAGAAACACTTTACACAACTTTACAGAGTGAAAGATGACATTCATTCATTTATTTTCGACCGCTTATCCTCACGTCTTCAGGCAAGGGGCGGGATACACCCTGGACTGGTGGCCAGCCAATCACAGGGCACATATAGACAAACAACCATTCACACTCACATTCATACCTATGGACAATTTGGAGTCGCTAATTAACCTAGCATGTTTTTGGAATGTGGGAGGAAACCGGAGTACCCGGAGAAAACCCACGCATGCACGGGGAGAACATGCAAACTCCACACAGAGATGGCCGAGGGTGGGGAAAGACAAAATAAGAAGCCAAAAAGTTACCACTTCCACACAAACTAGGAGGAGAATTCATTCATTTATTTTCTACCACTTTTCCTCACAAGGGTCATGGGGGTGCTGGAGCCTATCCCAGCTGTCTTGGGGCGAGAGGCGGGGTACACCCTGGACTGGTGGCCAGCCAATCACAGGGCACATATAGACAAACAACCATTCACACTCACATTCATACCTATGGACAATTTGGAGTCGCTAATTAACCTAGCATGTTTTTGGAATGTGGGAGGAAACCGGAGTACCCGGAGAAAACCCACGCATGCACGGCTGAGGGTGGAATTGAACCCTGGTCTCCTAGCTGTGAGGTCTGTGCGCTAACCACTCGACTGCCGTGCCGCCCTGTAAATAACATTAAAAAAAAAATAATTCTCCAGTCATATTTTGTCATTGTACGTTTCTTGAAAATGGAATGTTAAAATGTCATCGTACATCGTCTTATCTCATCCTCATGGATCAATCTCCAATCTCAGGCATTGTCTCATCTCATGACACCCGTTTTACAAGCAGAAAACACTTTGAAATGCATATATCTCATGATAAAAAGGGTTAACTGAATCCTTCATTAAAAGACACGATATGGCGGTGAGATCCCCACGGACACCACCTTGGTGTCTTGCTAATTTTGTTTTTGTTTTTAATTCAATCCAGTTTTTCACCTTCTTTTTGAAAATACTGCCACTTGCCATAGTCTTTTTTTTTATAATAATAAGCCATGTTGGCTTATTTTGCAGAGACTTGAGGCGTAACGTTGTTAGTTAACAAACAACAACAACAGTCAGTGGCTGGAGACATCATAAACGAATGACCGAACTGACTTCCTCTTCCTGTTTCCGTGTATTAGCAAGCTGAGAAGGACATTTTGTGATGAAATCCTATGAAAATGTCAGGTGATCAAGATCATCGTGACTCCATGGCTGCTGCTGAGCATACATTTATACACAGAATGTATTTGTTGTTGTTATAAATTGCCTATTTTGATACAAAACCAGACTCATTTCAATAAAGAATTGAGCCATACTTTAGTTCAGGGGTCTCAAACACGCGGCCCTAGGACACTAGTTTGAGGCCCCCGCCTTGATATGAAAGTTTAATGTTAGTGCGGCCCGCGCAAGTTTGATATGGATGCTGTATGGTATCATGTACCCAGAAAAAATTATTACGTTTGATTCATGTTCATGTTAATGGTTAAATAACTCTTAATAGTTATCCTCGCTAGCCGTGTGGAAGTGGTAAGTTTTTGGCTTTTTAAGTTTCAAGGAAATAACTTGAAGGCTACTGTTTAGGTCGCTAGCTCTCTCGTTTGCGAGTTAGCATGTGTCTCAAGACCCTGTTGTAAATAAATAAAGTATAAATGTGACTATAGTCGTGTTTTGTCATGTCTAGGGCTCTAATAATGCTTTGTTCATTTTAATATGAAAAAAATAATTTGTCTACCCACCAACTATATGTGGTTTCTTAAGTTTTTATTATTTGCCGTTTTATTATTATTATTATATTTATTTATTCATTACTGATTGATTGATTTTCTTTATTCTTGATTTGTTTATTTATTTTTCATCTTATTTTGTGTAGAAAAATAAAAAGCAAAGTTTATTCATTTTTCTGTTTTTAATAAATGCGTTTTTTGGTTGTTTTTTGGAAAACCTGATGCGGGCCAGCCTCACCCAGACCCTAGCTCCAGTGGCCCCCAAGTAAACTGAGTTTGAGACCCTTGCTTTAGTTGGTAATAAATGACGGGTGTTTCTTGTAGGACTGCAATCTATTTGTGGCGGCGGGTGGCATAATTGACCATGGCAAATTTGCATTCATTTGTAATGGATGCTGTAGGAGAGGGGGATGATGGCGTGAGAGACAAAGTGAGTACAAAACATGACATTGTATTCTTTTAAGGAACACACAAGCCTGTGAGATGGGGGCGTGTTGTTTTATCTGTTTTATCCATCAGCTGCCCTGAGCAGGTGTTTCACGCTGGGATTCATTGTTGCAGTACAGTGGCAGCAATGGTGGCATGGATACAACGGATACACGTCACTGTGTTCAACTTCTTCCATAACCACATTTTTTGTAATTTTTGTACATTTTTTTTTCATTCTCTTTCGTTGCCTTGTAGCTTTCTCCAGTCTCAAACACCAGCTTCATCCTCCTCCTCCTCTGCATGAATAGTACGCGCATTGGTGATGAAAAATCAGTGAATATTTTTGTAATCCAGGTATTCAAATAATCATCGCAGCCCTAGTGACAAGGTCGCTATGTTGGCATCACTGATCCCTCCTGCTACATCTTCTTATTGGCTAAGAAACCAGGTGCCTGTTAACCCTCCTCTTGTGTTAGCTTTCTGGTATCATCTCTTATGTTACCGGGTGGGTTTTGACCCATGTATTAAATCAGCTATAAAATACACTAAAAACAATAAGTTACCATCAAATTTGCTTCTCATGTCTTGGTTACCTTCTTAGGCTTCCTCATCCATGAAAATGTTGCTTTTAATACTTTTGGTGTGGGCATGTAGGCCTTTTTTTGTCACTATACCCCTCCATTTCTATTTCCAAAAATGGTCAAATGAACCTCAAAAGAATCATATTCATAAATTGAAGGTTCTTTTGTTACCTGGCTATTACTGAGGGATATAGAACATATCTCTTAAATCAATTAGTTGGATTTATTTTCTCATTTTAGTATTAATCACTAAAGAAACATCTATGGCAGGGGTGGGCAAACTATGGCCCAGGGGCCACATCCGGCCCGCCAAGTGATTGAATATGGCCCGCCTGTTCTTTTTAAAGTATTTCATTTAAATTTACCGTACAACCTGGCATCATGGCTTGAGCCAACCTTTTGATGGTTTAAGTAGCTGTTTTATCAATATTGTTATTTGATGTGGTCTGTTGTTTACAAAGTGCTCCTAAAAATCAAAAAATAAAACAATTAAAAAAATAAAAATAAAAAAATTCATTCATTCATTTTCTACCGCTTATCCTCACGAGGATCGCGTGGGTTGCTGGAGCCTATCCTAGGTGTCTTTGGGCAAGACGCGGGGTACACTCTGGACTGGTCGCCAGCCAATCACAGGGCACATATAGACATACAACCATTCACACTCACATAAAATAAAAATATTTAAATAATAATAATAATTAATTTAATTTGTAACGCACTTTACATCAAATGAATGACCTCAAATTGCACATATAGCAGATTGCATGACACTTTGACAGATACAATAATTCCAGGTGGATTCCTCATCAATTTTGTTAAATCAATGCGGCCCACGAGTCAAAAAGTTTGCCCACCCCTGATCTATGGTGTTGGGGTGAATTTTGACCCATATATATTCATGTCAAGAAAAGGTAAAAAAAAAGTTATTGTTTTTTAGTATAACGTGAAAAGAAAAAGCAGAACAGGTCCAGATCTTGGTTCACTGTACTTCTTGCCATTCTTTCCATGATCCAAATTGTAAATGTGAAATCAGCCATCAGTCAAATGAGTGAATTCACCTCACATGTCTGGACCTTGTTTTTCTGCTGGTATACTGGAAAAGCGGTCAAAATGAGAATCCCCTGAAGCTTACATGATGAGAAGAGGAGCTGGTTAAAGAAGCAGCGTTACGATTCATTCCACCATCTGCTGGACGGTGTTGTAATAACAAACTACATCGACGGAAAGATGTGTTATGAGTAACAGGCAGCGCCACATCGAGTAAATAAATAAATGTATGCTGACCTTCCACAGAAAATGTCATTTGTACCAGCAGCCATAATTTCATGGTCACATTAGTACAGTGCAGACAGAGGTGTATATTATATTTTTTTATATTTTTCTGGGTGCAAAGTACAGCCTTCAATTCATGTCGAGACATTCTGTAAATTCTGAAAAGTCGAAATGTGTTATATGACCTCCAGAGCGCACACATAGATGCCTAAATTGCTGAGCAATGCATGATCCCTTTTAATATTGCGTGGACATGTATTCTTCTAGCCCAAACCGTTTTTTTAAGACAGGCAAATCGAGAAAAACTTTGAGATTTTGTAAAGCGACAACATGTTGATAAGTTAAAATGCATCTCAGCTTTGTCATATAGGTAAAAGAGCCTATTATTAGTATTAATATTGCTGTTTTATTTTCCATCTTTTTCCTTCATAATTATTTCTTTATTTCAATAATCATTTTCTTCTGGTAATATGACTTTATTCCCGTTATATTTTTACCTAACCTGATTTTGTTTTGTTTGTTTCTCATTATATTATAAAATATTTTTTAAATTATATAGTAATATTTAATATCAAATATTATTATAAATTAATTATAAATCATTATTATATAATTATATTATTATATTATTATATTATTATATTATTATATTATTATATTATTATATTATTATATTATTATATTATTATATTATTATATTATTATATTATTATATTATTATATTATTATATTATTATATTATTTAATATTTCAACTACTATGCTAGTAAAACAACATTTTCTTTTGATAATTTATGTTTTGATTTATTTTTTTCTTATTCATAATTTATTTATGTAAAATTACAACTTCTTTTCAAATACAACCTTCCTCTCATAATATTTGTACTTTATTCTCGTGAAATTTGAACTCTTTTTGCCTTTCTGCAGTTTTTTCTTTTTTAATTTTTGTATTACTTCTTCTTCTTGTCATTTTTTCTGGTTATTATATGTATGCATAATTGATATTATATTATAACTATTTTATTCCCCTAATATTTTGACTTATTTTAACATGATAACTTTTTATGTTTTGTTTTGTTGTTATTTTGTTTCTCAAAACGCTCTGTTTCAAAAGGCGTGGTAAAACAGTCCCTTTGTGATCTCACAGAGGGGCGGACTTCCTTCTATGGTTCATGGTTAGGAAGCACTTTGGATGTGACCAATCATAGTGTAGTGGGCATGCCCGGAGGCGGGATAAAGTAAAACAGACATTCATGACAGGAAGCACGAATCAAAGGAAATACAGCTGGAATAGGTGCAGATTCTGCAAAATCTAAAATGTTTATTGTGTGTGTTATTGTGTGTAGCTGCTCTATAGGAAACCACAGCCCAATACTAAGGTTAAAAAAAATAGCATAATAGGTCCCTTTTAATATTTCAACTTTATACTACTAAAAATGACATTTTCCCTCACAATATTACGACGGTAATCTCGTAAAGTTCCAGCTTTTTCTTAGAAATGTGAACAACAAAATAAGATTGTGATTATTTGATAAAAGAACCGGGACAATATTGGCTGAGAGTGTCTTAGCTTAGCTGGCCTGTGTTCTAGCGAGCCAGCTAGCTAGCGCTCACCATGCGTTTGATTGTTCATCCACTAATAGGGAACATGACTATTTATTTCTTTTGTATTATTAATAGGACAGAAGGTTAAGAATTGTGTTTTTTATGGTTCTATTTTATATACATCCATGCTTGCTTATTGTCATTGCATACACTTTACACTTTTTATAGTATAGTTTATAGTTAGTTTAGTGGCTCCCCTTAACACAGGGGTGGGCAAACTTTTGGACTCGTGGGCCGCATTGAGTTAACAAAACTGTGCGGGGGGGGCAGAATATATTTTTTTATAACACACACTATTTTACGCTTATAATTCTAACAGTCCACCTTGAATTATTTGTCTAATTGTATTTATTTATTATATTTAATATATATTCATTCATTCATTTTCTACCGATTTTCCTCACGAGGGTCGCGGGGGTGCTGGAGCCTATCCCAGCTGTCTTCGGGCGAGAGGCAGGGTACACCCTGGACTGGTCGCCAGCCAATCACAGGGCACATATAGACAAACAACCATTCACACTCACATTCATACCTATGGACAATTTGGAGTGGCTAATTAACCTAGCATGTTTTTGGAATGTGGGAGGAAACCGGAGTACCCGGAGAAAACCCACGCATGCACGGGGAGAACATGCAAACTCCACACAGAGATGGCCGAGGGTGGAATTGAACCCTCAAGTCTACTAGCTGTGAGGTCTGCGCGCTAACCACTAGACCACCGCGCCGCCTATACAAATACATTCATTCATTCATTTTCTACCGCTTTTCCTCACGAGGGTCGCAGTCTTCGGGCGAGAGGCGGGGTACACCCCGGACTGGTCGCCAGCCAATCACAGGGCACATATATAGACAAACAACTGTATTGATACAACTGATTTACTAAATTTGAAGTGTTCACATGTGTTAAGGCAGGGGTGGGCAAACTACGGCCCGGGGGCCACATGCGGCCCACCAAGCGTTTGAATCCGGCCCGCCAGTTGCTTTCTAACTTTTAACATACGTACATGCTGGCAACATGACTTGCAAGTCGGATGTCTTATTCAGTAAAAAAAAAATATTAATAAAAATAAAAAAATAAAAATGTAAAATTAGTTTGTAGTTTGATGTGGTCTGATGTTTAAAATGCTCCAAAAAAGGATATATGGAACATATTTAAAACATATATCTAATAGTCTGACACTTTTACAGATAAAATTATACAAATAGGTAAATAAAGAAATATATAATATAATATATTAAATATAATATAATTGATATATATAATATAATTAATAATAATCATATAATTATAATATATATAGATTATATATAATATAATAAATAAAATTTGACAAATAATTCAAGGTGGACTGTTAAAATTATAAGCATATACATATATACAAATAGAATATATACAAATAAATAAATTATATAAATAATGAATATATAAAAATATAAAGATAATAAATATATTATATAATATAATTAATATATATATTAAATAGGGCGGCACGGCGGTCTAGTGGTTAGCACGCAGAACTCACATGTTCTCCCCGTGCATGCGTGGGTTTTCTCCGGGTACTCCGGTTTCCTCCCACATTCCAAAAACATGCTAGGTTAATTAGCCACTCCAAATTGTCCATAGGTATGAATGTGAGTGTGAATGGTTGTTTGTCTATATGTGCTCTGTGATTGGCTGGCCACCAGTCCGGCGTGTACCCCGCCTCTCGCCCGAAGACTGCGACCCTCGTGAGGAAAAGCGGTAGAAATTGAATGAATGTTTTTTTTAATATTTCAATTTTGATGCTAACATTTTTCCTCATGTTATGATGTTTATTCTCGCAAAATTTAATGGCATGATGTCATAATAAAAAATAAAATATTTTTGCTTTAATATTTCAACTTTACACAACTTAGATGACTATTTTTCCTCATAATATTAACAATTTATTCATAAAAATTGTTGTTATTCCCGATTCTCGCCTGAAGACAGCTGGGATAGGCTCCAGCAGTGAGGAAAAAGCGTTAAAACTGTGGGTAAAACTGTTGATTTTGTTAATACTTGGGTTGTTTATATTGTTTTTTTTTAATATATTTTTTTTATATAAAAATATTATATATATTTTTTTTTTCTATATTGTGTATTTTGTACTGCTTAACTGATTCTGTACTCTTGCTGCTGTGCAATTCAAATTTCCCCACTGAGGGACGAATAAAGGCATATCTTATCTTATCTTATCTTATCACAAAGAGATTTACATCCCTACTTCTTCTTTTTCATCAATATTTTGACTTTATGCTGATTTTTTGTCTTTTTTTTGTATTTTAAAATGTGTGGCCATTGGCCCAATAACAAAAATGGCCCTCGGGCTGCACTTTGGACAGTCCCGTGTTCCACGTAGCACATCAACAGTCCCCCATGTCAAGTAGGTTGTCACGTGATGCGTGATTCAAACACAAACCTCTCAGCTTGCATGACTTCACTTCATTTGGCTGGCTGCAAATCTGTCTTTCTGCGCTGGTAATTTGGGCGGGGGGGGGGGGGGGGGTGTTTCATGTGGCCCCTCCACCTGTCTTAACTGGGACTCTATTTCTGGGTCTCCCACTGAACAAGTCTATGTCTCGCCTGGCAACAGCATGTGTGTGTGTGTGTGTGTGTGTGTGACTGTGTGTATATATAGTTCCTTAAGTTTGGTCTTAAAATGTAAAAGGCGTTAGATCATTTGAACATGTTAATGTTCTCTACCATTGTTTCATTGCACCACGTGACCATTTAATTGTCAGTACTGATCAGGAAGGAGCGTCCATAATGACTCAAAAAGGAGACTGCAATCCATGTTGTTTTTCCATGTGTGGTCCACCACTAGTCCCAAGATCTTTGGTAAGTTAGCAGTAGTTAGAGAAAATAGGCCCGCCAGATAGACATGGCTTGCTGGGGTTTATAAACCAAGCACATACAATCAAAACATGACGTATGTTACACCCGCAAACGTAATAAATGAATGTAATAATCCCACAAATGTAATAAATTTCCCACAAATGTAATAAAATTTGCCCACTGCAAACGTAAAACTGAATTTCCTGCAAATGTAATAACTATTACATTTGAAGGAAATTATTACATTTTGTTTGTGGGCGTACATGTGCGTTTTAGTTATGTATATTATTATATGTGTGATTTTGTGTGTATATGGGGAAGAAATAATCAAAAGAAATAATAAAATATAATTTTATTAAAACAATTGCAATTATCACAATTATGTTATCTTTTTTTAATTTAAAATAAATTATAATGTAATAATTATAATTATTAATAATTATAATTACATTTTGTTTGTGGCCGTACATGTGCGTTTTAGTTATGTATATTATTATATGTGTGATTTTGTGTGTATATGGGGAAGAAATAATCTAAAGAAATAATACAATATAATAATAATTTTATTAAAACAATTGCAATTATCACAATTATGTTATCTTTTTTTAATTTAAAATAAATTGTAATTTTATAATTATAATTATTAATAATATAATTACATTTTGTTTGTGGGCGTACATGTGCGTTTTAGTTACAGTATATTATTGTATGTGTGATTTTGTGTGTATATGGGGAAGAAATAATCAAAAGAAATAATAAAATATAATAATTTTATTAAAACAATTGCAATTATCACAATTATGTTATCTTTTTTAAATTAAAAATAAATTGTAATTTAATAATTATAATTATAATTATAATTATAATTATTAATAATATAATTACATTTTGTTTGTGGGCGTACATGTGCGTTTTAGTTACAGTATATTATTATATGTGTGAATTTGTGTGTATATGGGGAAGAAATAATCAAAAGAAATAATACAATATAATAATAATTTTATTAAAACAATTGCAATTATCACAATTATGTTATCTTTTTTTAATTTTAAATAAATTATAATTTAATAATTATAATTATTAATAATTATAATTACATTTTGTTTGTGGGCGTACATGTGCGTTTTAGTTACAGTATGGTATTGTATGTGTGATTTTGTATGTATATGGGGAAGAAATAATCAAAAGAAATAATAAAATATAATAATAATTTTATTAAAACAATTGCAATTATCACAATTATGTTACCTTTTTTTAATTTAAAATAAATTGTAATTTTATAATTATAATTATTAATAATATAATTACATTTTGTTTTTGGGCGTACATGTGCGTTTTAGTTACAGTATAGTATTGTATGTGTGATTTTGTGTGTATATGGGGAAGAAATAATCAAAAGAAATAAAATATAATAATATTTTTATTAAAACAATTGCAATTATCACAATTATGTTATCTTTTTTTAATTAAAAATAAATTGTAATTTAATAATTATAATTATAATTATTAATAATATAATTACATTTTGTTTGTGGCCGTACATGTGCGTTTTAGTTATGTATATTATTATATGTGTGATTTTGTGTGTATATGGGGAAGAAATAATCAAAAGAAATAATACAATATAATAATAATTTTATTAAAACAATTGCAATTATCACAATTATGTTATCTTTTTTAAATTTTAAATAAATTGTAATTTAATAATTATAATTATAATTATTAATAATATAATTACATTTTGTTTGTGGCCGTACATGTGCGTTTTTGTTACAGTATATTTTTGTATGTGTGATTTTGTGTGTATATGGGGAAGAAATAATCAAAAGAAATAATAAAATATAATAATAATAATAATAATTTTATTAAAACAATTGCAATTATCACAATTATGTTATCTAAAATAAATTATAATTTAATAATTAAAGATTATTTTACTGTATTCAAATGATAATATTAATATTATTTTTTTATAATAATATAAAATATAATAATAATAATAATAGTAATTTCCCACAATTTTTTTTATTTAAAATAAATTAAAAATGTTTAATTTCTTTAAATTAAATATTTAATGTATTCAAATGATACTCTTTGAATAATATCAATAAATTGTTAATAAATAATAAATTAATAAATTGACAACGTAATGTAAACGCCTTAATTAAAGCATGTTTGACTTTTCTAAAGTTAGATTAACATATATGAAGCTAGCAGTGCTGTCAGTTAATTCACTCCTTTAACTTATTTAACCGCGCACGTCCTGTTTGACCCTCGCCCCTCACTGTAGTTTGAGATAAAAAGGTCTTTCTCTCTGTGATTAATTGTGAGTCAACTATAGACAAAATGTGATAAATCACGATTAAATCTTTTAATAGATTGACAGCCCTAATAGATAGATTATGCTCATGGAAAGTAGCTGTCTCTCTTGCATGTGTTCCCTACCGTAGCATCCTGCACACACAGCGGGATGGAACCCTGAATTAATCGTGGCCATGTGGGTCGTGATTGTGTCGATATTGCTAAATGCTAGCAGCTGTTCAAGCTAATATGTGTCTACATTTGGTGGGTGTAACTTTAGCTACTTTAGCGAGTAACTCATGAAGAAAAAGACAACTGTGTCTACCGGCAATGAAAGATATAAAGTACAGTACATATAGCAGGGCTCTACATTCAAAACAAAAATGACTTGCCCTTTTGATGATAAGCGGTAGAAAATGAATGAATGAATGAATGTCATCCAATACTTCTCTACAAGAGAGAGTGCGGTACGTTTAGACTTTGTAAACGTAAAAGTAAATGTACTGCAAAAAAGGTCAGTAAGGATAATTCATAATGCCGCCTACAGAGAACATACTAACTCCTTATTTCTAAAATCACAAATACTTCAACTTGCTGATATAGTTCATCTTCAAACAGCTAAAATAATGCATAAGGCTAAAAACAACCAATTAGCTAAAAATGTCATCCAATACTTCTCTACAAGAGAGGAGAAATATGATCTCAGGGAAGAAGTACATTTGAAACACTTCTATGCTAGGACTACGTTATGCTAGCCATAGCATTTCAGTATGTGGAATCAAACTATGGAATGGATTGAGTAAGGACCTCAAACAATGCACAACGATGAGCCAATTCAAGAAACAATACAAGCAGTTGATGTTTGCTAAATACAAGGATGAAGAGTCTTGAACCAGTCATGATGTGCTATATATATCACTATATTGACACGCACTATGGTACACATTATGGCATTGGATGCTCATATCACCTTGTACTTCGGTATGAGGTACATTATTAAAAAAAACAAAAAAAAACTTAAAATGTATTATGGAAAGCAGGAAGTGAACAAATGTAACAGTTAGTGATTGTAAAAGTACCAGATGGAGGGGTAGGATTTAATAAGCTTTGCTTCTTCCTACTCCTTTTGGACATGTGGAACTGTGAACTGATTATGGGATGCACTCAATTGTAATCTGATGCATGTTCAAATGAAGTAAAACCATTACCATTACCATCTTGGGTTATTTTGCCGCCATGGTCAGCTGTGTTAGTCAGCAGAGAACTACAGAGTCAACCGCTAATACCCATCGCCATACCCATGCAACAGAGCTGGGGGACAATAACGTTCGTTTCCTGGTATCCATGCTAACACTAACAAACTGCTACCAAGGATGATTTGTGATAAAAATACATTCTGAACAGTCGGATTAATAACACAATAAGGTGCATCCTTGCTGCAAAATGTATGTTAACCAAGGCAAACTTTTTGTTTGAAGTTGTGCTGTTTTCATTTGTATTTTCATAGCTGTTTTTACAGTCATACATTGTTGTTTTTCTTAGTTAAATCTGTTTACTGTGTGTGCTGTCGTGTTGTATACTGCGTACGGCAGGGGTCTCAAACTCAATTTACTTGGGGGCCACTGGAGCTCGGGTCTGGGTGAGACTGGGCTGCATCAGGTTTTCCTAAAAACAAAAAAAACGCATTTATTAAAAACAAAAAAATTAAAAAAAACTTCGCTTTGGTTCCGATTTTCTACAATAAAAGCTCTGATCAAACATTCCACTGTTCTCAAATATCTTCATTTTTATTTTTCTACACAAAATAAGATGAAAAATAAATAAACAAATCAAGAATAAAGAAAATCAATCAGTCAGTAATAAATAAATATAATAATAATAATAATAATAATAAAACGGCAAATACAAAAACTTAAGAAACCACATATAGTTGGTGGGTAGACAAATGATTTTTTTCAGATTAAAATGAACAAAGCATTATTAGAGCCCTGTAGACATGACAAAACACGACTATAGTCACATTTATACTCTTTTTATTTACAACATATTGCGCAACTGCAGGGTCTTGAGACACATGCTAACTCGCAAACTAGAGAGCTAGCGACCTAAACGGTAGCCTTCAAGTTATTTCCTTTAAACTTAAATAGCCAAAAACTTACCACTTCCACACGGATAGAGAGGATAACTATTAACAGTTATTTAACCTTTAACATGAACATTAATCAAACGTAATAATTTTTTCTGGGTACATGATACCATACAGTATCCATATCAAACTTGCGCGGGCCGCACTAACATTAAACTTTCATATCAAGGCGGGGGGCCTCAAACTAGTGTCCTGCGGGCCACATTTGGCCCACGGGCCGTGTGTTTAAGACCCCTGGCGTACGGTGTTGCTGCTATTAGAAACGTAATTTCCCTCAGTGCTCACACCCAAGGGAACAGTACTAAAGTTCTGTTTAATCTAAACTAACATGTTTAAATAAAACGTTCAACGTAGTAATCCGATCAGGGTTTTGCACACTCTGCCTAAAAGGTTCTCAGAACTTCAAGTGACCCGACCATACTACGATCCTACCACAGAGCCAAGAACTTGACTCCAGTTCTGGTGGTCCAAATGCGCATCGTTCATGGGGAAAATTTCTGGTTCCCATGCTGGAAAATTGACTAGTTAACGAGTTTTGAAATTTTACCGTGATGCTAGCTTTGCTCATAGGACAAATGAAAGGCAATTTTTGTTTTGAAACGGGAAATTTTGAGCAAAGTGGGAATTTTGTGATGTGGACACTTGTTAGCTACTGTATGTACTTGATATTGTGAAGGATTTGAAAGAGAGAGTGATTTTGGTAGCATCTTGTGAGTATTCCATTGACTTGGATTGAATGAAATAAATTGCAAAGTGACCAAGTTCCACAGTGTACGACTCCGGTTAGCTTAAGGCTGGAGAAAATGAATCAGACCTGTGATGAGAAGATGAGTTACATTTGTTGAGACAGTGATTGTGGCTTACAAGACTTTGAAAGGACTAGAAATAACGTGCGGTATGATGAAAATGAAAGTATAATACAAAATGTTGCATCAAGTGGCCTGCTCAGAACACGATATTTGACAGTTTTTTTAGGTAGGTTAGCCTGTGGAGCCACTAGCTAAGTAAACATAGTGCCATCGCTTCTCCAAAATCATTACATGTCATTCATGTGACTTCAATTGACAAACATGATCTGTTTTGCATCACGCTATTGCTTTCTTTGTAGCTTCTGCTAGCATTACCGCTAGCGTATTTTACATTGGAACAACACAGCTTGCTAATCGCCACCTCTTTTTTAAGCCGAAGTCCTCCCAACGTATCTGATTTTAAGCACTGAGGTGCTGGACAAATGTTTGCTGTTGTCTCTCGCTGACGCGCTGACTGCGTGAACCGGAACAGGAAGACGTAAGCGTACTGGTAATTTGTTAATTCTGGCAATAACGACAGTGGCAGCTAGCGCACACGGGGGATTTGAATGGGACTTATTCCAGTTAACATCAAAACAACACTAACCAAATGAATTATTCCTGTAAGAAGTCATCCAATGAATCTGTTCCAGAAATCAGGAAGCTAACAATGAAGGATGGTTTGTGATAAAAATATTAATAACACAGATGATTCCCCAGGGGTCAATACTGGGGCCAAAAATGTTCAACTTGTACATCAATGATACAGTAAACCTCGGATATATCGGATTCAATTGTTCCCACTGGTTTTGTCCGATATAAGCAAAATCCGTTATATGCGTATACCGGAAAATGTCCGTTTTACGCATATATCGGATTTATATGCGTGAATCGGATTTTATCCGTTATAAAAAGGCACTTCCTTGACTATGTTTCCAATGTACCTGGACGCGCAGGCAACGCTGCAAACGCTGCAAATGACGTCGTATAGCGGCCTGTCACGATTCGGCGAATCGGAGCGCCACGATGCGGCCATCCGATATATGCGAGGGAAATTTAATGGAAATGCATTGGAACGGGACTGGAGATTTTGTCCGAAATAGGCGAAATCCGTTATAAAAAATCCGATATATGCAATGAATTTTTATTGGAAATGCATTACAGAAAAATCGCTTCTTTTTTATCTGTCCGTTGTGAGCAAATTTCCGATATATCCGAGTCCGATATATCCGAGGTTTACTGTATCTCCAAAGTTACGAAAGACTTAAAGCTGGTATTATTTGCGGATGATACCACTGCTTTTTGTTCTGGAGGGAGTACAGACGAAATCATTAGAAAGGTCAGAGAAGAAATGGTCACACTAAAAAGATGGTTTGATGATAATAGATTGTCCTTGAACCTAAATAAAACTAAAATCATGCTGTTTGGTAACAGCAGAAAGGACACGCACCAGCAAATACAAATAGACGGTGTAGACATTGAAAGGGTGAAGGAAAATACATTTCTGGGGATCACAATAGATGAAAATATGAGCTAGAAACCTCATATTACAAATATACAACATAAGGTGGCCAGAAATATTTCAGTATTGAACAAAGCAAAATTTGTTCTCAATCAGAAATCACTCCACACTCTTTATTGCTCTCTGGTTCTACCATATCTTACTTATTGTGTGGAAATATGGGATAATAACTATAAAAGCAATCTTCACTCGCTAAATGTACTGCAAAAAAGGTCAGTAAGGATAATTCATAATGCCGCCTACAGAGAACATACTAACTCCTTATTTCTAAAATCACAAATACTTCAACTTGCTGATATAGTTCATCTTCAAACAGCTAAAATAATGCATAAGGCTAAAAACAACCAATTAGCTAAAAATGTCATCCAATACTTCTCTACAAGAGAGGAGAAATATGATCTCAGGGAAGAAGTACATTTGAAACACTTCTATGCTAGGACTATGTTATGCTAGCCATAGCATAACGTTATTTCCTTTAAACTTAAATAGGCAAAAACTTACCACTTCCACACGGATAGGGAGGATAACTATTTACAGTTATTTAACCTTTAACATGAACATGAATCAAACGTAATAATTTTTTCTGGGTACATGATACCATACAGCATCCATATCAAACTTGCGCGGGCCGCACTAACATTAAACTTTCATATCAAGGCGGGGGCCTCAAACTAGTGTCCTGCGGGCCACATTTGGCCCGCGGGCCGCGTGTTTGAGACCACTGATATAGGAAGATGTTTCTGCATTCGCAAGGCTATTTTTTCTCTTCTGCTTATTTGTTTGAATATGTTCAACCATTCATATATATATATATATATATATATATATATATATATATATATATATATATATATATATATATATATATATTATGAATGAATATATCTGCTCTGAAATGATCATTAGAATAAAAGACTGACTTGTGTGGTACACTAATTGAGAGCACCTCAAAGATGGTTGCTATTAATGCATCACAAGCACAAAGCCCCGAGGATTTGAACTCGTCATATATTTTATTCCTCTACGCCTGTGTCATACATCCACTTTTGTTTTTGTCTCTCTGGCACCGCCAAGTGCTGAGAAAGAGGAGGATATATGCGAGGGTAACGCGCTCCTCCATTGCTCTCTGAGAGCGCCCTGCAGTAGCAGCATGGTAATTTCGCTCCTCTATCTTTCCTCTGCATCGTGTTTACCTAGCAACAAGCATCACCCGCTGCTGGCCATCCCATTGGTCATTTGAAAACGCACCGGGGACCAATGGCAGCGCTGTTGCCATGGCACACCGTATAGTTGCCGGGTGGAAATTTGCTGCAAGGCACGTGAGCGTCAGAGTCTGCTTGCCTCCTCACAGTACTGTTGTAATCTCTTGCTGTCTGATGGTTAGTACAGCTGAGCGTCATTTAGTACATTATAAGACACTATTGCAGTTTTTTTTTACTTGTATGTGCTTATGTATATGTGCTTATGTAAACTATGAACACAGGAAGAAACCTTTACCCCATTTGTGTCATCACTGTGAGACACAGTTGAACAGACTTGTCATTGTTGGAATGTTTTAATGTCAATTTACAACAACAAGATGACTTATGTATCATATGATATACATTCACTGCTCAATGAATACATTTCAGTGTATGAAAACACCTTTAAGCTACCACCACTCAGCTGAATATATGAATAGACAAAAACAAAGGCTAAGCTCGAGCTAGCAACACTCAGGTTGCGTGATACTGCAAATTTTGTTATCGACCTGAGTTTGCCTTTCATTTGTTGGTTGTGATTTATTATAATCAGAATAAAAACACAGCATAAGGATTTTAGACAGATTTTTATCAACAAAATTATATGTAAAAACAACAATAAGAGACAATGTAAACAATCGTTTGAGGAATATGCAATAAATACATATTATAAAAATACATATAAAAAATACAAATATACAAATTTCCCCACTGAGGGACGAATAAAGGCATATCTTAATCTTAGGCATATCTTAAATAGTGTAAAGTAATAAAGGATATTGGCTCTTTGTGCCATTTTGTGTCCGACAACATATTCCCTGAGTTTGTAAACAATATATAAATATTACAATATAACAAAAACACAAATTAATATAGAAGATACTGTCAATATTTGCATCCATACACCCAAATAATTGTCATTAATGACAATGTTTGTAATTTATGTATCCCACTGGCAAAACAAAATAAAAAATCCATGTATTGTTTGATTACATATTTAGGCATGAGAGTTTATGATTAAATATCATTTTGCCCATGAAAGAACCTCTCTCAGTTTCTTCTAACAAAATGTATCTTTTTAAATAAATGTGTGTGTGTGTGTGTGTGTTCCCAGTCAGACCAGTCATGCCATATCACTGGTAGCTTTAGGTATTTCATGAGCACACTTATCTGCATGTGATTGCCACAATCGCCATTTGGCGTTGCTTCCTTTATGAGGAGGATCCCTTTAAATGCGATCTGTGTAATTATAGCACGTTATTAGGCCATGCTGTCTTTATTTAGCCGTGACTGGTCAGCTGTTTGTCGGTGCTAGGGTTGGAAGGTTGGAAGGAATTGAAGCTAAAAGCTAAAAGCTAAAAGTCATTTGATAAATGATTTTCAGTTGATAGTATCTGCATACTTTGGTCATTTGGGTGATGTGTCGCTTCTATTTATTATTGTTACAGTATCATGACATTGTTATTTGAATGGCACGGTTAAATAAAAACAATATGTATGTAGCTAAATAGTAATTATATGTACATTTGTGTATACATTTGAGAGTGTCAGCTGGTTTCTTGACAGTTTGTGTGCTGTTCCCAGGCAGCATTGTGCCTGATTTAGCCGGAATGCTCGGATAGCAACAGGAACAACTTTTAGCTGTGGCTGGTTTGTGAGGAGGGGAAGTCACATCGCAGTCGAAGCCCTTTGGCCTGCTCTTCTATGTGCTCCCCGACTGCGTCCCCACCCCCCCAAACCCTCTTTCCATTTCTACCTGACATCCTCCAACTATTTCCGCGTCATTCCTGCATTGAGCCGTTTGAAGAGACACTGGGAAACTGAGCCAAGGGCTCCTCCCACAGGCCGAGTCGTCGTCCAATCAGAGTCGGGGACTGCACTTTATGCAGCCAATGAGGTGGCTGCTGCCAGAGCATTCGGGTAGCAACAGAGCCTGCCTGTACAAGGGTGCGTGCTGTGCGAGGGAGAGGCTGCTCTCAGCACAGAGAAGTAGAAACAGTTGACAAGACTGGATTGAAAAAAAAAAAAAGAAATAACGAAAAAAATGATCCCTAGGGGTTTAACGTTTATTCTTATTCATTCACACGGGGTTTTCATTAATGTGACGGTGCATTATGAAGTTGAAAAAAAAACTACTGCCATTGTGTAATTTAACGCTGAACTCAATTTGAAATAAAATATATTTTTCAGATGTATATTTTAATAAGTAGTAATGTGAGTAGACGTATGGCCAGTGAGGGTTTATTCTTGAAAATTGTGACATGTGTGAATATAAAGTTTCAGTAAATATACCCCGTTGTTACTATAAATGGACAGGACGGGAGAGGTCTATTTGGAAGGGACTACTTCTGACAAAAAAACGGGGGGGACCCAGTGCAGTTTCAATGCAGCCCGCATGTAGCTCATCGAAACAAACCTCTCCGAATATTCAAAGTCAGTTGCGTCAAATGGTGTAACGGATAAAAGCGGCGATTTATGACGTTGTGAAAGAGCGGCTACTGCGACCCCCTCCGCTGCCACGACTATGGTACGGCCCCAAATCGCAGGGCGGGGGGGGGAGGCAATGTGGGAGAAGAGCACAGATTCCGTATAACGGAGAAACACTGAACGGAAAACGGGCGACAAACATGACGCCGAACTGCCCTTTCCACCTTGAAAGTACACCAATAACCTTCCTTCGTAGCGAGAAAGGCACGCCGACGTGTCAAGGAGGACATTAAGTGAAGGAGACCAGAGCGGAAGCGGAGCAAAGAGGAGGCTCGTCAAGGAGCCATTCTGGGCATCTTGACAACAAACTCAGGAACTTGACTGCATTCGGTGGACTTGAAGGCGAGTTCGGGATTCTTCAAGACGTCGCGTTTGATTGTGATATTACCTCAAAGGGGCTTTTATTGCCGTGTTGACAAATTGGAAGCAACGCAGGACATGTAACCCGAATCCTGTCATCCTCCTCTGTGGATCACACCTCGTCCGCTCCAGTGTGGATATTCTCTTTGTGGAACTTTTCTTGGAACTCTACTCATCTTGCTGTTTATTGTGCAAGCAGACCGTATTGTTTCTTTATTCTGTGGTGGTATTAAGAGGCTTATTTTGACTGAGGTTAGCCGCCTCCCTGTGTGGCCAGGTGCTGAGTAAATACAACACAAAGACTGCAGGTGTGACATTGCTAATCTTTTTGAGATATAGCCTCTCTCGCCACACTAGTCCCACAGTGACCAGTGACCAGGCCCCCGGGAAGCATCTGGACCTATTTTTAACAGGAGGGATGGGGTAAAAGCAGAAAGCTAGAAATTCAACTCCCCTCCTTCTTGTCTACCCCTTCCATCGCCCACCTAGCAGCATGCCGGGTGGGCTTTGTTCCAGTGACTTGCAACCAACTACTTCATGCGTTCTATGAGGCGACTGAACGAAAATCCAAAAGTTGCTCACATTTCTGTTGAATGCTTCGTCCCGGATGTTATTACTGAAGGCTCCTTGAGTACTCGCAAAGTATGTTTGATGAACTGCTACTTTCCTACTTGGGGTTAACCCCACCCTGGATACAATTCATGCGCCGTTGAGATCCATGACAGAGACTGGGACGGCCTACTTTCCGTCTCCCCAAATTAAAGGTCACCAGCAATCCAGAACCTAGCACTTGGAACCTCCATCTCAAAGAAACTACAAACCAAAAATTCTAATCCCTTCCTTCCCCCCCCAACCACGATGACACAGAATCTAAACAGAATGAGAGCTCTATATCTATAGTGTAACTCCTAATCTTCTTTATATTTTTACTGGAGATATACAAGCTGCCTGTACACCAGTTGGTTGCCTTAGAAACAACACTAACAAGGAAAACAAGCTAGAGAAGACTGTGCCTTTTGATTGGATCGCTCGCTTTCCCACCTGTTCCACATTGACCGAGTCAGTTGGAGAAACTGTAGGAGCGAACTCTGGGATCGAACACACGCCTCATGAAGGTTACCTAAGCCCACCCCTCCCCCCCCACCACGACCCTCTCCCCCCCCCAAACACACACACAAGACGCCCACCCCCACCGACGGAGGTTTGCCCCGCCTGCGAAATCATTTGATTGATTTGGGTTTCCCTTCTGGGTTGACCGTTTGCCAAGCGTTTCCATGGTGATCACATCATCATCTGTGGAGGACAAGACTGTGCCCCCTTGCAGGATGGTCCAATCACAACCCTGGATCACCTCTGCCCTGCATCGCGACAATAAAAGTCAGTCCGCACACACACACACACACACACACACACATGCTTTTTATGAACATAAACAAAGCGATACATGTCTCTGCTAGCTAGTATGCATGCTAATACTGTCAGGGTTGGCTTACTTTATTAGTGTGTGTGTGTGTGTGTGTGTGTGTGTGAGCGAGAGCGAGAGATCAAGCAGCTGCAACATGTTGCAGCGCCGCCGTGTGTCAGCCTGTCTCAGCACACGTGTGTGGTTTTTCCCAAAGCCAAGTAGGTTGTTTGAGATTTGCAACAGGAAACAGAAGGTTTGAGTTGCTTCCTGTGCTGAACACGGGACGTGGAAGCATCCTGTCAAAACGCTCGCGAGTGGCCAACAATTTGTGCGCTGTTGTCTTCTGACAAGGTTGTTAGAATGTGAACAAAATGTTTGTTTTAGTGATTCTGTGCTCCTGGTTCATACATAATACAGGACTACAATCTATGTGTGGTGTTGGATGGGGGTGGGGTTAAATAATGTTATCTAACTTGCATAATCTGTTTTTTTTCTCAAATTCTGTTCATTCATTCATTTTCTACCGCTTTTTCCTCACGAGGATCGTGGGGGGTGCTGGAGCCTATCCCAGCTGTCTTCGGGCGAGAGGCGGGGTACACCCTGGACTGGTGGCCAGCCAATCACAGGGCACATATAGACAAACAACCATTCACACTCACATTCATACCCATGGACAATTTGGAGTCGCTAATTAACCTAGCATGTTTTTGGAATGTGGGAGGAAACCGGAGTACCCGGAGAAAACCCACGCATGCACGGGGAGAACATGCAAACGCCACACAGAGATGGCCGAGGGTGGAATTGAACCCTGGTCTCCTAGCTGTGAGGTCTGCGTGCTAACCACTCGTCCGCCGTGCCACAAAATTCTGTTCATTTTTTCATTCATTCATTCATTTTCAACCACTTTTTCTTCAAGAGAGTCGCGGGGGTGCTGGAGCCTATCCCAGCTGTCTTCGGGCGAGAGGCGGGGTACACCCTGGACTGGTGGCCAGCCAATCACAGGGCACATATAGACAAACAACCATTCACACTCACATTCATACCTATGGACAATTTGGAGTCGCTAATTAACCTAGCATGTTTTTGGAATGTGGGAGGAAACCGGAGTACCCGGAGAAAACCCACGCATGCACGGGGAGAACATGCAAACGCCACACAGAGATGGCCGAGGGTGGAATTGAACCCTGGTCTCCTAGCTGTGAGGTCTGCGCGGTAACCACGCGTCCACCGTGCCGCCAAATTCTGTTTTCCAAATACATTTTTTTCACTTTTTACGCTTACCTTTGCGATCGTAAATAAAATATCCGCAAATTAAATACAAAAATCGGTACATTTATTGATGCTATACACCTTTAGCCAATTTTCCCTAGTATTTCTGAAACTGACGTAGCCTGGCTGACTTTTCTAACGGGATATCAGCCTCAGCATACACTAAATCCCCTGCAAAACCGCTCTTATTTTGAAGGTTGGAAGTGCTGAGAATGTCTGTTGACCATTAAGTTGCGCTTTAAGTCGCATCTTTATTTCGCTTAGAACTTGCACGACGTCAACGGGCATGGTAAAACGCATACTCACGCACCCTTTAACAGTAGATTAGGTTTTTGTGGGCAAATTCTGCGATTCCTTACGCACTTCCCTTAAAGTCACAGTGCCCTAAATAAATAGGAGCGTTCTGTAACAACCACTCTTACTACTTGTTTAGCAGTGTGGAATGTTCATCAAACAGAGGTCAGCGAAAAAAACAAGTTGGTGTATAGTTTTATCCACGCTAGGTATAACGTAGCACGTCATTAAACCCGACATTACTCACGTCCTTTTCTGTTACAAACAGTAACTTTTTGCTTGCGGGAGATTCCTCATGTGATGCTGCGATGAGTTTGGTGGTATTAAACGCCCCCGTTTTTTGCGCCGCCACGGGAAATGTCAGCATGACAAGTTTTGCACTCAGCTGCAACGTCATCCATGAAAAACATGGCCGCCATTACTCCTGCTCCCTGCTCAACACGTTAGCGCACGCTGTTGTTGTGACCAAATGGGTTCTCTATGCTGAATGATTTTAGATGCATGCCCATATAATCCGATACTGTTATTGGACTGATATCTTCGGGATTATGGAGAAGAGTCACTAAAGTAAATGTTTTGTGCGTGTGAATGTTCTAGCTGTGTATGTTGTATTATGTATGATAATGTACGTGTCTTCATGACAGGATAAGAGTAAATAATACATGTAGCGTTGGAAGGGCTGAGTTTAACTTGACGTTCCATTGACGTGGTTTTATCGATTTATTTATTGATAAATCTATCGATAAATCGATAAAACTGCAATCTATCTGTGGTGTTGCTTTGCTTTGTGGTGGGGAATTACATCCTGTAATTTGCATAATTGACACTTGGGACACTTGTATATCCTTTCAAGAAAAAACAACATCTCTGATATAGCAGAAAAAGCATGTTAGTGGTGTGAAATTTTTCCTCTTTTTCCTCCATTTTTACTGTTGTTTTTCATATTTTCCAAAAATGTCAACTTTCTTTTCTGTTCATAATATTATGATTTTATTCCCATAATATTCAAACTTCTAGCCAATCTAATTTTCAGAAATGACATCTTTACCTCAGTAACTACTCCAAATGTATGTAACTTAGTTCCCCAGTAACTACTCTACTCATTAGTTCCTCAGTAACTACTCCAAATGTATGTACCTTAGTTCCCCAGTAACTACTCTACTCATTAGTTCCTCAGTAACTACACTACACATCAGTTCCTCCTTAGTTCCTCAGTAACCACCCCATGTGTATGTGCCTTAGTTCCCCAGTAACTACTCTACTCATTAGTTCCTCAGTAACTACTCCAAATGTATGTACCTTAGTTCCCCAGTAACTACTCTACACATTAGTTCCTCAGTAACTACACTACTCATCAGTTCCTCGTTAGTTCCTCAGTAACTACTCTACTCATCAGTTCCTCAGTAACCACCCCAAGGGTATGTGCCTTAGTTCCCCAGTAACTACTCTACTCGTTAGTTCCTCAGTAACTACTCCGAATGTATGTACCTTAGTTCCTCAGTAACCACCCCAAGTGTATGTGCCTTAGTTCCTCAGTAACTACACTACTCATCAATTCTTCGTTAGTTCCTCAGTAACTACTCTAAATGCATGTGCCTTAGTTCCTCAGTAACTACTCTACTCATCAGTTCCTCATTAGTTCCTCAGTAACCACCCCATGTGTATGTGCCTTAGTTCCCCAGTAACTACTCTACTCATTAGTTCCTCAGTAACTACTCCAAATGTATGTACCTTAATTCCCCAGTAACTACTCTACTAATTAGTTCCTCAGTAACTACACTACTCATCAGTTCCTCGTTAGTTCCTCAGTAACTACTCTAAATGTATGTGCCTTAGTTCCTCAGTAACTGTACTGTACTCATTAGTTCCTCAGTAACCACCCCAAGGGTATGTGCCTCAGTTCCCCAGTAACTACTCTACTCATTAGTTCCTCAGTAACTACACTACTCATCAGTTCCCGGTTAGTTCCTCAGTAACTACTCAAAATCTATGTGCCTTAGTTCCCCAGTAACTACTCTACTCATTAGTTTTTCATTAGTACCCCAGTAACTACACTACTCATCAGTTCTCTTGTTAGTTCCTCAGTAACTACTCTAAATGTATGTGCCTTAGTGATTAGTTCCTCAGTAAGTACTCTATTTTTGTGTAAGGTGAGACCATAACTTAGCATATCTACATGTGTTGCTTTACAAAATATGAAAGTAATAATGCAAGTTGCATCCTTTTGATTTTTCACAACATCGCCCTTGCTGGACAGTCCAGGTCTAGAACGTAACACAACATAACACACTATTTACAAGTTGTTGAGAAGATGCCAATAGTGACATCAGTCCCAGACTACAACAAAGCCCGGTGGTACTTGGCATGCGGCGCACTTGACCGGTGGAAATGTACACTGGTCTGTGATGAACGGCATGCGGGGAACACAGACCATGTCCCGTTGTCTGCCAACTGCAAGTTTCAGGTCAAATGCAAGTTATGTGGAGGACATCGTAGTAGCCTCTCAGAGCATCCGCTAGCTCGACTCGCCTCGTTGGGGGGGGGGAATAACAACAAATCAGATGTACACAATCCACACAATAGTTTTACTTGAATAAATAGTACAGCATGTTTTTTTTCAGCCTGTAAGCTACTTTTAAAATGAGCAAATGCTAAGAACTACCTTCAACTACGGTGATGTTTATGTCATCAACACAAGCTACCTTTGCGATTGACGTAATAGGTGTGTCTTCATGGCAGAAGGAGTTGTTCCTCAGCCATCTGATGCTTTCAAGTGTCTTTCCGGAAAGCCTGTTGGTCTGGGTTGTCTCACATATTGCGTCCCAGAAAAGCTAAATTGTCCACAAATAAAATGTACCTTAGTCCTTTCTTCACAAGTCCTTGTCATGGTCCTGTTTTGGTTAGGATGTTAATGACGTCTACATGCATGCTCTCATCTCATTAGTCACAGGTTTGGTTCTGCGGAGGTGATTAGAAGATGCTGTTCCCGTATTTTACAAATCACATGCGCTGTCGTTCCTCGTTTAAGGTGGTTATTTGGTTCCATACCCTACCGCGAAAAATGAATTTCTGTGACGTAGGATTTAATATTAATAACTGCACTCCTAGGCGGCACGGCGGTCTAGTTGCCAATTAACCTAGCATGTTTTTGGAATGTGGGAGGAAACCGGAGTACCCGGAGAAAACCCACGCATGCACGGGGAGAACATGCAAACTCCACACAGAGATGGCCGAGGGTGGAATCGAACCCTGGTCTCCTAGCTGTGAGGTCTGCGCGCTAACCACTAGTCTGCCGTGCCGCCCGTTGTTTTTCATATTTTCCAAAAATTTTAACTTTCTTTTTTTTTCATAATATTATGATTTTATTCCGGCAGCACGGTGGTCTAGGGGTTAGCGCACAGACCTCACAGCTAGGAGACCAGGGTTCAATTCCACCCTCGGGCATTTCTGTGTGGAGTTTGCATGTTCTCCCCGTGCATGCGTGGGTTTTCTCCGAGTACTCCGGTTTCCTCCCACATTCCAAAAACATGCTAGGTTAATTAGCCACTCCAAATTGTCCATAGGTATGAATGTGAGTGTGAATGGTTGTTTGTCTATATGTGCCCTGTGATTGGCTGGCGACCAGTCCAGGGTGTACCCCGCCTTACGCCCGAAGACAGCTGGGATAGGCTCCAGCACCCCCGCGACCCTCGTGAGGAAGGGGGGTAGAAAATTAATGAATGATTTTATTCCAATAATATTCAAACTTTTAGCCTTTTATGTAATTTTCAGAAATGACATCTTTATTTGTTTGTTTCTTCTTTGTTTTGTTTCTCATAACATTCCAACTGAAAAATAAATATATTGTTTCTTTAATGTTTCAATTTTGATGCTAACATTTTTCCTCATGTTATGTGTTTATTTTCACTCGACTGCAACTGCAAGTCATGATGTTATGTTGCACGGCGGTCGAGTGGTTAGCGCGCAGACCTCACCGCTAGGAGACCAGTGTTCAATTCCACCCTCGGCCATCTCTGTGTGGAGTTTGCATGTTCTCCCCGTGCATGCGTGGGTTTTCTCCGGGTACTCCGGGTGTGTTGAGTCCTGTGTTTTTTCCTTCATTGCAGAATTTTTTGTATTTAGCCAAACGTGTCGCACACGATGGTCGCCATTAGCAAGCTCATTTATCAGTATCGGTATCAGTAATTCCGCATATCGGCCAGATAATTATCAGTTCAATAATTATCGTGCACCCCTAATTTCAACTTTCTACCGCTTATCCTCACGAGGGTCACTAGGTGCTGGAGCCTATCCCAGCTGTCTTTGTACATTTTATTCTCATAATAATTTGACTTTTATAATGACAACTTCATTTTGTTTCTCATAATATTACGACTTAAATAAACTTTAACAAATAACTCCTTAGCATAGGCTACTAAAATGACATAATTTTCTTTTGTAATATTCCGAGTTTATTCTGATAAAATAGGGACTTTTTTCCCATTACAATACTTTTTTAAAATTCAAAATATTCATTTGGTAAAAAAAATAAAATAAATCATAATAACATGACTTTTTCCGCAACCTAATTTTCTAACAATTTCTTTGTTTGTTTTTCGTACTATGATGAATAATATGTTTTCTTTAATATCATATGTCATATTTAGTATTATATTTTACTATTTACTATTTACTCATAATATTAAGAGTTTAATTTAATAAAATTGCCTCTTATTTTTCTCATTAGAATCTGACTTTTTCTGTTAAAAAGTGTTTTCTCTTCCTGACGTTTTTTTCCCCCACTACTTCAACTTTCTTTAAATAAATACATTAAATGTTCCTCTCGTAATTATGACTTTATTTCTATCATCTTTTCACAATTATCATAACATTATCACTTTTTCCGCAACCCAATTTTCCAAAAATGCCAACTTTGTTGTTTGTTAGTCATACTATTTTACTTTCAACCTTTGAACTCAAATATCTCCTTAGATTAGAAGCTTTTTTCTTGCAATATTTAAACCTTATCAGGGCTCGACAATAACGATGTACCGATGGCCCGGGGCAAGTTAAAACAAAATTCGGGCAAGTAAATCCAATCAGCGATATTCCCGTCGGGCAAGTGCACTTTGGCATGCCATACTGCCAAGAGTTTTTTTTAAAGCGGTTCTTGTTGGGTGTTGGTAAAACACGGACTGAGTAATTCCGGTGGTAATTTGCAAAGCAATCCTTGCAAATCTTGAAATGGACCAATCAGAATCGTTTATTTAGACCGCGGTCCGTAATCCACAGTCCGCGTTTTACCCACACCCGTTGTTCGCGATCAACCAATCAGCGATCGTTTGACTACGAAAACATCCGTCATGGCGGCGCTGCCAACATCGTCTAATTCTGAAGGAAACAGCAAAAAGTGATGAAGCAGTGCCTCCTAAACAAGTATTTTATTAGCGGCAGCAAATCAAATGATGGCACAGGTGAGTGAATCACATTGCTGTGACAATTTGAAGTGGTCACAATGAAACACCACCCATTAGATCCAATACCAAGTGCTGATTTTGCACAAGCTACAAAACCTAGCGGTTTCATTTCTCTGTGTATTTTTCTCACCTTTGCTTCACAAATTATTGTCTGACCATTGAGCTTTTTTTCTGGATTAAAAACACTTTACTAGTACACAAATGTGTCTATTCAATAATGTTTCATTGTGGTGCACAATTTATAAATATCACTGCTTACTACGACTACCATGTGTAAAGTATTATTTATTTCATTATTTTATTTATTTGAGATTCTCATGTGATGCCACAAAAAATTACATGATATCATTATGGCAGTCTTTTCATTTTACATGGGGCAAGTTCGGGCAAGTAGTTCTCACCTTAAGGATTCCCTATGGGCAAGTCATTTTGGTTTTTAATGTAGAGCCCTGCTTATTTTTGTATAATTACTGCTGATTTTTCTATTTTTGCCGTTGTTTTATTAAATTATATTTTGTAGAATGTGATGCAGGCCGCAAAAGGCTCCCAGGCTGCAATTTGGACACCCCTGTTCTATATGAAATACTTGTGTTGAACACTAGCGCTACACGTGGTCCTTGGGCGTTGCTCCCCTATGAGGAGCAATGCAAGGTAATATAATAGGAATGAAATTAGTAGATCGCAAAATATTGTCCTAGAATTTTTATATTTTGCATTGTGCCTTTTTCTTACATCTAATGTTAAGTCACATCTCGTTCTCGTAGACCCAATCTTGTGTATCGTCTCATCACCTGAGTGTCTCGTGACACTCCCACCAATAAGCAATGTTGTTCTTCCTTAGTGTATCTGCACACGAGGCACAAGCTACATTCTTGTGCGGTAAACTTGAGTTTTTAATCAAACGTAGTATAAACTAAGGACCGCCAGTATGTAGGGAATAACATGTACTTAGCAGGGCTCTACATTAAAAACAAAAATGACTTGCCCATGGGGAATCCTTAAGGTGAGAACGACTTGCCTGAACTTGCCCCATGTAAAATGAAAAGACTGCCATAATGATATCATATATCAATATATGATAATAATATCTAATAAATCTGATAATTCATCAGATAATAGTACCGATGCATTGTATTTGGAGGAATGTCTGAAACGTATGTTAACATGGCATGCCATACTACCTTACACATGGTAGTCGTAGTAAGCAGTGATATTTATAAGTTGTGCACCACAATGAAACATTATTGAATAGACACATTTGTGTACTAGTAAAGTGTTTTGAATCCAGAAAAAAATGCTCAATTTATCAAACAATAATTTGTGAAGCAAAGGTGAGAAAAATCCACCGAGAAATGGAAGCGCTAGATTTTGTAGCTTGTGCAAAATCAGCACTTGGTATTGGATCTAATGGGTGGTGTTTCATTGTGACCACTTCAAATTGTCACAGCAATGTGATTCACTCACCTGTGCCATCATTTGATTTGCTAACCGCTAATAAAATACTTGTTTAGGAGGCACTGCTTCATCACTTTTTGCTCTTTTCCTTCACAAGTTGTTGAAGAATTAGACCATGTTGGCAGGGACGCCATGATAGATGTTTTCCTAGTCAAACCATCGCTCATTGGTTGATCGCCAACAAGAACGGGTGTGGGTAAAACGCGATTCTGATTGGTCCATTTCAAGATTTGCAAGGATTGGTTTGCAAATTAGCACCGGAATTACGCAGTCCATGTTTCACCAACACCCAACAAGAACCGCTTTTAAAAAAACTCTTGGCAGTATGGAATGCCAAAGTACACTTGCCCGACGGGAATATCACTGATTGGATTTACTTGCCTGAATTTTGTTTTAACTTGCCCCGGGCCATCGGTACATCGTTATTGTCGAGCCCTGCTTAGCCTTCTTAAGGGGTGACGGGGCCTCCCCCTAATAATGTAGTCGGAAAATCCTGGTTAGTAGGAATGAGTTCAGTTAGTGTGGAGGATGATGTAGATTTGTAACTCCGATATAATTTTTTATCAACAGTTTGGAGCACCAAATTGCTGCAAAACTGTCGGTGGGGAGTTTCTCATATTAGGAAATTAGCACATGTATGGCACTGAGTGAGGACTGGGGTGTGTTGACAGAGCAGTCATCGGAATTGCTCAAACTCATCATGACTGCAGATGGTCTTCAATGCCTCACATTTGAATCTATCGACATTTGACCGCAGTAAAAATACTAAGCATGCTCCCGTCCAATTGTCAGATTTCCGAAAAAAAAGCGTAGCGAAGGGTCCCTCAAAGCTAGCAAACAAGCTATATACGTAACAAGATGAACATCCATAGCTGCACACTTGCTTGGGGTCGATTATGGAACAAAAAACAATGATAAAATAATAAATAAAACACTATTAACACTAAAAACACAGCAGAAGTTATTGAGCTGCTGTAACTAGCATGCACTCGGGCGGCGCCATCTTTATACAACCATATGCTTGTTTTTGATGTCATGCTGTGAATCAACTGAGAGACTTCTTACGACAACCTAAAAGTTACAATAATCCAGCCTGGAGGTCACAAAAGTTTTTTTGGCGTCTGGTAGTGGCAGGAAATGTTAGAATTTTTAAAAATGTTTTGAGAATGTAAAAATGCTCTTCTTGATGATTCTTGTATTTGGGAATTAGAGGAAAGAACCTGATCAAGGATGCTGCCCAGGTTCATGACTGTACTGTTGGGGATGATCTAGGGCAGTGCTATCATTAGCAACCTTGTCTGTGAGGACCATGACTTCAGTTTTATCTGAATTTAATAGTGGAAAAAATTGAGGTCGCCCAGCTTTTGATGTCTGCCTGGAGTTAAGGTGGACATTACAGGTCAGAACATTACAGGTCAGAGCACAGAACCCTGTGGGATGCCATGACTGACCTTAACGTGTATAGATTCTTTATTAGCAATGGATATTAACTGCAGGCGAGCAGACAATTAGGGCTGAAACCAGTTAAAAAACACAACATAAACATAGCATAAAAAACAACAATATACAAAAAAAACAATTTGTAGGGCGTTTACCAGAGATAATTAACAGCAGAATGATTAGCACATGATACTCTACAAGAGAGGAGAAATATGATCTCAGGGAAGAAGTACATTTGAAACACTTCTATGCTAGGACTACGTTATGCTAGCCATAGCATTTCAGTATGTGGAATCAAACTATGGAATGGATTGAGTAAGGACCTCAAACAATGCACAACGATGAGCCAATTCAAGAAACAATACGGTACGAGGTACATTATAAAAAAAAATCTTAAACTGTATTATGGAAAGCAGGAAGTGAACAAATGTAACAGTTAGTGATTGTAAAAGTACCAGATAGAGGGGTAGGATTTAATAAGCTTTGCTTCTTCCTTCTCCTTTTGGACATGTGGAACTGGGAACTGATTATGGGATGCACTCAATTGTAATCTGATGCATGTTCAAATGAAATAAAACCATTACCATTACCATTACATGATACCCAAAATAGAAGATGTAAACACTTTTAATTTCCTATGTTCAGACAAACCTTCTAAAGGGGATCTACGATGCTTTTTCCACCTTTCTGACCTAAAAATTGAGTTATAATATTGCATTCTCATGTTAAACCATGCCAAAGTTTGCACACATCTGAAAGATGTTTGGGATGTCTCTGAACTGTTCCAGAGAGTCTTTTGTAACACAGGTTCTTTGTGACATCACAGTGAGCCTGGTGAGAAGTCACTGGCTGCTTTCTGCATGCAATTATCACACATGTCCATGTAATGTCTTTTGGTGCAATCTATTTAGGCCTGCTACCATAACTGATAAATCCCCTTATGTAATGACCAAAAAGACGATATTCGATACTCAAGACGTCTTGGATAAATTGATATGCATGTATGTATGTATGCGTGTTAGCGTGGCTGCTCTTCTTTTGGTAACACACAGGCTGGATGACAAGAGGTTTCACTCTGTCTGTGTGCATTGCTTTGTGGAGGTGGGGCTAAGTTAGCTACTACGCTAGATGTAGCTAGCCAGCTCAGTGAGCTCCCGGAGCCAGTGATTTTAAGGTGAATGCCACAGCTACATAGTGGGAATATTTCGGCGCATTAACACCGACGACTGACACAGAGTACCGATGGAGGTGCTGGGGCAGTGGCGCCTTCGTTTCGACAGTCCACGCTTAATAAAGCGTTTGGTCTGCAAATATAAACAAAGTAGTACACACACAGAGAAGACAGGGACTCTTGCTGCATAGCAAAAACATACACACACTAGTGGTGCAAATGTCAATGACACCTCTCATGACTACAATGAATGGAAAAAAATAGTCTAAAAATGTTGCGATAATATTGAATATCAACAATTATCAACCAGCAAAATTTGATATCATGATATCTCCAAACCTTAGCAGAAAAAGTCACCATCATTGTCTTCTTCATCACCAGTATGCAGTACTTATAATGATGCAGTATTAGCACTGCACATTAGCACATCATCATCATGGATAATGGAGCTAGCATGTGTGCGAGTTTGAGATGACATTGATGGAAATGAGCACCGCTGTTGCCGTGTTAAGGTTGGCAATAAAGGTACAAAAACAGCATCAATCTGTCCGGAAGCTACATTAGCTTGACTGGGTTTTATTTTCTTATGCAGATGCTTTCTTCCATTTTTGAATATGCAATCAAATATTTTTGCGAAGTTTAAAGCAATGTAAATAGTTTAGGAGGAGTTGGTAATGGTAATGGTTTAATTTCATTTGAACATGCATCAGATTACAATTGAGTGCATCCCATAATCAGTTCCCAGTTCCACATGTCCAAAAGGAGTAGGAAGAAGCAAAGCTTATTAAATCCTACCCCTCCATCTGGTACTTTTACAATTACTAACTGTTACATTTGTTCACTTCCTGCTTTCCATAATACAGTTTAAGGTTTTTTTTAATATATATTTTAATATATATTTTTTATATATATATTACATGCGGTGGCACGGTCGTCCATCTCTGTGTGGAGTTTGCATGTTCTCCCCGTGCATGCGTGGGTTTTCTCCGGGTACTCCGGTTTCTTCCCACATTCCAAAAACATGCTAGGTTAATTGGTGACTTCAAATTGTCCATAGATATGAATGTGAGTGGGAATGGTTGTTTGTCTATATGTGCCCTGGGATTGGCTGGCGACCAGTCCAGGGTGTACCCCGCCGCTCACCTGAAGACGGCTGGGATAGGCTCCAGCACCCCCGCGACCCTTGTGAGGAAAAGCGGTAGAAAATTAATTAATTAATGAATGAATGAACGTCATAATGTTATGTTATTATTTCACAATTGTGAATGTGCAGGTCACACTTTCCCCCAGACTTGCGCTTGTGGGTGATGTGATTGTTGTAAGTTGAGAGTCAGTGGAGAGTAAACACTTTATAGCACTTATCCTCCACGCCTGTCTCTTTCTCAATCACGTCTCCACATTTGCCGACGCGCCACATGAGTAAATATGTGTTCCGACAACAGCGTGGCCATACTGGCACTGCTCAATGCTATCTATGCCAGGGGTCTCAAACTCAATTTACTTGGGGGCCACTGGAGCTAGGGTCTGGGTGAGACTGGGCCACATCAGGTTTTCCAAAAAAAAAAAAAAAAACGCATTTATTAAAAACAGAAAAATATACAAACTCTTTAAGTGCTTTGGTTCCGATTTTCTACAATAAAAGCTCTGATAAAACATTCCACTGTTCTCAAATATCTTCATTTTTATTTTTCTGCTCAAAATAAGATGAAAATAAACAAATCAAGAATAAAGAAAATAAATCAATCAGTAATAAATAAATATAATAATAACAATAAAACAGCAAATAATAAAAACTTAAGAAACCACATATAGTTGGTGGGTAGACAAATTATTTTTTTCAGATTAAAATGAACAAAGCATTATTAGAGTTCTGTAGACATGACAAAACACGACTATAGTCACATTTATACTTTTATTTACAACATATTGCGCAACTGCAGGGTCTTGAGACACATGCTAACTCGCAAACTAGAGAGCTAGCGACCTAAACGGTAGCCTTCAAGTTATTTCCTTTAAACTTAAATAGCCAAAAACTTACCACTTCCACATGGATAGGGAGGATAACTATTAACAGTGCAATGGTTTCAGCACCATAGTGTGTTTGTTTCATAGATCAACAGCATGAACGGAGTGAGCCCTTTTGTCAGTCATACAGTCTCTTTGTCTCTCTGGGTGCAGGCGGGGGCCACTCGCATTTTTTTACGACACGATTATTTTGTTTACATAGTAACCGCTTTTATTTTGAAGGCCGGTAGTGTGTCCTCTGTGTGTTGAGTCACGCACGCAACCACACAAGCATGCTAAAGATCAATGTTTTAACATTCAGTTGATTATATAGAAAGCTAATTGACATACTGTAAGCAATTTTTGATGAGCAATACAGACCAATGACTAAATGGCAGATTTTGTAAAACAACTTGGTATCCTGGTTCAAGAAAGTAAATATTGCTGTTGAATTTGCTCTTCTGGTTTTTAATAGCATGAGATAAAATATACAGCATATTGGTGGAACAAGTACCGTATTTTATGGACTATAAGTCGCTACGGCATATAAGTCGCACAAGACCAAAAATGCATAACTAGGTAGAAAAAAACATACATAAGTCGCATTTTTTGTGGGTAATTTATTTTCCAAACTACTTGACAAAAACCGACATTACATCCTCTTGGAAGACAAGTTCTAACAATAAAAGAATAGCTAACAGGCTAAATAGATGTAAGATATGCTAACACAATGCTTATTCAGCTACACCAAAAATAAACATGAACAGAAAAGGTGTCCAGTGTTTATGTAACATAAACAGTTTTCTCATTTATAAGTCACTCTGGAGTATAAGTCGCAGGAACAGCCAACCTATGAAAAAAGTGCGACTTTTATAGTCTGGAAAATACGGTAGATGAATTTGGACTCATTTGAAGGTCAGTGAGTTTCGGGATACAGCTTATTCCAATTCCTACCACTGCATCAAGCTGTCAAGGCTGACAACCGGCCATGTTGGATGTGTCACGGTCTCCAAAAAGTCCACAGTCCATCAAGACGGGTGTGAATACTGGCTCTACTGTATATAGCCATAAAATGGCTGATCCCTCCTGCTCCATGTTCTTATTCTCTGACAGACCAAGTGCATACGATGGGTGTTCAGAAACTGAGTTAGAATGCCAGCTCCATTCACATGATGAGCTGGCAGCAAGAATTGGGCAAAAAAAATAAAAAATAAAATGAAATAAAAAAAACTTTAAAAGGTAAAAATACAAAAAAATATATTTAATTAAATCTGTTGGTAAACTAAAAAAATATTTAAACCTGAAACAATATATGTAAAAAAACATTGCCACTGAAGCAAGACGCTGAAATAATTAGGACATTTTCCCCTTGAAATGTCTAAAATGCTTTTTTAAAAATAAAATAAATAAAATGACAATTAAAAAAAGGTATAAAAAAATCATTCAAAAATATGAAAATACTAGACAATGTTTAAAAAAACAGAAAAAAACAGAGACACGTCCTTTTGCACAGGAAGATGTTGTAATAATTATTAATGATAATCAAAAAGCAGTAATTTTCTGTACATTGAAAATTTAAAAAGGTGCGAAAAAGGTTAGCGCACAGACCTCACAGCTAGGAGACCAGGGTTCAATTCCACCCTCGGCCATCTCTGTGTGGAGTTTGCATGTTCTCCCCGTGCATGCGTGGGTTTTCTCCGGGTACTCCGGTTTCCTCCCACATTCCAAAAACATGCTAGGTTAATTAGCCACTCCAAATTGTCCATAGGTATGAATGTGAGTGTGAATGGTTGTTTGTCTATATGTGCCCTGTGATTGGCTGGCCACCAGTCCAGCCCGAAGACAGCTGGGATAGGCTCCAGCACCCCCGCGACCCTTGTGAGGATAAGCGGTAGAAAATGAATGAATGAATTTTAATCTTCTATTTCTGTATCAAGATGTGCAAATTAAAAATGTGTGTTTTTTTTTAATCCGATTCATGGCTTAATCAACAAAATAATGCACCGATGAGTCGGTTCTTAAAATAATTCTTAGTTGCAGCTCTAATTGACATGATGTCAATGTAAATGAGATTCCACTTTTAACAGTCGATTCCACTTTCATTGGCAAATTATGTTAAGGTGGAAATCATCAGGGCTAATTGCTGACATGCTGGTCTCGGACCGTTCACTTATGTTCCACGTTTGTCCATTCAACTTCTTCCTCTTGCTTAACTTCTTTTATAAGCTAAGTTGCGATTCATTTAGACTTTGTAAATGTAAAAGTAAATGTACTGCAAAAAAGGTCAGTAAGGATAATTCACAATGGCGCCTACAGAGAACATACTAACTCCTTATTTCTAAAATCACAAATACTTCAACTTGCTGATATAGTTCATCTTCAAACAGCTAAAATAATGCATAAGGCTAAAAATAACCAATTAGCTAAAAATGTAATCCAATACTTCTCTACAAGAGAGGAGAAATATGATCTCAGGGAAGAAGTACATTTGAAACACTTCTATGCTAGGACTACGTTATGCTAGCCATAGCATTTCAGTATGTGGAATCAAACTATGGAATGGATTGAGTAAGGACCTCAAACAATGCACAACGATGAGCCAATTCAAGAAACAATACAAGCAGTTGATGTTTGCTAAATACAAGGATGAAGAGTCTTGAACCAGTCATGATGTGCTATATATATCACTATATTGACACGCACTATGGTACACATTATGGCATTGGATGCTCATATCACCTCCTACTTTGGTACGAGGTGCATTATTAAAAAAACAAAACAAAACCTTAAACTGTATTATGGAAAGCAGGAAGTGAACAAATGTAACAGTTAGTGATTGTAAAAGTACCAGATGGAGGGGTAGGATTTAATAAGCTTTGCTTCTTCCTACTCCTTTTGGACATGTGGAACTGTGAACTGATTATGGGATGCATGTTCAAATGAAGTAAAACCATTACCATTACTTTAGCTGACATTCTTCTGGTGATGTGGTTATGTTACGTGTTTATTCATACGTATGGAGCAGATACCATAGCAACACCCATATTGTCTTGAATCATCTGCTCACTTGATTGAAATACTGTGTGTCGACTCCCCGGCGTTGCTCGCGTGATTGCGCGTATCCAAAACACTGATGAAGACGTGAAAGGGATGAAAATGAGGAGGAAGCGGGACAGACGCGAGGAATGGAGGATTCTCCGGACGTGTATAAGAAGACAAAATTGGAGACTGGATGATGAAGGAAAGGGGGAGGAGTGAGCAGCGGAGTGGGCCGGGTTGCTAGGGGAGAGGATGTCAGCTCGCTGCTGGGAGCCAGGCTTGCTATTGGAAGCCGCTCGCCGAAGCAGGAGAGAGGCGGAAGAGAAGTAGCTAATGAGTGTTGTAGGCTGCTTGCTGAGACAGCACTGAGTTTATTTATAGAGCGCTGGCCGGCCAGCCCTTAGATACCAGCAGCCAGTCAGGTGGCGCAAAAAGAGGGAGGCCCAACCTATGGCAGCGCAAGACGGGTGATGTCAGAGGAAGAAAGTTCTGTGAGTGCTTCTCAGCCTCTTAAAGAGACGGCGCCCCTTTCTCAGTACTAGGCAGATATTTCCTCACGTCACAGTGTCATGATTTCTGCAACAGTCTCATGCATTCTCTGCTTTGTCATGTCAACATCAATTATCCCGGCTTCCATCACCCAGACCAACCATCATCATCTACACTTCTTCCAGCAAGGGCCACATAGTCCAAAATGAGAGGTTGCAGGGGCCACTTTTATTTTGTTAAGAGTAGTTCTGAATATTTGAAGAAAAAAATGCTTCTCACCTTTGCGACAGCTATGAGTACACATTTTTTATTACACCTTAATTTTATTTTTTTACACTTTTTTTGTACTATTTACTAAAGTGACATTATTTTTCCTCATAATATTATTCTCATGAAATTGCAATTTCTGTTTTCTCATTGGACAACTTTTTGCTCTTCATATTTTGACTTTCTTATTTTTCACACTATTTTTGCTGTTGTTTTTTCCCAAACAATTTCAGCTTTCTTTTTCTACATTTTCCTCCTAATTATGACTTTAGTCTCATAAGATTTCCAAAAATGACAGCTTTATTTGACGTTTTTTGTTTCTCATAATATTATGAAAACATCTTTTTTATATATATATTTTCATTTAATGCTTTTAAATGACCTTTCCTTGTATTCTTGAAGTCTCCTAAACCTTTGGATTTCTCTTGGAAATGAGTAAAGTATCTATCTAGCTTAATATTTTTACTTTATTCTTGTAACACAGTGTTGTTTTTGTTATTGAAGATGAAATTATTTGGTTGACAAATGACGAAAATAGGACGGTGACGAGCTGGCTTTTTGCTGACTAAAACGTGATGAGTCGTGTTTGTGTTTTTGTTGACAAAACTGGATGAAAATGTGAGTGGATGGTCTATTACGGTGGTTCTCAACCTTTTTTGACCCACTGACCATTTCCTGTTTTCACAAATCTCCAGTGGAAAGGCTGGTGGGGTTCATTCATACTATAGAGACGTAATGTTTTTGTTATTGTTTAATGCTAAGACAATAACAACATTAACAGGCAATGTTTACATTAAATTATTTTGTTGTAAAGGGATATCAGTTTTGCAAATATGGGTCATTATTTTATCCTCAACATAATATACAGTTAGATATCCCATCGTTTTTTCATGTACGTGTTATTTGTTCCGATCATTGACCTCTTGCACTTTTTTGGACAGTCCTTGAACGCATGTTTGGTAGACTACCGAATGTCAATACCGCCATTAAAGGAAACTTCCCATATTGACCCCCTGATTATAAGAATTTTATTCCTATAATATTTAAACTTTATTGTCACAACATTAATTCATTCATTCATTCATTTTCTACCACTTATCCTCGTGAGGGTCGTGGGGGTGCTGGAGCCTATCCCAGCTGTTTTTGGGCAAGAGGCGGGGTAAACCCTGGACTGGTCGCCAGCCAATCACAGGGCACATATAGACAAACAACCATTCACACTCACATTCACACCTATGGACAATTTGGAGTCGCCAATTAACCTAGCATGTTTTTTTTTGGAATGTGGGAGGAAACCGTTTGGTAGTTTGTTAGTTAATTCAATTTATTTTTTTTACTTTGATTTTTGTGATTTTCTATTTTTTGGACCAATACAATCCGAAACTATTCCACAACCTTAAATGGATTCTGTGACTTTTTAACCAAGAATTCAACCAGTGTGGCCAGGGTTTCCCATATTCCTGTTTTTGCCTCAGGGAATCAGATATGGGCGGCACGGTGGGCGAGTGGTTAGCACGCGGACCGAACAGCTAGGAGGGAGACCAGGGTTCAATTCCACCCTCGGCCATCTCTGTGTGGAGTTTGCGTGGGTTTTCTCCGGGTACTCCGGTTTCCTCCCACATTCCAAAAACATGCTAGGTTAATTGGTGACTCCAAATTGGTATTTAGGTATGAATGTGAGTGTGAATGGTTGTTTGAATTCGACCACGGTGCCGCCCACCTATCATTAAATGATTCATGTAATAAGCATTATTTCCTCTCATGATCAGGACATGATTTAGTGTTTTTCGTTACTTTTCTTTGTGCCACTTTATGCGATGGTCATGTTTTGCACAGACTGGAATGAAATGACTGTAGCTGAAATCCTGCATGGAGCTCCAGAGCAAAGCTGTTTTATCACCCATAGTCTCATGCTTCATGATCTTGTAGTCCAGGGGTCGGGAACCTTTTTGGCTACAAGAGCCATTTTAAAAAGTGTATCTGTGAGAGCCATATACATTTTTTTAAACATTGAATGCAATAAAATGTGTGCATTTTTATGTAAGACCAACAGTTTTAGATATAATGGGCTCTAATTACGTAGACCAGGCACACTACCCCACGCCAAGGGGGTGTGGCCAGCACACTTTTGTGAGCAGCGCAGTGTCCAATAATAAATCAAATACTTGCTGCCATTAATGCAACTTCTGCTGCTGCATGGTTTTGCACCGTACTCCGTATATTTCATTCTTTTGGCCATCTTTGCCAGAAGGCTTGGTTCTGCAGCTTTAGCTAGGTGACTATTTGACTAAAGGAGGAAAGTTTACATTTACATCTTAATGACCGAGGTACACGACCGCATTACCCAGTAATAATCGAGTTTTGGTGTTTGACCTGGAAAATATCATCAGGAAAGATAGATATGGTCGGCCGTATTGCAGTAGAAAATAGATGGACGGATTAAAATGCATAAGAAAGTTGTTGATTTTTAATATTTTTAACAGTCATTTCTGTGATGTTTACTTGTTAGCAAACATACATTTTTATTGTGGTAAATGCTTGAGAGCCAGATACAGTCATCAAAAGAGCCCTACCTGGCTCCCGAGCCATTGGTTCCCTAGGGGGAAGGTAGGGCTCTTTTGATGACTGTATCAACAACAAGAGTAAAAGATACGTTAAAATACAACATTCATTCGTTTATACACAGTTAAAACATGAGTAAAAGCAGGGCGGGGCTTTTTTGTGACTTTTTAATTGGCTCCTGTGTCTAGTACTCACTTTACAGATGTCATTGATATAAACGTGAACAGTTTGGGTCCCAGTATTGACCCCTGGGGTACTCCACACGTACTTGTGTATTCCCCTCAATTCACACGTTGCTTCCTTGTTGTTGATACAGTCATCAAAAGAGCCCTACCTGGCTCCCGAGCCATTGGTTCCCTACCTTTGTTGTAGTCCATTCCAGTCTTGGTGCAGGCCTACAGCTCTTTGGTCTTGGCCATGGCCCATGGGAAAAAAAAGAATGCAGGTGTCCATTTTGGTATTTTTCATGTACCACACAGGCAACAAGCAAATCCAAATCATATGTCAACAGTTCTATATGATAGTGTTCTCTTCTGATTTGAGAAGAATTTGACGTTTTAGGTCGAATGATTTGGAATCTGGGGATTCCCCTCCCTAACCGTGCGTCTTGTCTCGCTGTTTCTCTTCAGGTGTAAGCAGCTCAGGATGTCCGCCCACCTCCTCCTCCTCCTCCTCCTCTTCCTCCTCCTCCTCTACTGCCCAGGGCTTCTCCCTCGCTGAGCCAGCCATGACCAGCCAGCACACGCATACACACCCCTCCTTCAGCTCCATCCACTCCATGGCCGAGCAGCAGCAGGTAATGCGCCCGTCCTGCCAATAGGCCACATTCACCATTCAGCATTTACAACCCTGCAAAAAAAAAAATGTGGATTTTATTTAAAAATTGGCTAAAACACCTTTCATTCACTGTGTAATAATTCATACAGGTGGCTAAAACTTTGCATGATTAAGTCATTATCATCGGGGTGAATTTTGGTGAGATTAAAACAGGGGTGGGCAAACTACGGCCCGGGGGCCACATCCGGCCCGCCAAGTGTTTCAATATGGCCCGCCTGTTTTTTTCCAAAGTATTTCATTTAAACTCAACATACAACCTGGCATCGTGGCTTGAGCCAACTTTTTGATGGTTGAGGTAGCTGCTTTATCAATTTCGTTATTTGATGTGGTCTGTTGTTTACAAAATGCTCCTGGAAAAAGGAGCACAAGCACAATAATAGTAATAATAATAATAACGTTGTCAATAATGATAATAATACTACTATTATATTAATATTGTTGTTAATAATATAAATATAATAATGGTAGTAATATTACAAAATACTCCTGGAAAAAGGAGCACAAGCACAATAATAGTAATAATAATAATAATAATAATAATGTTGTCAATAATGATAATAATACTACTATTATATTAATATTGTTGTTAATAATATAAATATAATAATGGTAGTAATATTACAAAATACTCCTGGAAAAAGGAGCACAAGCACAATAATAGTAATAATAATAATAATAATAATAATAATGTTGTCAATAATGATAATAATACTACTATTATATTAATATTGTTGTTAATAATATTAATATAATAATGGTAGTAATATTACAAAATACTCCTGGAAAAAGGAGCACAAGCACAATAATAGTAATACAAATAATAATAATAATAATAATGTTGTTGTCAATAATGATAATAATACTACTATTATATTAATATTGTTGTTAATAATATTAATATAATAATGGTAGTAATATTATTATTATTAACAAAATAATAATAATAATAATAATATAACATTACTATAACTAATAATAATAATAATTCTAATAAAAATAACAATAATAATACATTTATAACACACTTTACATCAAATAAATGATTTCAAAGTGCACATATAGCAGATTGCATGACACTTTTACATGTAAAATATGTGTAAAAATATAGGTGTAAAAATGGACTGTTACGTGTAAAATACTACATAATCCCCCCCCCGTCAATTTTGTTAAATTAATGCGGCCCGCGAGTCAAAAAGTTTGCCCACCCCTGGATTAAAACGTAGCAGAAAAGCTGTATCATGACAAAAGAGCAGCCAGACGCCAATCAGACTGTGAACTGTGGCACAACTGCTATGAATGATAATACAGTGTGGAAGGCGTTATAGGATGCGTACGTTAAGCAGAATTAATGTTCACATCTCATGCCTCGTCTCGTTCGTAAGGACCCAATCCCGTGCAACATCTTGTCTCGTGACACCCCCTAGTCTTAATGCTTCACTGATAATACTTTTTTTCCTCAAGCACTTTATTTGACGGTCCTTGAATGCACCAAAAGTAAAACTTACATAACTTATACAGCGTACATCATCCATATTGCAATTTCATTTCGGGCTACAGCTATGGATTCTTTTTGTAATCTATCAATAATTATGTTTGATTGATAAGATAAAACACTTTATTACAGGGGTACTCAATCCCAGAATGTTTCTCATCCGACACTATGAGGACCAAATTAGGGATGTCCTAAACCAGGGGTCTCAAACTCAATTTACCTGGGGGCCACTGGAGCTAGGGTCTGGGCAAGGCTGGGCCACATCAGGTTTAAAAAAAAAAAAAAAAACAACGCATTTATTAAAAACAGAAAAATATACAAACTTTTTCAGTGCTTTGGTTCCGATTTTCTACAATAAAAGCTCTGATAAGACATTCCACTGTTCTCAAATATCTTACTTTTTATTTTTCTACACAAAATAAGATGAAAAATAAATAAACAAATCAAGAATAAAGAAAATCAATCAATCAAAAAAAAATTGAGTTGAATAAAAACAAGTAAACAAAGTAAAAGATAAGTAAAAATATAACATTCATTCGTTTATACACAGTTAAAACATGAGTAAAAGCAGGGCGGGGCTTTTTTGTGACTTTTTAATTGGCTCCTGTGTCTAGTACTCACTTTACAGATGTCATTGATATAAACGTGAACAGTTTGGGTCCCAGTATTGACCCCTGGGGTACTCCACACGTACTTGTGTATTCCCCTCAATTCACATGTTGCTTCCTGTGAGCTATGTAGCTTTATTAAGATTAATAAATTAATATTAAGGTTGAAATGTTAGCTTTGTTTCCATATTGGCTATCTACGAGTAATACATTCTTATTAATACGTACATTTGTTCAACCTGTTATCGAATAGTTCATTTTAGTAAATAGTGGTAATAAGGAAACTGGTCGGTATTTTGTAAATTGATGTTTGTTTCTATTTTTTTTTAATTCAAAGTTCTTTAGCTGTTTTTGTTTTGTTTGGAAATGTACCAGTCTGGAATGGTGAATGACGGAATGATGTATGTCAGCGGTTCTACGATCTTGTCGGTAACCCTCTTTATCGTTTCCATTTGGATTCCATTATAATCTTATGTTGTTAGAACGTGCATACATGCTTGTGTTGTTTACGTGGATAATGAATTACGGTTGCTGTTGTATTGTTCTTCCGTGTATTATCAGCAGTCGTTTCTAATATGGTAATGGTAATAGTAATGGTAATGGTTTAATTTCATTTGAACATGCATCAGATTACAATTGAGTGCATCCCATAATCAGTTCCCAGTTCCACATGTCCAAAAGGAGTAGGAAGAAGCAAAGCTTATTAAATCCTACCCCTCCATCTGGTACTTTTACAATCACTAACTGTTACATTTGTTCACTTCCTGCTTTCCATAATACAGTGTAAGTATTTAAAAAAAAAAAAAAAAATGTACCTCGTAACGAAGTAGGAGGTGATATGAGCATCCAATGCTATAATGTGTACCATAGTAAGTGTCAATATAGTGATATATATAGCACATCATGACTGGTTCAAGACTCTTCATCCTTGTATTTAGCAAACATCAACTGCTTGTATTGTTTCTTGAATTGGCTCATCGTTGTGCATTGTTTGAGGTCCTTACTCAATCCATTCCATAGTTTGATTCCACATACTGAAATGCTATGGCTAGCATAACGTAGTCCAAGAAATGAAAAAATGAGAAGAAAAAAAACCCATTTGTGTCTGGCCAGTCGTTTGTGGTCTGTGAAACAAAAGGGATCCAATTATAGATTTTCTTGTGGTATACTGATGATGTTGTCAAATGATAATGCGTCTAAGCCTTCCCTCTGCATATGCATGTGCTGGAGCCTACCCCAGCTGACTTCGGGCGAGAGGCGGGGTACACCCTCAAACAAACCACCATTTAACAACCATTCACACTCACATTCATGGACAATTTAACCCTCCTCTTGTGTTAGGGTCGGCACCGACCCGTTTTACATTTTAATGCATAAAAAGAATCACATAACATTTGTTTATTGCATCAAGGCTTTTTGACTTTGTCAGGAAACTCTATTTCAACAAAATAAAACCAAAAAAATCATTTTTACTACATTTTAAAATGGTCTGGTTGAAATTATGACCACTGTATTGTTAGGGTCGGTTTGGACCCGGTTATAATAATATGACTATAAAGCAATATTTTGAGCCAAAACTGAAATCATAAGTGTCCAATTAGCCAACACAATGACAACCAGCTCCTCTTCTCATCATGTAAGCTTCAGGGGATTCTCATTTTGACCGCTTTTCCAGTATACCAGCAGAAAAACAAGGTCCAGACATGTGAGGTGAATTCACTCATTTGACTGATGGCTGATTTCACATTTACAATTTGGATCATGGAAAGAATGGCAAGAAGTACAGTGAACCAAGATCTGGACCTGTTCTGCTTTTTCATTTCACTTTATACTAAAGTTCTGTTGCTGAAAACAATCACTTTTTCTACCTTTTCTTGACATGAATATATATGGGTCAAAATTCACCCCAACACCATAGATGTTTCTTTAGTCATTAATACTAAAATGAGAAAATAAATACAACTAATTGATTTAAGAGATATGTTCTATAGCCCTCAGTAATAGCCAGGTAACAAAAGAACCTTCAATTTATGAATATGATTCTTTTGAGGTTCATTTGACCATTTTTGGAAATAGAAATGGAGGGGTATAGTGACAAAAAAAGGCCTACATGCCCACACCAAAAGTATTAAAAGCAACATTTTCATGGATGAGGAAGCCTAAGAAGGTAACCAAGACATGAGAAGCAAATTTGATGGTAACTTATTGTTTTTAGTGTATTTTATAGCTGATTTAATACATGGGTCAAAACCCACCCGTTAACATAAGAGATGATACCAGAAAGCTAACACAAGAGGAAGGTTCAAATAAAATGGACAATAAAAATGAAAATGATATATATTGTATTTATTCCGACTGATATTATAAGACAGCACCATATTTATTTAAATTTCTTCTGCGTCATTGTTCCCCGACTGTATACATTTGATACCTTAAGTGTGTCAGGCATATGTAGGAATCAAAACTGGATTGCGTCAAGAATGAACAACGGCAATTGAAGAGAGGAGGGGTGGTTTTCTGGACCTGAAACAGATCTAATAACTGAAATGGTCACTTGTATTGCAAATGTTGATACGACATCAGAGGAGATTATCCACGGCACGTTAGCGGGAGGGTTGAAGGAGGAGGTATGAGCCGTGTGTCAAAAAATGATTGTCATTAGCGATGCAACGGTTCGTTTCGATATGTTTGTGTTAGGCTTGAATACTTTTTCAATACAAAAAAATGAATTACTTTGTCTTATTTCATTTAAATTTTCAAGAAATTGCTAACATTTTTCTCACTGTAAAAGTACACTTCTGCTGTGCACACTTACCACTGCATATATCAGGATATTTTGGGATGTATCGCGATATGACGATATAAAATTATGTCAAATTTTTATTCTATTTAATACTTTGTGTACTCCGGTTTCCTCCCACATTCCAAAAACATGCTAGGTTAATTGGCCACTCCAAATTGTCCATAGGTATGAATGTGAGTGTGAATGGTTGTTTGTCTATATGTGCCCTGTGATTGGCTGGCCACCAGTCCAGGGTGTACCCCGCCTCTCACCCGAAGACAGCTGGGATAGGCTCCAAATTGGTAAATGAATGAATGAATGTATTTATTGGTAAAACAGTGGCTAACTTTTCGAATGGGATGTCAGCCTCTGCACACATTGCTGCTAAATCTTTAACAAACTGTAATGCCTGTGCTTGTGATGAAATTCCAACTGCATATGGAAGATATTTTTATGACACACTGTTAATGGCAATTATTATTTATATTATTATAAATATAGTAATGTATATATATATATATTATTTATAATATATATAATTTAAATATATAATATTATTTATAATATTTTTTATAATATTATTTATTATTTATTAGGGTTATGCCCTTTGATGCCATTTTGTGGTGTTAATTAAAAAAAACACCACACTGGAGGTTGCCTAAAGCCACAGCTGTTAATGGCAATTATTATTTATATTATTATAATATTATAAATATAGTAATATATTTATTATTTATTATTTATTATTTATTATTTATTATTTATTATTTATTATTTATTATTTATTATTTATTATTTATTATTTATTATTTATTATTTATTATTTATTATTTATTATTTATTATTTATTATTTATTATTTATTATTTTGTTCGACGCAAACGTCGCTCTTATTTTGAAGGACGGTCACAGAATTGTGTTCTGTGTGTGTGGAGAATGTATATTTGCGAACTGCATTCAAAAATTAACGTGCTTCTCATTTTTTTTTTCTTCATTTCAAAGCCTTAACCTTCCTCTTGTGTTAGCTTTCTAGTATCATCTCTTATGTTAACGGGTGGGTTTTGACCCATGTATTAAATCAGCTATAAAATACACTAAAAACAATAAGTTACCATCAAATTTGCTTCTCATGTCTTGGTTACCTTCTTAGGCTTCCTCATCCATGAAAATGTTGCTTTTAATACTTTTGGTGTGGGCATGTAGGCCTTTTTTTGTCACTATACCCCTCCATTTCTATTTCCAAAAATGGTAAAAATGAACCTCAAAAGAATCATATTCATAAATTGAAGGTTCTTTGGTTACCTGGCTATTACTGAGGGCTATGGAACATATCTCTTAAATCAATTAGTTGTATGTATTTTCTCATTTTAGTATTAATGACTAAAGAATCTATGGTCAACATCTATGGTGTTGGGGTGAATTTTGACCCATATATATTCATGTCAAGAAAAGGTAGAAAAAGTGATTGTTTTCAGCAACAGAACTTTAGTATAAAGTGAAATGAAAAAGCAGAACAGGTCCAGATCTTGGTTCACTGTACTTCTTGCCATTCTTTCCATGATCCAAATTGTAAATGTGAAATCAGCCATCAGTCAAATGAGTGAATTCACCTCACATGTCTGGACCTTGTTTTTCTGCTGGTATACTGGAAAAGCGGTCAAAATGAGAATCCCCTGAAGCTTACATGATGAGAAGAGGAGCTGGTTGTCATTGTGTTGGCTAATTGGACACTTATGATTTCAGTTTTGGCTCAAAATATTGCTTTATAGTCATATTATTATAACCAGGTGGAAACCGACCCTAACAATACAGTGGTCATAATTTCAACCAGACCATTTAAAAATGTAGTAAAAATGATTTTTTTGGTTTTATTTTGTTGAAATAGAGTTTCCTGACAAAGTCAAAAAGCCTTGATGCAATAAACAAATGTTATGTGATTCTTTTTATGCATTAAAATGTAAAACGGGTCGGTGCCGACCCTAACACAAGAGGAGGGTTAAAACACAATGTTTTGAAAATATACTCATCAAGCCCGAGTCACGCACACACAACCACTTCGCATGCTAAACTAAGCTAACCCCTGTAAGCTTCCATTCACGCTCTGTAAGAGGAGATTCAGCCAACTTTAGCCGGCGTTTATCACCATTTAAAAATGTTTAGGTCTGACGAGTAAATAATAGTCACAATTCCTACATGAATGTTCCTTCTCACAATGACAACATTTCATTCATCTTCCATATCCATAAACTCGTTTACTTTAATCATTTATACCAGTATAAGTCATTTTATCTTTATCATTGGAAAAATCTATACCAGGATACCGATATATAAAAAATTTGAGAAACGTAATTGGATATTATACACTCCAGGTTTGCATAACTCTTTTTTTTGTGCTGCAAATACCCTTGCGCTCTTCTGTAAACAAACCCCCACTGCTTTTATAAAAGCCTCATCCTTTCGGAAGTACCATGTGGCAGTGTATTACCATAATTACACTTTTATCACTTGAAATCCACAGAACCTTTGTTTTCAGAAACTGCTTGAATTATTTTGATTGTGCAAATGTTTTATTATGCTCTGTCGACTATGTGACCTATAAATGTAGTTAGAATGTTGTATTCTCATGGTAAACTATGCCAAAGTTTCAGATAATGACGTTTTCACATTTGGAAGTGAGCCCTGAATGGCTCAAAATGCTTGGTTTCAAAAGGCGTGGTAAAACTGCTCCTTTGTGATGTCACAGAGGGACGGACTTCCATATATGGTTCATAGTCAGGAAGCACTTTGGGCGTGTGACCATCAATCACAGTGGACTAGGCATGCCCGGAGGAATAAATTAATGTGTATGGAATAAATTAAAACAGATCATTTTGGCGGGAAGCACAAATCAAAGGAAATACAGCTGGAATAGGTGCAGATTCTGGAAAATCTAAAAAGTTTTCTGTGCGGGTTATTGTGTGTAGCTGCTCTATAGGAGACCACAATTCAATACAAAGGGTGGAAAAATGAGCATAATAGGTCCCTTTTAAGACCTATGATGGTTTAAAAACAGCGTTGCAAATCCAGGCCTGTAAAGGCTAGCAGGCCATTCATTCATTTTCTACCGCTTTTTCCTCACAAGGATCACGGGGGTGCTGGAGCCTATCCCAGCTGTCTTTGGGCGAGAGGCGGGGTACACCCTGGACTGGTCGCTAGCCAATCACAGGGCACATATAGACAAACAACCATTCACATTCATACCTATGGACAATTTGAAGTCGCCAATTAGCCTAGCATGTTTTTGGAATGTGGGAGGAAACCGGAGTACCCGGAGAAAACCCACGCATGCACGGGGAGAACATGTAAACTCCACTCCACTGGAATTGAACCCTGGTCTCCTAGCTGTGAGGTCTGCGCGCTAACCACTAGACCTCCATGCCGCCTTAGCAGACTAGATACTCAACGTAATCTACACTTCAGACCGTGTTTTTATTCAGGATTTTCATTAGGGATTATTGTGCCGGTCTTGAACAAATAAGGTTTTGACCAAGTGTATATATCATGACATTACTACGAGCACATCACTACTATCAGGAGAACCAGAGTATAGAGCGGAGGGAGCCACCTGCTGTGGCCCAGCAAGGTGCACCGTATTCGGGCACACACTCCCAAGTAGCCTTTGTGATGCCACAGACGTCTCTGGCAAACCTTTTGCACCTTTTAAAGGCGGCAGCGTTATCGTTACAGGTGACTGATATATAACTCTATAGGCAGGGCTCGACAATAACGATGTACCGATGGCCCGGGGCAAGTTAAAACAAAATTGGGGCAAGTAAATCCAATCAGTGATATTCCCGTCGGGCAAGTGTACTTTGGCATGCCATACTGCCAAGAGTTTTTTTAAAAGACTCCCTATAATCACCTTTAATCACCTTTATCACCTTGTAAATATGCTTTTTAACATTATTAGAGCCCTCTAGACATGAAATAGCATCCCTATAATCACCTTTACACTAGTAGACATCATCAGAGAAAATAAGACATATTAGGAATAAAAAACCTGTTTATCACCTTGTAAATATGCTTTTTAACATTATTAGAGCCCTCTAGATATGAAATAGCATCCCTATAATCACCTTTACACTCCTATTACCCAATATAGTAGACATCATCAGAGAAAATAACATAAACAAAACCTGTTTATCACCTTGTAAATATGCTTTTTAGCATTATTAGAGCCCTCTAGACATGAAATAGCATCCCTATAATGACCTTTACATTCCTTACCCAATATAGTAGACTTCATCAGAGAAAATAAGACATATTAGGAATAAAAAAAAACTGTTTATCACCTTGTAAATATGCTTTTTAACATTATTAGAGCCCTCTAGACATGAAATAGCATCCCTATAATGACCTAGACATCATCAGAGAAAATAAGACATATTAGGAATAAAAAAAACTGTTTATCACCTTGTAAATATGCTTTTTAACATTATTAGAGCCCTCTAGATATGAAATAGCATCCCTATAATCACCTTTACACTCCTATTACCCAATATAGTAGACATCATCAGAGAAAATAAGACATATTAGGAATAAAAAAACCTGTTTATCACCTTGTAAATATGCTTTTTAACATTATTAGAGCCCTCTAGACATGAAATAGCATCCCTATAATCACCTTTACACTCCTATTACCCAATATAGTAGACATCATCAGAGAAAATAAGACATATTAGGAATAAAAAAAACTGTTTATCACCTTGTAAATATGCTTTTTAACATTATTAGAGCCCTCTAGATATGAAATAGCATCCCTATAATCACCTTTACACTCCTATTACCCAATATAGTAGACATCATCAGAGAAAATAAGACATATTAGGAATAAAAAAACCTGTTTATCACCTTGTAAATATGCTTTTTAACATTATTAGAGCCCTCTAGACATGAAATAGCATCCCTATAATCACCTTTACACTCCTATTACCCAATATAGTAGACATCATCAGAGAAAATAAGACATATTAGGAATAAAAAAAACTGTTTATCACCTTGTAAATATGCTTTTTAACATCATTAGAGCCCTCTAGATATGAAATAGCATCCCTATAATCACCTTTACACTCCTATTACCCAATATAGTAGACATCATCAGAGAAAATAAGACATATTAGGAATAAAAAAAACTGTTTATCACCTTGTAAATATGCTTTTTAACATTATTAGAGCCCTCTAGATATGAAATAGCATCCCTATAATCACCTTTACACTCCTATTACCCAATATAGTAGACATCATCAGAGAAAATAAGACATATTAGGAATAAAAAAACCTGTTTATCACCTTGTAAATATGCTTTTTAACATTATTAGAGCCCTCTAGACATGAAATAGCATCCCTATAATCACCTTTACACTCCTATTACCCATTATAGTAGACATCATCAGAGAAAATAACACATATTAGGAATGAAAAAAACCTGTTTATCACCTTGTAAATATGCTTTTTAACATTATTAGAGCCCTCTAGACATGAAATAGCATCCCTATAATCACCTTTACACTCCTATTACCCATTATAGTAGACATCATCAGAGAAAATAAGACATATTAGGAATTAAAAAAACCTGTTTATCACCTTGTAAATATGCTTTTTAACATTATTAGAGCCCTCTAGATATGAAATAGCATCCCTATAATCACCTTTACACTCCTATTACCCAATATAGTAGACATCATCAGAGAAAATAAGACATATTAGGAATAAAAAAAACCTGTTTATCACCTTGTAAATATGCTTTTTAACATTATTAGAGCCCTCTAGACATGAAATAGCATCCCTATAATCACCTTTACACTCCTATTACCCATTATAGTAGACATCATCAGAGAAAATAACACATATTAGGAATGAAAAAAACCTGTTTATCACCTTGTAAATATGCTTTTTAACATTATTAGAGCCCTCTAGACATGAAATAGCATCCCTATGATCACCTTTACACTCCTATTACCCAATATAGTAGACATCATCAGAGAAAATAACACATATTAGGAATGAAAAAAACCTGTTTATCACCTTGTAAATATGCTTTTTAACATTATTAGAGCCCTCTAGACATGAAATAGCATCCCTATGATCACCTTTACACTCCTATTACCCATTATAGTAGACATCATCAGAGAAAATAAGACATATTAGGAATAAAAAAAACCTGTTTATCACCTTCATTTTACATGGGGCAAGTTCGGGCAAGTAGTTGTCACCTTAAGGATTCCCCATGGGCAAGTCATTTTTGTTTTTAGTGTAGAGCCCTGATGGGTTTTTTTTCTGTATAACTAACACACAAAATGTATTCCTTGGAAAGTGTCCTGGGAAGTTTTCCAGTACATTTGTTCACCCGAAGAAGACAAGAAAGCGGATAGTTGATGGTGAAATGTTTTTAGTAAAGGATAAATAATGTTATCACGTGTGTCACCATGTTGACAATATGTCGGCAAAAACAGCGTGTAACGTGTCTGTGGCTCTTCTCCATAGGTGCTGTCTGATATGACCATACTCCAGCGGAGGATCCCCCCTAGTTTCAGAGACCCTGCCACTGCCCCACTGAGGAAGCTCTCGGTAGACCTCATCAAAACCTACAAGCACATCAATGAGGTACGACTCGCTCAGCACCGAGCTTTGTGGAAGCCGTGCACACTCTCTCCTCTCCTTCCTTAAATACTTCAAACAATACAAGGCTAAAGAAAATGACGGAGCAGCACTTCTTTTTTTTGAAGACTACAAAAATGCATCAAGCAGAGCCCAAATATAAACTACTGTATCAATAAATCTTTGTTCTTTTTTATTTATTTATTTATTTTAGAAATATTTCTACTCTCTTCTTCTCAATACTTGTAGTATTTGTACTTTGTTCCCAAAATATTTTTCCCTAATTATCCAAAAATGACTTAATTTTTTTTATTTTCATTATTATAATTATTCCCCCATACAACTTTACTCTACTGCAATATTGCCACTTATTCTTCTTTAGTAGTTCAATTTTATACTACTAAAAGGACATTATTTTTTCTCATAAACGTGCATTATTCTCCTAAAATGACTACTTTTTCCTGTTAAATTACCACTTTTTTCACTTCATATTTTCACTTTATTCTTGTAAAATTACTGCAGTTTTTTCCAAATATTATAAGTTATCCCCCCCACTTCATTTTCCCAAAGAGTACATCTTTATTTTGTTTAGTTTGTGGCTTATAGTAATATTGGTCTTTTAAAAAAGTATTTTTCTTTAATATTTCAACATTTGTTACAATCATGTTAAAAGGACATTATTTTTCCTCATAAACTTGCATTATTCTCCTAAAATGACTACTTTTTCCTGTTAAATTACCACTTTTTTCACTTCATATTTTGACTTTATTCTTGTGAAATTACTGCCGTTTTTTCCAAATATTATAAGTTATCCCCCCACTTCATTTTCCCAAAGAGTACATCTTTATTTTGTTTAGTTTATCGCTTATAATAATATTAGTCTTTTAAAAAAGTATTTTTCTGTAATATTTCAACATTTGTTACAATCATGTTAAAAGGACATTATTTTTCCTCATAAACTTGCATTATTCTCATAAAATGTTTACTTTTTCCTGTTAAATTACCACTTCTTTCACTTCATATTTTGACTTTATTCTTGTAAAATTACTGCTGTTTTTTGCAAATATTATAATTTACCCCCTCTACTTCATTTTCCCAAAGAGTACATCTTTATTTTGTTTAGTTTGTTGCTTATAGTAATATTAGTCTTTTAAAAAAAGTATTTTTCTTTAGTATTTCAACATTTGTTACAATCATGTTAAAAGGACATTATTTTTCCTCATAAACTTGCATTATTCTCCTAAAATGACTACTTTTTCCTGTTAAATTACCACTTTTTTCACTTCATATTTTGACTTTATTCTTGTAAAATTACTGCTGTTTTTTGCAAATATTATAATTTACCCCCTCTACTTCATTTTCCCAAAGAGTACATCTTTATTTTGTTTAGTTTGTTGCTTACAATAATATTAGTCTTTTAAAAAAGTATTTTTCTTTAATATTTCAACATTTGTTACAATCATGCTAAAAGGACATTATTTTTCCTCATAATATTACAATATTATTCTCCTGAAATGACTACTTTTTCCTGTTAAATTACCACTTTTTTCACTTCATATTTTGACTTTATTCTTGTAAAATTACTGCTGTTTTTTCGAAATATTACAAGTTATCCCCCCCACTTCATTTTCCCAAAGAGTACATCTTTATTTTGTTTAGTTTGTCGCTTATAATAATATTAGTCTTTTTAAAAAGTATTTTTCTTTAATATTTCTCCATTTGTTACAATCATGTTAAAAGGACATTATTTTTCCTCATAAACTTGCATTATTCTCCTAAAATGACTACTTTTTCCTGTTAAATTACCACTTTTTTCACTTCATATTTTGGCTTTATTCTTGTAAAATTACTGCCGTTTTTTCCAAATATTATAAGTTATCCCCCCACTTCATTTTCCCAAGGAGTACATCTTTATTTTGTTTAGTTTGTGGCTTATAATAATATTAGTCTTTAAAAAAAGTATTTTTCTGTAATATTTCAACATTTGTTACAATCATGTTAAAAGGACATTATTTTTCCTCATAATATTACAATATTATTCTCCTAAAATGACTACTTTTTCCTGTTAAATTACCACTTTTTTCACTTCATATTTTGACTTTATTCTTGTAAAATTACTGGCCAGTATAAAAGGCTCCCGGGCAGCCCTTTAGAGGCCACCAGTATGAACGAAAGGCTGTCTAATAAGATCATTGTTCATGTGCAGGTGTATTACACTAAGAAGAAGCGGCGGGCCCAGCAGGTCCCTCCTGAAGACAGCAGTACTAAGAAGGAGAGAAAAGTCTACAACGATGGCTACGATGACGACAATTATGATTACATCGTCAAAAATGGAGAAAAGTGGCTGGACCGCTATGAGATCGACTCCTTGATTGGGAAGGGCTCTTTTGGTCAGGTGAGGGGAGAGGAAACACCTCATTTCTCAATTCTCATAAAATTATGACTTTTTCTCTTTATATTCTTTATATTTATATATTTTTTAGATTATTGTATATTTCTTATATTATTATATATTTTTATATATTATAAATAAAATATATTATAAATAAATTATAAATATTTATTAACAAGTTTTTAATATATTTTTTGTAATATTTTTGTAAATATTTTTCTCATAATATTCTGACTTTATTCCTGTAATATTTTGGTATATTTCTGATTATATAACTTTTTTCCAAAAATTAAAATTTTTTGTTTTTGTTTTTCATAGTATTAGGATTTAAATAAAATATTTTAGCTGTATGCTACTTAAATGAAATTATTTAAAAATAAATTTTCATAGTATTATGATTTAAATAAAATATTTTAGCTGTATGCTACTTAAATGACATTATTTGTCATCATCATATTCCACATTTGTGACTTTTTCCCCCTCTAGAAGAATACTTTTCTCTGAATATTTTAACTTTATTCTCCTAATATTACAGCTGTTTTTCCATCATATTCTTAATTCTGATTTTATTCACATGATATTTTGGGTTTATTCTTGTCATGTTAGCCCTAACATTTTTCCATTCTAATTTCCCCCCTAAAATAACTTTTTGTCTTGAATATTTCAACTTTATGTTGCTAAAATGACTCATATCAATACTTCATTCTAGCTAAAATTGCTTCAGATTTTTCAGTTTTTGCTGCTGTTGTTTCATTTTTGCTTTCATCAGTTATATTTGTAGAATGTGCTTTTGTAATATTTTTACATCATTCTTGTAAATATTCTTCTCATAATATTCTGACTTTATTCCCATTATATTTTGATATATTTCCGATAATTATTATTGTGAAGATACTGTAGCTAGCACTTGAGGTCATGACGTCATGACGAGTATTAAAGGTACGAAAGGTATTATATACAATGTATACAATGTCCAATGTTGGTTGTGATGAGGAAGTTCAGGAGATGAAGCTGATGCCGTGTGCTGTTGTCAACATGTGGCAGGTGGTGAAGGCCTACGACCACCACGAGCAGGAATGGGTGGCCATCAAGATCATCAAGAACAAAAAGGCATTTCTCAACCAGGCACAGATTGAACTTCGCCTGCTGGAGCTCATGAACAAGCATGACACTGAGATGAAATATTACATAGGTGAGCTGGAAAACATCACGGGAACTCCTGCAAGTCACTACATGGCTTAACTTTCACCCCTCTCTTGGCTCTCTTTCTCTTCCTTGTGTAGTCCACCTGAAGCGTCACTTTATGTTTAGGAATCACCTATGTTTGGTGTTTGAGTTGTTGAGCTACAATCTGTATGATCTGCTGAGGAACACCAACTTCAGAGGGGTCTCCCTCAATCTCACACGGAAATTTGCACAGCAGCTCTGTACAGGTATGCTCCACAACACGCTTTTTAACATTATTAAAGCCCTCTAGATATGAAATAGCATCCCTATAATCACCTTTACACTCCTATTACCCAATATAGTAGACATCATCAGAGAAAATAAGATATATTATGAATAAAGAAAACCTGTTTATCACCTTGTGAATATGCTTTTTAACATTATTAGAGCCCTCTAGATATGAAATAGCATCCCTATAATCACCTTTACACTCCTATTACCCATTATAGTAGACATCATCAGAGAAAATAAGACATATTAGGAATAAAAAAACCTGTTTATCACCTTGTAAATATGCTTTTTAACATTATTAGAGCCCTCTAGACATGAAATAGCATCCCTATAATGACCTTTACATTCCTTACCCAATATAGTAGACATCATCAGAGAAAATAAGATATATTATGAATAAAGAAAACCTGTTTATCACCTTGTAAATATGCTTTTTAACATTATTAGAGCCCTCTAGATATGAAATAGCATCCCTATAATCACCTTTACACTCCTATTACCCAATATAGTAGACATCATCAGAGAAAATAACATAAACAAAACCTGTTTATCACCTTGTAAATATGCTTTTTAACATTATTAGAGCCCTCTAGACATGAAATAGCATCCCTATAATGACCTTTACATTCCTTACCCAATATAGTAGCCATCATCAGAGAAAATAAGACATATTAGGAATAAAAAAAAACCTGTTTATCACCTTGTAAATATGCTTTTTAACATTATTAGAGCCCTCTAGATATGAAATAGCATCCCTATAATCACCTTTACACTCCTATTACCCAATATAGTAGACATCATCAGAGAAAATAAGATATATTATGAATAAAGAAAACCTGTTTATCACCTTGTAAATATGCTTTTTAACATTATTAGAGCCCTCTAGATATGCAATAGCATCCCTATAATCACCTTTACACTCCTATTACCCATTATAGTAGACATCATCAGAGAAAATAAGACATATTAGGAATAAAAAAACCTGTTTATCACCTTGTAAATATGCTTTTTAACATTATTAGAGCCCTCTAGACATGAAATAGCATCCCTATAATGACCTTTACATTCCTTACCCAATATAGTAGACATCATCAGAGAAAATAAGATATATTATGAATAAAGAAAACCTGTTTATCACCTTGTAAATATGCTTTTTAACATTATTAGAGCCCTCTAGATATGAAATAGCATCCCTATAATCACCTTTACACTCCTATTACCCAATATAGTAGACATCATCAGAGAAAATAACATAAACAAAACCTGTTTATCACCTTGTAAATATGCTTTTTAACATTATTAGAGCCCTCTAGACATGAAATAGCATCCCTATAATCACCTTTACATTCCTTACCCAATATAGTAGACATCATCAGAGAAAATAAGACATATTAGGAATAAAAAAAAAACCTGTTTATCACCTTGTAAATATGCTTTTTAACATTATTAGAGCCCTCTAGATATGAAATAGCATCCCTATAATCACCTTTACACTCCTATTACCCAATATAGTAGACATCATCAGAGAAAATAAGACATATTAGGAATAAAAAAAACCTGTTTATCACCTTGTGAATATGCTTTTTAACATTATTAGAGCCCTCTAGATATGAAATAGCATCCCTATAATCACCTTTACACTCCTATTACCCAATATAGTAGACATCATCAGAGAAAATAAGACATATTAGGACTAAAAAAATCTGTTTATCACCTTGTAAATATGCTTTTTAACATTATTAGAGCCCTCTAGACATGAAATAGCATCCCTATAATCACCTTTACATTCCTTACCCAATATAGTAGACATCTTTAGAGAAAATAAGATATATTATGAATAAAGAAAACCTGTTTATCACCTTGTAAATATGCTTTTTAACATTATTAGAGCCCTCTAGACATGAAATAGCATCCCTATAATGACCTTTACATTCCTTACCCAATATAGTAGACATCATCAGAGAAAATAAGACATATTAGGAATAAAAAACCTGTTTATCACCTTGTAAATATGCTTTTTAACATTATTAGAGCCTTCTAGACATGAAATAGCATCCCTATAATCACCTTTACACTCCTATTACCCAATATAGTAGACATCATCAGAGAAAATAACATAAACAAAACCTGTTTATCACCTTGTAAATATGCTTTTTAACATTATTAGAGCCCTCTAGATATGAAATAGCATCCCTATAATCACCTTTACACTCCTATTACCCATTATAGTAGACATCATCAGAGAAAATAACATGAACAAAACCTGTTTATAACCTTGTAAATATGCTTTTTAGCATTATTAGAGCCCTCTAGACATGAAATAGCATCCCTATAATGACCTTTACATTCCTTACCCAATATAGTAGACATCATCAGAGAAAATAAGACATATTAGGAATAAAAAAAACCTGTTTATCACCTTGTGAATATGCTTTTTAACATTATTAGAGCCCTCTAGATATGAAATAGCATCCCTATAATCACCTTTACACTCCTATTACCCAATATAGTAGACATCAGAGAAAATAAGACATATTAGGAATAAAAAAAACCTGTTTATCACCTTGTAAATATGCTTTTTAACATTATTAGAGCCCTCTAGATATGAAATAGCATCCCTATAATGACCTTTACATTCCTTACCCAATATAGTAGACATCATCAGAGAAAATAAGACATATTAGGAATAAAAAAAAACCTGTTTATCACCTTGTGAATATGCTTTTTAACATTATTAGAGCCCTCTAGATATGAAATAGCATCCCTATAATCACCTTTACACTCCTATTACCCAATATAGTAGACATCATCAGAGAAAATAACATAAACAAAACCTGTTTATCACCTTGTAAATATGCTTTTTAACATTATTAGAGCCCTCTAGACATGAAATAGCATCCCTATAATCACCTTTACACTCCTATTACCCAATATAGTAGACATCATCAGAGAGAATAAGACATATTAGGAATAAAAAAAAACTGTTTATCACCTTGTAAATATGCTTTTTAACATTATTAGAGCCCTCTAGACATGAAATAGCATCCCTATAATCACCTTTACACTCCTATTACCCATTATAGTAGACATCATCAGAGAAAATAAGACATATTAGGAATAAAAAAAACCTGTTTATCACCTTGTGAATATGCTTTTTAACATTATTAGAGCCCTCTAGACATGAAATAGCATCCCTATAATGACCTTTACATTCCTTACCCAATATAGTAGACATCATCAGAGAAAATAAGACATATTAGGAATAAAAAAAACCTGTTTATCACCTTGTAAATATACTTTTTAACATTATTAGAGCCCTCTAGACATGAAATAGCATCCCTATAATCACCTTTACATTCCTTACCCAATATAGTAGACATCATCAGAGAAAATAAGATATATTATGAATAAAGAAAACCTGTTTATCACCTTGTAAATATGCTTTTTAACATTATTAGAGCCCTCTAGATATGAAATAGCATCCCTATAATCACCTTTACACTCCTATTACCCAATATAGTAGACATCATCAGAGAAAATAACATAAACAAAACCTGTTTATCACCTTGTAAATATGCTTTTTAACATTATTAGAGCCCTCTAGACATGAAATAGCATCCCTATAATGACCTTTACATTCCTTACCCAATATAGTAGACATCATCAGAGAAAATAAGACATATTAGGAATAAAAAAACTGTTTGTCACCTTGTAAATATGCTTTTTAACATTATTAGAGCCCTCTAGATATGAAATAGCATCCCTATAATCACCTTTACACTCCTATTACCCAATATAGTAGACATCATCAGAGAAAATAAGACATATTAGGAATAAAAAAAACTGTTTATCACCTTGTAAATATGCTTTTTAACATTATTAGAGCCCTCTAGACATGAAATAGCATCCCTATAATCACCTTTACACTCCTATTACCCATTATAGTAGACATCATCAGAGAAAATAAGACATATTAGGCATAAAAAACCCTGTTTACCATCTTGTAATTATGCTTTATAAAGTTAATAGAGCCCTCTAGGCATTAAATAACACCCCTATAGTCACATTTACACTCCTATTACACAATGTAATACATAGAAAACCTGTTTCCTGCCTTCTAAATATATGTTTTAACATTATTAAAGCCCTCTAGATATGAAATAGCATCCCTATAATCCCTATAATGCTAACACTACAAATCATTTTTTGTCCACAGCATTATTATTCCTAGCCACTCCAGAACTGTCAATCATCCACTGCGACCTAAAGCCGGAGAACATCCTGCTGTGTAATCCCAAGAGATCTGCCATCAAGATCGTTGACTTTGGATCCTCCTGCCAGTTGGGACAGAGGGTGAGCAACTATGACCTAACTATGACTATCACCAAACCATCCTATTTCACTCTTCTTTGTGGGAATGCTTTGCTCATAATAGAAGAACTTTAGTCCCGTAATATTGGGTGAATATAGACTGAAGTCCATCAACAGCAACTTCCCACTTCCTGTGCAGGAAGTGGTCGGATTTCGGTGCTGAGGGCAATTAAGTAAATAGTTTGGCTTCTCAAAAGCATAATACATTTGCATCACAAAAATGCCTACTAGTCATAATTCTCATAAAATTATGACTTTTTCTCTTTATATTCCAATGTTTTTTTGTAATATTTTTACATCATTCTTGTAAATATTCTTCTCATAATATTCTGACTTTATTCCCATAATATTTTTGATATATTTCCTATAATATTATAACTTTTTTCCAAAATAACATTTCTAAAAATTACAACTTTATTATTTTTTTTTGTGGGGGGGGGGTTTCATAGTATTAGGATTTAAATAAAAATATTTTAGCTGTATGCTACTTAAATGACAATATTTGTCATCATCATATTCCACATTTGTGACTTTTTTCCCCTCTTGAAGAATACTTTTCTCTGAATATTTTAACTTTATTCTCCTAATATTACAGCTGATATTCTGACTTTATTCCCATAATATTTTGATATATTTCCAATAATATAACTTTTTTCCAAAATAAAATTTCTAAAAATTACAACTTTATTTTTTTTGTTTGTTTTTCATAGTATTAGGATTTAAATAAAATATTTTAGCTGTATACTACTTAAATGACATTATTTTATTTTTATTTTTATTTTGTTTTTCATAGTATTAGGATTTAAATAAAATATTTTAGCGATATGCTACTTAAATGACATTATTTGTCATCATCATATTCCACATTTGTGACTTTTTCCCCCTCTAGAAGAATACTTTTCTCTGAATATTTTAACTTTATTCTCCTAATATTACAGCTGTTTTTCCATCCTATTCTTAATTCTGACTTTATTCACATGATATTTTGGGTTTATTCTTGTCATGTTAGTGCTAACATTTTTGCATTCTAATTTGTCCCCTAAAATAACTTTTTGTCTTGAATATTTCAACTTTATGTTGTTAAAATGACTCATATCAAGACTTCATTCTAGCTAAAATTGCTTCAGATTTTTCAATTTTTGCTGCTGTTGTTTCATTTTTGCTTTCATCAGTTATATTTGTAGAATCTGCTTTTGTAATATTTTTACATCATTCTTGTAAATATTCTTCTCATAATATTCTGACTTTATTCCCATAATATTTTGATATATTTCCAATAATATAACTTTTTTCCAAAATAAAATTTCTAAAAATTACAACTTTATTTTTTTTGTTTGTTTTTCATAGTATTAGGATTTAAATAAAAATATTTTAGCTGTATAGTACTTAAATGACATTATTATTTTTTTTTTTTTTTTCATAGTATGATTTAAATAAAATATTTTAGCTATATGCTACTTAAATGACATTATTTTATTTTTGTTTTTTTTTGTTTTTCATAGTATTATGATTTAAATAAAATATTTTAGCTATATGCTACTTAAATGACATTATTTGTCATCATCATATTCCACATTTGTGACTTTTTTCCCTCTAGAAGAATACTTTTCTCTGAATATTTTAACTTTATTCTCCTAATATTACAGCTGTTTTTCCATGCTATTCTTAATTCTGACTTTATTCACATGATATTTTGGGTTTATTCTTGTCGTGTTAGCCCTAAGATTTTTGCATTCTAATTTGCCCCTTAAAATGACTTTTTGTCTGGAATATTTCAACTTTTTGTTGTTAAAATGACTCATATCAAGACTTCAAAATTGCTTCTGATTTTTCATTTTTTGCTGCTGTTGTTTTCATTTTTGCTTTCATCAGTTATATTTGTAGAATGTGCTGCGGACTAATAAAAAAAAACCCACACTTGGGACACCTTTGATGTAACTATATGGAAATAAAGGCTCACATTTACAATCCCCAAGGCACACTTCTCCAACAGGAGGTTACCCAGCATACCTTGTGGGTTAGGCATTGGTTTTGAATGGTACTGTTGTGTATGTCTGTAAGCGTTCCATATCCAGACGTGTGGTGCTTTTGGTTGGTATCATAGCCCAGGCTTGAGTATGGAAAATACTTTTGTATTGAGCTAGGTCGCAGTGAAGTAGGTGAAGTAACACCACCTTCTTCTCGCCCTCCCATCAGATCTACCAGTATATCCAGAGCAGGTTTTACCGCTCCCCTGAGGTTCTTTTGGGAATGCCATATGACCTTGCCATCGACATGTGGTCTCTAGGATGCATCCTGGTGGAGATGCACACAGGCGAACCTCTCTTCAGTGGCTCCAACGAGGTCAGCATGCTCCCTGGTGTCAACACTACGACTCTTCCTTGTGTTCCATGATGATGTTCCATGATGTTCCGTGATGTTTTTGTGTTTAGGTTGACCAAATGAACAAGATTGTTGAAGTGCTGGGGGTCCCTCCCAGTCACATGCTAGATGCAGCTCCTAAAGCCAGGAAGTATTTTGACAAGCTATCAGACGGGCTGTGGACGGTGAAGAAGAACAAAGACATAAAGAAGGTATGTGAGACCTTTCTCCCTGCTACGTTAGACGAGACTTATTCCATAAGGGAAGCAAGATGGACGGCGTTGCTTCTCTAAGACATTCACTCTTAGATTTACTGTACATCATCACCAGCGTGACTTCTTCCGTGTGTGCGTCTTTGTAGGAGTACAAGCCCCCAGCCACGCGGCGTCTTCACGAGATTCTGGGTGTGGAGACCGGGGGTCCTGGTGGGCGGAGAGCAGGGGAGCCGGGACACGCCCCCTGTGACTACCTGAAGTTTAAAGGTGAAGCACCACCTCACGTCAAATGCTACGCACCCCTACAGGGGACACGTTTGTTGCAGAAACAGAGTCAGGGAAATTCCATGTTTATTTTTTTTCTTCTTAATTTATTTCAGACATGCATACTATGTACTATGTACTATGTACATTATTGTTTCTCACATATACACTTACAATACATTCATTCATTCATTCATTTTCTACCGCTTTTTCCTCACGAGGGTCGCGGGGGTGCTGGAGCCTATCCCAGCTGTCTTCGGGCGAGAGGCGGGGTACACCCTGGACTGGTCGCCAGCCAATCACAGGGCACATATAGACAAACAACCATTCACACTCACATTCATACCTATGGACAATTTGGAGTCGCCAATTAACCTAGCATGTTTTTGGAATGTGGGAGGAAACCGGAGTACCCGGAGAAAACTCCACACAGAGATGGCCGAGGGTGGGAATTGAACCCTGGTCTCCTAGCTGTGAGGTCTGCGCACTAACCACCAGACCGCCGTGCCGCCCCACTTACAATACAATACACTTACAATACAATACACTTACAATATCTATTTATATATACATACATACACACGCATAACACCTCATTACTACACATATCTGAAAAGGAGCAGGAAGAAGCAAAGCTTATTAAATCCTACCCCTTCTCCACGCCATAGCAGTTACCAATTCAAGAAGTGATTTTTTCCACACATATAATCACAGAATCTTACGTAAGACAAAACAACAAAAAAATAGAGTGGGAACATCGGACACCCCAGCAAAACCCCCCAGGACATTGCCCAAGCACACCACCAACCCCGCCAGCCAACCCACCTGACCCCCTCGACCCCCCATGTTCTTCTTTTACTACAATGATGACAATGTTATTTTTGACAGGACTTCAGTACTTAAATATACGGGAATTTTATAGCAAACAACAAACATAGGTTAGGGATAATGTGGGGAATAAAGTCAAAATATTATGGGAATGTACTTTAATAATGTAATTTTCATAGCATTTATATATATATATATATATATATATATATATATATATATATATGCCTCCTCTTGTGTCGGCACCGACCCGTTTTACATTTTAATGCATAAAAAGAATCACATAACATTTGTTTATTGCATCAAGGCTTTTTGACTTTGTCAGGAAACTCTATTTCAACAAAATAAAACCAAAACAATCATTTTTACTACATTTTAAAATGGTCTGGTTGAAATTATGACTACTGTATTGTTAGGGTCGGTTTGGACCCGGTTATAATAATATGACTATAAAGCAATATTTTGAGCCAAAACTGAAATCATAAGTGTCCAATTAGCCAACACAATGACAACCAGCTCCTCTTCTCATCATGTAAGCTTCAGGGGATTCTCATTTTGACCGCTTTTCCAGTATACCAGCAGAAAAACAAGGTCCAGACATGTGAGGTGAATTCACTCATTTGACTGATGGCTGATTTCACATTTACAATTTGGATCATGGAAAGAATGGCAAGAAGTACAGTGAACCAAGATCTGGACCTGTTCTGCTTTTTCATTTCACTTTATACTAAAGTTCTGTTGCTGAAAACAATCACTTTTTCTACCTTTTCTTGACATGAATATATATGGGTCAAAATTCACCCCAACACCATAGATGTTTCTTTAGTCATTAATACTAAAATGAGAAAATAAATACAACTAATTGATTTAAGAGATATGTTCTATATCCCTCAGTAATAGCCAGGTAACAAAAGAACCTTCAATTTATGAATATGATTCTTTTGAGGTTCATTTTTACCATTTTTGGAAATAGAAATGGAGGGGTATAGTGACAAAAAAAGGCCTACATGCCCACACCAAAAGTATTAAAAGCAACATTTTCATGGATGAGGAAGCCTAAGAAGGTAACCAAGACATGAGAAGCAAATTTGATGGTAACTTATTGTTTTTAGTGTATTTTATAGCTGATTTAATACATGGGTCAAAACCCACCCGTTAACATAAGAGATGATACCAGAAAGCTAACACAAGAGGAAGGTTAAATATGTTATTTTGTAAGTTAACAGTTGGTCATTGCATTGCTGCCATCTGGTGGCGACAAAGGAGCATTGCTTCAGGGACGAAGTATCCATCTATCCGTTTTCTATGCTGCTTATCCTCACTAGGGTCTTGGGTATGCTGGAGCCTATCTCAGCTGTCTTTGAACGAGAGGACTGGTGGATGTAGCATCCATAATGTTATTAATGTGTTTTTAGATACATTGTAGCAGCCATACAATGTCCCCTGCAAAGCCAGTTTGTGTGAGGTCCTCCGAGATGGATTTGAATACTTAATACTGCGTTTCTTCCTCCAGATCTTATCCTGCGCATGCTGGACTACGACCCCAAAAGCCGCATCACCCCATTCTATGCCCTGCAGCACAACTTCTTCAAGAAGACCACAGATGAAGGAACCAACACAAGTTCGTCCACATCCACCTCCCCCGCCATGGACCACTCCCATTCGACCTCCACCACAAGCTCCGTTTCGAGCTCCGGTAAGCACACGCACCCTGGCCTCTCCTGGTCCTCTTCCAGAAGGAAAGCTAACAGATATCCCATCACGTTCAGGCGGCTCCAGTGGTTCCTCCAACGACAACCGCAACTATCGCTACAGTAACCGCTATTACAACTCTGCTGTGACGCATTCAGACTATGAGATGACCAGCCCTCAGGTACGCACGGCAATATTAGCACTAAACATACTCACTTTTTATGGGGCAAGTCTTAGGACCACGATTCTCGGATATCAGAGAGAACCAACTGAGCCACACAAACAGAACCCAGGCTGCGAGTGGGGGGGCGGAGAGAGTGAAAATCCTGTGGTACAGAATAAGGAAGACAATCCACAATGACTTGACGTATATTCACCCTCAGGATTTATTATTTCTCTCAAAAATAACACTTCAGATATCATAAGATGATTACATCAACAATTACCAATTTGTTTCCAGACACATTTCACATTTTTCAGTTAGCCTGCTTCATGCTATTAACTGTACATTAAAGCTGGCTAGCATTAGCCATTTCGCTTATGTTCAAATGCTCTACAACACATTTTGTAACAAACATTTAGCAGTCAGCTGTTTACTCTAGCAACTTTCTAAACTCTTTACAGCCGTAAAAATATAAATTATCTCTACTTTGTACTAACTTGTGGTACAGAATAAGGAAGACAATCCACGATGACTTGACGTATATTCACCCTCAGGATTTATTCTTCCTCTGTGGTTTTGTCACCTACTCTATACCACCATCGCTGCTAGCACCCCCTAGTGGACGTTGCGGTATTACACCCAAACGCCAACAATGGAGATTTGGTTATTTTAGAAACAAACATATAAAAAAAAATAATAGGGTGTCTTTTTTTCTTTTACAACTGAATTTTTTATGTATAACATTAACTATTACTACTCTTAAATGCTAACCATATTTATGCATTTTAAAGAGTTTTTTAAAAACATGTTACGTTATCTTTTATGTACCTTACAATGGCAACAATGATGCTCTGCTTGGATGATGACGTCATTGGTTGGCTGCACCTCTGGAAACAGGCGTAACTGCTACAAGGGGAAAGAGATAATAAGTGATGTTTGTCCCCTTCCTGGGCGGCACGGCGGTTGTGAGTGGTTAGAGCACAGACCTCACAGCTAGGTGTGGAGTTTGCATGTTCTCCCCGTGCATGCGTGGGTTTTCTCCGGGTACTCCGGTTTACTCCCACATTCCAAAAACATGCTAGGTTAATTGGCGACTCCAAATTGTCCATAGGTATGAATGTGAGTGTGAATGGTTGTTTGTCTATATGTGCGCTGTGATTGGCTGGCGATCAGTCCAGGGTGTACCCTAATGAAGTGCTGTGAGTACTTTACACAGTCACTGTGTGGCGTGTGTATAGCAAGGTTGTCGGCATTCCAGTTCCAGTCAAACGTTTAGCCCCAACTTTCCCGTTGAATAGCATGAGCTGTCATTTTGTCAACGTCTCACCGTTGCCTTCTCCCAGCAGCAGATGAGGATGTGGCCAGGCAGTGATGGTGGAGGTGGGGGTCAGGACCCAGCATACACCCAGTTGCTGCTCCACAAGCCGGCTGCCTCCCAACAGCACCAGCGCCACTTCCTGGAACAGCCGCATCACCCCCACCCGACCTACTCGCACCACGGGAACGGCGGGCGCGGCCTCCGACAGGGCGGACAGACCGGCATCGGCGGGGGCGGGGGAGGCCAGCAGGGGTCCTCGCCCCAGATGAGTGACAGCATGGATGTGGGCGTGTCCCTAGGGCTGCACCACCTGGGGGCGGTGTCTTCCATGGAGGCGTCTCAGTTCGGCTCCGCCTCTCTACCCCTTGCCCTGCCAATTGGACTGTCTGCCTTCCGGACTCGGACGGCCCCCACCGCCCCGGGGCCGCAAGCCCCGCCCCCCGAGGACTACTACCCCGCCTCCAACAACAATAACCCAGCTGCAGGGGGCAGAGGGAGGCCGGACTCAGACGAGGGACCGGCCAACTCTTGATAAAACCTGAACCATGCCCTAAAGCCATACAATTTTAACTACAACTACTACAAGTACACACACCACAGTCACGTTGAGAGACAAAGACATGAACTTTGTGCTGAAGGAGACAGTCTGTACTGCATGAGGGGAGGAGGAGCGGGGAGGAGGATGCTGGGAAAACTCCTTTCATCCCGTTTTACTTTTTTGTCTCTGTAATTTTGAAACGGAATGACTGTGACGCGTTTGTTTTTATGACTATAATTTGATTGTTCTTTTAATATGATTTGATTTTCTTTCTGTGGTTTGAGGAGTTTGTGTGTTCTGTTGGGTTGTTTGAGCCTGGAGAGGAGGAGGAGGAGAAGGAGGAAGAGGAGGACAGGTTTCAGAAGGAGCGCACACGTTCACGTTTACAAATTGCAAACATGAGTATACGTTGTCATTTGCAGCATTTACACTCTTCATAGGAACGTGTGGGATGCCTGTGTGTTGTTTTCTTCTCTTTTGGACCGGAGGCCCTCGCTCCCTCGCTCCCTCGCTCCCTCCCTCGCTCTCCGAAGGATGCAGGGAGCGAGAGAAGGAGGCAAGAGAAGGCGACGGGACACGGGCGCCTTCCTGGCGCTCCTCATCCTCTCCGTCTTCCTCCTCCTGTTGTTTCTCCTCCAGACAGCTCTTCCTCTCTGTGCTGCTAATCACCATGACAACTTGTCCGGATTGCTGCTAAAGATCCAACACAGATCAATAAAGAAATGAAAAAGAAAAGAAAGAGAAAGTTAAAAACTTTTTAACCCTTCTGCGTAAGAGAAAGGATGAAGTAAGAACCACTGCATCTCAATGTATTTATTACTATTTAACAAGAAAAAACAAACTGAAAGTAACCCTTTTTTCCTGCTCTTCTTTGTTTGGTTGCCTTCTTTCTGCAGGTGAGCTCTGACTGGCTATTGTAACAGTGACAGGAACCGGCGATACGGGAGTGTCGCCGGTTGGTTGGGGGCCGGGCTTGGGTGGAGGGGAGGGTACGGGGCAAAATAAAGTTGGATATATAATAAGAATAAAGAGTATACTTTTGCACACCAAAGTCAAACAAACACTGGATCTCCGCTTTTCTTCCTACTAACCTGATCCTCACATTCTGCTTTTTTTATTGGGCCGTGCCTCGTTTTAAAAAATATAACCTAACGAGACGACTAAAAGTATAAATATTAACAGAAAAAAAATACACTCTAATGAAAAAAAATCATACCATTTACTGGGAAAATGTAATTTTTAGTAGCATAAAGTTTAAATATTAAGAAAAGGTGGTTTTTTTTTTAAGTTGTAATGAGAAACAAACCAAAAAAAATTTGGTAGGGCAAATTATGGGAATAAAATAGTTGGAAAGTTAAAAAAAAAAACAATTGTAATAATAGCTCCAAAAAATGAAACAAAACGAAGTTGTCATTTTTGGAAAATTTGGTTGCAGAAATGTCATACTAACAAGAAAAAAGTAATAACATAAATGGCAAAAACAGCTGTAATTTTATGACAAAGTCGTACTGTTGTGAGGGGAAAAATAGTAGCATAGAGTTGTAATATGAAGGAAACTATATTTTTATAAGTCATAATATGAGAAACAAAACAAAGTTGTAACCTTTGGAAAATTTGGTTGCAGAAAACTTATAGTCAGTCATAATATTACCAAACAAAATGAAACATTATTTACAGTACAGAGAAAGTTGACATATTTGGAACAAAAGAACAAAGTCCATAGCAATGACAACCTTTTTTTAGCCTTATCTTTCTTAAGTTAAATCCTGTCAACACATTTGGAACGAGACAAGTTTAAAGTGAATAATAATAATAACAATTATAATTATAATAATAATAATAACCATCAATCAAGAATATAACGTCGTTAAATTTAAGCAAAGTTGTTTGCCAGGCCGTAACTTCCGGTTCATATTGGCGCCTCACATAAACAACCAATCACAAATCACCTTCTTCTTCTTTGTCTTGGACTGGTCTGGTTGTCGCAAGGTTTGGCTGCCGAAACACAACGAAAAGTAACGAATAGCGACGAAGCTCATTTGGCAATGCGTTGGCTTGTCAGGGTCCGTTCTCGTTTTCAAAATATAGTGAAATAAAAGTAATAAATGTAATAAGCATAAAATAAGAATTTAATTAAAAAACGTAATATTTGTGTGTCTTTCTGTCTCTTGCCACGATGTCGCAGCAATACAAAATCCATCCATTTTGAACCGCTTATCCGGTTTAGTTTCAAACCAAATTGCACCCTGGACTTGAGAGTCAATCGCGGACACTTATTGACAGACAACCATTGAAACCAGGCGGGTTTAGACTATTAGTGACCTACTCAATTTATAATATAACACAATGATTGTACGTGGTGTGTATTGTTATTACAGGAATTAATTCCAAGTTCCAATGTCCGGACATAAGTAAAGGTAACACACGACGAAACGTTGGAGCAAGCTATGGAAACAAACGTCAAACTGTCAAAGATTATTCTAATTTCAGCTCGTATTATTATAACAGGAATTATTTAATCCTTTATAGAATACGTTAGAGGCATTATGTACATTTATTTATTTTTCACAATGTATTTAAAAAATGTTGCATTATTGTTGTAATTACAATAGACAGCCAGTCAGTGGCGATAGTGTGTTCGGATTAATCCTAGTTAAAAAGAAGAAGAACCTGTATGACTGGTCATGTACCCTTCTTCGACCAGAAACAAGTATGGACTGAAAAAAGAGGACCTTTGGCCGTCAAACTGCGGAGGTACGACGGTTTCCGGTATCCGGAAATAAATAAAGGTAACACACGGCTAGCAATTTGAATGTTATGGAAATAAGCCTTGTGAAGGGATACCGTCTGTCAGGTACATTCTTTGTTGACATATGTTTGCTAGGCATTCTTACAGCTTGGTAGAGAAGTTTAAAATGACAAATTTTCCATATAGTTTCTCAAATCGAACAGTGAAACTATCAGGGATGATTTTAATTTCAGCACATATAAAAAACATAACCCTTTTCTTGTGTTGGGGTCAGCACCGACCCGTTTTACATTTTAATGCATAAAAAGAATCACATAACATTTGTTTATTGCATCAAGGCTTTTTTTGACTTTCTCAGGAAACTCTATTTCAACAAAATAAAACCAAAAAATAATTTTTACTACATTTTAAAATGGTCTGGTTGAAATTATGACCACTGTATTGTTAGGGTCGGTTTGGACCCGGTTATAATAATATGACTATAAAGCAATATTTTGAACCAAAACTGAAATTGAAATTAGCAACCAGCTCCTCTTCTCATCATGTAAGCTTCAGGGGATTCTCATTTTGTTGCTGAAAACTTTTTCTACCTTTTCTTGACATTAATATATATGGGTCAAAATTCACCCCAACACCATAGATCAGGGGTCTCAAACTCAATTTACCTGGGGGCCACTGGAGCTAGGGTCCGGGCGAGGCAGGGCCGCATCAGGTTTTCCAAAAAAAAAAAAAAAAAAAAACGCATTTATTTATAACAGAAAAATGAATAAACTTTGCTTTGGTTCCGATTTTCTACAAGAAAAGCTCTGATAAAACATTCCACTCTTCTCAAATATCTTACTTTTTATTTTTCTACACAAAATAAGATCAAGAATAAAGAAAATCAATTAATCAGTAATAAATAAATATAATAATAAAACATCAAATAATAAAAACTTAAGAAACCACATATAGTTGGTGGGTAGACAAATGATTTTTTTCAGATTAAAATGAACAAAGCATTATTAGAGCCCTGTAGACATGACAAAACACGACTATAGTCACATTTATACTCTTTTTATTTACAACATATTGCGCAACTGCAGGGTCTTGAGACACATGCTAACTCGCAAACTAGAGAGCTAGCGACCTAAACGGTAGCCTTCAAGTTATTTCCTTTAAACTTAAAAAGCCAAAAACTTACCACTTCCACACGGATAGGGAGGATAACTATTAACAGTTATTTAACCTTTAACATGAACATGAATCAAACGTAATAATTTTTTCTGGGTACATGATACCATACAGCATCCATATCAAACTTGCGCGGGCCGCACTAACATTAAACTTTCATATCAAGGCGGGGGCCTCAAACTAGTGTCCTGCGGGCCACATTTGGCCCACGGGCCGCATGTTTGAGACCCCTGCCATAGATGTTTCTTTAGTGATTAATACTAAAATGAGAAAATAAATACAACTAATTGATTTAAGAGATATGTTCTATATCCCTCAGTAATAGCCAGGTAACAAAAGAACCTTCAATTTATGAATATGATTCTTTTGAGGTTCATTTGACCATTTTTGGAAATAGAAATGGAGGGGTATAGTGACAAAAAAAGGCCTACATGCCCACACCAAAAGTATTAAAAGCAACATTTTCATGGATGAGGAAGCCTAAGAAGGTAACCAAGACATGAGAAGCAAATTTGATGGTAACTTATTGTTTTTAGTGTATTTTATAGCTGATTTAATACATGGGTCAAAACCCACCCGTTAACATAAGAGATGATACCAGAAAGCTAACACAAGAGGAAGGTTAAATATATAATGTATAAAGGTCATGAACGGTCATGTTGGAGGTGGGCAATTGATCCAGATATCGATGCCGTCGATACCAGAATGATATTTGTATGAATGGAATACTAATCAATGTGGTGATTTCTGAGTTAGACGGCTGTAGGAAACTGTGTCGTTTGTCTGCTGTTAAGCTTAGCAACAGACTGAGCCCCCTGATAAAGAAATCATGATCAACAGAGCAGACCCACCCTTCCACTGCTTATCATGCTTGCTACAATTTGTCATTTTGTGTTCCTGTTCAGCCAATGAGGACGGTAGCGGTCCTCGGCGGGGGTATCGGGGGATTGGCGGCGTCATATTACCTTTGCAAGAGCCCCCAGGTGACCAAGGTAGTACCGCGGCATCTCCAATTAAAGACCCTATATCGGATCGCAGTACTTCTCCACAGTGTACAACGTCTGTGTGCTCTCAGGTCATCTTGCTGGAGTCCAGCAGTCGTGTCGGAGGATGGCTGTGGTCCACAAGAAGGTCTGATGGTGCTGTGTTTGAACATGGACCCAGAGGTATCCGACCTGCTGGAGCCGTGGGTCGTAACACTCTTAATATGGTACGTGGTTTGGCTCGCATAGAATACTTCCATCAGTACACGTCAGTAAGTACACTCTGTAGGCCTACTACAAAAAACCAAAAACCAGTTTGAAAAGGGCCAAAGCTTCGCCAGAGACCTCCGTGGCGTCACGGCGCCTGCTCGGAGCTTTGAAAGGCATTCATCAGCATGTGACGTTCATGTGCTTTTTCACGGAAATCGGCAGATTTTTGTCGGTTTCTGATCGAACCCTGGTTAGGATTAGGGTTAGGTCTAGGGGTGAAGGAGGTTTTGGTAGCTGGTTAGGGTTAGGTATAGGGGTGAAGGAGGTTTTGGTAGCTGGTTAGGGTTAGGGTTAGGGTTAGGGTTAGGTATAGGGGTGAAGGAGGTTTTGGTAGCGGGTTAGGGTTAGGTATAGGGGTGAAGGAGGTTTTGGTAGCTGGTTAGGGTTAGGTATAGGGGTGAAGGAGGTTTTGGTAGCTGGTTAGGGTTAGGGTTAGGGTTAGGTATAGGGGTGAAGGAGGTTTTGGTAGCGGGTTAGGGTTAGGTATAGGGGTGAAGGAGGTTTTGGTAGCTGGTTAGGGTTAGGTATAGGGGTGAAGGAGGTTTTGGTAGCTGGTTAGGGTTAGGTATAGGAGTGAAGGAGGTTTTGGTAGCTGGTTAGGGTTAGGTATAGGGGTGAAGGAGGTTTTGGTAGCTGGTTAGGGTTAGGGTTAGGTATGGGGTGAAGGAGGTTTTGGTAGCGGGTTAGGGTTAGGTATAGGGGTGAAGGAGGTTTTGGTAGCTGGTTAGGGTTAGGGTTAGGTATAGGGGTGAAGGAGGTTTTGGTAGCGGGTTAGGGTTAGGTATAGGGGTGAAGGAGGTTTTGGTAGCTGGTTAGGGTTAGGTATAGGGGTGAAGGAGGTTTTGGTAGCTGGTTAGGGTTAGGGTTAGGTATGGGGTGAAGGAGGTTTTGGTAGCGGGTTAGAGTTAGGTATAGGGGTGAAGGAGGTTTTGGTAGCTGGTTAGGGTTAGGGTTAGGTATGGGGTGAAGGAGGTTTTGGTAGCGGGTTAGAGTTAGGTATAGGGGTGAAGGAGGTTTTGGTAGCTGGTTAGGGTTAGGGTTAGGTATAGGGGTGAAGGAGGTTTTGGTAGCGGGTTAGGGTTAGGTATAGGGGTGAAGGAGGTTTTGGTAGCTGGTTAGGGTTAGGTATAGGGGTGAAGGAGGTTTTGGTAGCGGGTTAGGGTTAGGTATAGGGGTGAAGGAGGTTTTGGTAGCTGGTTAGGGTTAGGTATAGGAGTGAAGGAGGTTTTGGTAGCTGGTTAGGGTTAGAGTTAGGGTTAGGGTTAGGGTTAGAGTTAGGGTCAGGGTCAGGGCTAGGGTTAGGTATTGGGGTGAAGGAGGTTTTGGTAGCTGGTTAGGGTTAGGGGTGAAGGAGGTTTTGGTAGCTGGTTAGGGTTAGGGGTGAAGGAGGTTTTGGTAGCTGGTTAGGGTTAGGTATTGGGTTGAAGGAGGTTTTGGTAGCTGGTTAGGGTTAGGTATAGGGGTGAAGGAGGTTTTGGTAGCTGGTTAGGGTTAGGGTTAGGGGTGAAGGCGCCCCCCACCGAGAACGGTAACAAAGTGAACTGCTTGACAATTAATCAAAGATTTTAAATTTGCATGCATGGACTTCTTGTTGATTCTTGTAAGTAATAACACTCAGCGCTGCCATCTGTTGGCATCTAAACAAACTACACACATCCATCCCGGGTGCAGTAATATACCATCGATCGTGAGCGCAGAAATCGATCGATTTGTGCGCTAACGATGGATCCATCTCGGTCGCAGCGCTATCGATGGATCACGCAGATCCATCGTTAGCACGTAACACGTACATTTGACCTGTATTGGCACATATTTTGACCAAAACTGTTTGTGTGTATGTGTAGGTGGAAGACCTGGGTCTCGCAGAGGAGGTTCTACCTGTCACCTACAGCCACGACGCTTCCAAGAATAGATATTTGTATGTCAACAAGCAGCTGCATAGGATGCCTTCAGGGATCAGGTAAGATTCTTTCTGCGTTGAGAATTCGTGCACACTTTGTGTACTTACTCCACCTTCACACAAGTACTTTCTCAGTACCCGCATGTTGTATTCAAAACACCCATCATGGTGGAACAGCCTTGCCACAGGGCTGCAATCCATCTATGGCATGGACAAAAATATATTCATGAATAAATTATGCTGTTTTGTGCCGTAATTCTGCCCATTATTTGTTTTTAAAAAAGGCATATTTAAGGAAATTTTGCTTTTTTTTTGCTTAAATTAACAATTTTTAAGCATAAAAAATTCTTATTTCCTCTTATGACTACTATATCAGGTAATAGGGGGTGTAAAGTTGGCTGTAGGGGTGTTATTTCATGTCTAGAGGGCTCTAATAATGTTAAAAATATAAATATAAAGCTCGTAAAAAGGTTTTCTGTGTCTTATATATCCTGTGTTCTCATAATATGTCTACTAAATTGGTTAATAAGAGTGTAAAGTTGACAAGAAGGGAGTTATTTTATATTTCATATTTTGTTTTATGTCTACCATATTGGATAATAGTAGTGTAAAGGTGACTATAGGGGTGTTATTTCACGTTGAGAGGGCTCTAAGAATGTTGAATGTACATATTTAGGAGGTGATAAACAGGTTTTCTATGTCTTATTAGTACTTATGTCTCTGACACGGGGTAATAGAAGTGTTTTATTCTATTTTATTCTAATTTATTCTAATAATGTTAAATGTATTTAGGATGTCTTAAACGGGTGTTGTATGTCTTATGTGTCTTATTTTGTCGTATTATGTTTACTAATACGATACTAATACGATATTATGTTTACGCCTTGGTAATAGGCGTGTCAAGGTAACTATAGGTGTGTTACGTCATGTGTGGAGGGCTCTAATAATGTTAAAAAATGCTACTATATTGGGTAATAGGGAGACTTGTCACAATAACAAATTTTGCCGGATGATAATTGTCCCACAAACTATTGCAGATAAACAACATTATTTTGTATATTTCAATTCATGTAATGATTATATATATGGTATAATAATTCATTTCTCAAGCGTATTTAACATTATGTCTGGAATGTCAAGGACTAAAAGCCTAAATAAAATAAAAATATTTAATAATAATATATATAATATTATAATATTTATTTAAAATAAATGAAGCAAACAACATAATCAATTTAAAATAATACAAAAAAATATTAAAAATATTGGAGTCTCTTTATAGCAAAAATTGCACTTAAAAATCACAATAATAATTATTTTAATAATAATAATAATTTTCATGTTACAAACTGACAATGTGCAAACATGCTGAAATTAACATTAGATGGGGTTTTAGTCCTGTGCACACAGGTTTTTATTTTTAATTTTATTTTTGGCGGGTTGAAAACAATTTGCATCCACACTGCGCAGTCTGAGTAAATAGTTGCATCCAAATGGTCAACATCAGAGAGCTCACGGTTCCATGGGAGGATGCCACAGAACATAAGAAACTGGGCTACACAGATCTGGCAACGAGGATGGGTGGCCAAGATCTGGAAGGCTTTGTGGCTTCCTCAACAATCATCCTCATGAAAGACCTTGGTATTTATGGACAGGCAATAAGATCCAAGGAAGCAGCCAGTGGCTATGGATCAAGCGCTAGGACCCTGGCTGGGCTCAAAGGGGGGGGGGGGGGGGGGGGGGGCACACATCTGCGATGCCAGATGTTGCCGATGTTGTTTCTGCAAGTATCGATGATGTTCATGTGGTTCTTTGTTCCAGACTAGTCTGGCCTTTGTCCTGGGTGTAACTTGAATCCCCTTGAGGATCACCACCTTCCAAATACGCTTCTTAACCTTATTAGAGCCCTTTAGACATAAAATAACACCCCTATAGTATCACCTTTACACACCTATTGCCCATATAGTAGACATAATAAGAGAAAATAAAACAAAGAAAACCTATTTACCACCTTCCAAATGCGCTTCTTAACCTTATTAGAGCCCTTTAGACATAAAATAACACCCCTATAGTATCACCTTTACACACCTATTGCCCATATATTAGACATAATAAGAGAAAATAAAACATAGAAAACCTATTTACCACCTTCCAAATGCGCTTCTTAACCTTATTAGAGCCCTTTAGACATAAAATAACACCCCTATAGTATCACCTTTACACACCTATTGCCCATATAGTAGACATAATAAGAGAAAATAAAACATAGAAAACCTATTTACCACCTTCCAAATACGCTTCTTAACCTTATTAGAGCCCTTTAGACATAAAATAACACCCCTATAGTATCACCTTTACACACCTATTCCCCATATAGTAGACATAATAAGAGAAAATAAAACATAGAAAACCTATTTACCACCTTCCAAATGCGCTTCTTAACCTTATTAGAGCCCTTTAGACATAAAATAACACCCCTATAGTATCACCTTTACACACCTATTGCCCATATAGTAGACATAATAAGAGAAAATAAAACATAGAAAACATATTTACCACCTTCCAAATGCGCTTCTTAACCTTATTAGAGCCCTTTAGACATAAAATAACACCCCTATAGTATCACCTTTACACACCTATTGCCCATAATAAGAGAAAATAAAACATAGAAAACCTATTTACCACCTTCCAAATGCGCTTCTTAACCTTATTAGAGCCCTTTAGACATAAAATAACACCCCTACAGTATCACCTTTACACACCTATTGCCCATATAGTAGACATAATAAGAGAAAATAAAACATAGAAAACCTATTTACCACCTTCCAAATACGCTTCTTAACCTTATTAGAGCCCTTTAGACATAAAATAACACCCCTATAGTATCACCTTTACACACCTATTCCCCATATAGTAGACATAATAAGAGAAAATAAAACATAGAAAACCTATTTACCACCTTCCAAATGCGCTTCTTAACCTTATTAGAGCCCTTTAGACATAAAATAACACCCCTATAGTATCACCTTTACACACCTATCGTCCATATAGTAGACATAATAAGAGAAAATAAAACATAGAAAACATATTTACCACCTTCCAAATGTGCTTGATAACATTCTTAGAGCCCTCTAGACATGAAATAACACCCCTATAGTATCACCTTTACACTGCTATTATCCAATATAGTAGACATAATAAGTAAAAATAAAACAAATCTGTTTACAACCTTAAAGATAAGTTGTTTTATTTTTACATTAGAGCCTTCTAGACATGAAATAACACCCCTATATCACCTTTACACTCCTATTACCCAATATTGTAGACATGTTTTATATGAATGTGGTCTATTTTCCTCCATAGGGTTTGTAACCTACAGTTTCCTCACGTAGCTCTTTCATCTTCTCCTTGAAGACGTGACAGAACATCAAATATTTGTTATGTACAAGTTCCATTCTGGAACTGGTTTTAAAGTCTCTGTGACGCCATCTGGATTTCCAGGGCCGGTATCGTTTTTGTTTTTGTGTGGTTTTCTTGCAACCACTTTGAACTTCAGCAGTTAGCCGGTTAGCTTGGCTGGTTAGCAACTGTCAGCAGTCTAGTAATGTAATTTTAGTATTAGCAGCACACCTCTTGTCATGTATGTCCTTGCCCGTCAAAAACAACAACCGCAAAAAAATGCTCTTGGAAAATATTCCAATTATAAATAAGGAATTCTACTTGATGGGAATTCATCAGTCGTGTGCGTCAAATACCACACCTCATTAGACACCCGATACTCTCTGTAGTTAAGTAACTGTGACTATATGAGCCATGTCTGAATGTTAGCTTGCAGAAAAAATGTTTTACTCCATCTAATGTTAACATTTTGTGTGTGTGTGTGTGTGTGTGTGTGTGTGTGTGTGTCTGGCGCTCAGCGGACTTGTACGGACGGTCCCGCCCTTCTCACGCCCACTACTCTTCAGCATCGCCACGGAGATGTTTGCCAAGAAAAGCCAGCAGGAGGATGAGTCCATCCATTCCTTTGTGTCTCGCAGGCTCGGAGCAGAGGTGAGGGGGTGAACTCGAGTCTGGATTACCGTGGCAACAGCTACACTTCATGACCCCAATGAAAACACCAATAATGGACACTCCAGTAGGAGGATTCCAAATTTAGAAATGGAATATTTTTGTAGCTAGAGCATAGAAAACCTCATTACCACCATCATAATATGTTGGTTTTTTTTTTTTTACATATATTAGAGCACTCGAGACATCAAGTAACAGCCCTATAGTCACCTTTATACTCCCTATTACCCAATATAGTAGACATTAAATGCGCTTTTTAACATTATTATAGCCCTCAAGACATGAAATAACACCCCAGACTGATGTCCTTCGCCACATCAGCATTCAAATTCCACAGCTTCACTATCACAGTTTTTTTTATTTTATTTTATTTTTTTTTATTTTTTATTTTTTATTTTTTTACTATCACAGTTTTTTTATTTATTATTTACTAACTATTAATCAATAAATCCCTCCAAAATCAGAAAAAGGACAAAAGAAACACAGCAAATCACTGATTCATTGTTGAATACGGGTTATTATTCACAAAACATAATAAAGACATTTCTTATCTTATAAACTTTTTCACATGTTTTACCTAAATTAGGCATTTTTTTAAGCATTAAGCATAAAAATAGCTAAATGAAATGGTTTGGCACCTTTTTTAATTTTGTTGTACTTGTTAAAATGACAATAAATGTATATTCTATTCTATTCCAAGCAATTAACTGTAATAAATAAGAGATTACTGTGTACCAGGGTGCCCAAAGTGCGGCCCAGGACAGGGTTTTAAAAATATCATTTAACAAGAAAACTTAACAAAATAAACACACAGCAATAATTAGAAAATCAGCAATAATTTTACAAAAGAAAATGTGTCATTTTAGGAGGAAAAATAATTGTAAGGCATTTTAGTCGCATAAAGTTGAAATATTTTTATTTAAGTCTTGACATGATGAAAAACAAAATAAAGTGGTAATTTGGGGGAAATTAGGTTGTGGACAAAGTTGTAATATAATGGTAATAAAGTCTAAATATTATGGGAATAAAGTCAAGAAATTTGAAAAAATAGTCAATAGAAAATTTTTATTTTCTATTTAAAAAATTTAAAACTATCTATTTAAAAATTTAAATTTTCTATTAATTTTTTTTAAAACTATCTATTTAAAAATTAAAATTTTCTATTTAAAAAATTAAAAACTTTATTTGAAAATTAAAATTTTCTATTTACACAACAGCAGCAGAAATGATAAACAGCTATGGTTTTTAAGAAAATAAAGAAAATAATCAAAAGATTGACAAGAAAGAAAGCTGAAAGAGTTGGGGGTGGAGGGGGCATATAATAAATGTCTATTCTATTCTATTCTATTCTATTCCAAGCAATTAACTGTAATAAATAAGAGATTACTGTGTACCAGGACCATTTGCGAACAGGTTTTTAAAATATCATTTAACAAGAAAACTTAACAATCAAACAAAAAACACACAGCAATAATTCGAATATTAGCAATAATTTAACAAAAGAAAATGTGTCATTTTAGGAGGAAAAATAATTGTAAGGCATTTTAGTCGCATAAAGTTGAAATATTTTTATTTAAGTCTTGTCATGATGAAAAACAAAATAAAGTGGTAATTTGGGGGAAATTAGGTTGTGGACAAAGTTGTAATATAATGGTAATAAAGTCAAAATATTATGGGAATAAAGTCAAGAAATTAGAAAAAATAGTCAATAGAAAATTGTAATTTTCTATTTAAAAAATTTAAAACTATTTAAAAATTAAAATTTTCTATTTACAAAATGTTAAACTTTATCTATTTGAAAATTAAAATTTTCTATTTACACAACAGCAGCAGAAATGATAAACAGCTGTGGTTTTTAAGAGAATAAAGAAAATAATAAAAAGATTGACAAGAAAGAAAGCTGAAAGAGTTGGGGGTGGGGGGCATCTGTCATTTTACAAGAATATCCATCCGTCCGCTTTTTCCTTGTTAAGATCAAAATATTAAAAAAAGGAAGGTGCCAACCCATGTCATATTTTGTGGACAAGTGACAGAACCTTAACCTTCCTCTTGTGTTAGCTTTCTGCTATCATCTCTTATGTTAACGGGTGGGTTTTGACCCATGTATTAAATCAGCTATAAAATACACTAAAAACAATAAGTTACCATCAAATTTGCTTCTCATGTCTTGGTTACCTTCTTAGGCTTCCTCATCCATGAAAATGTTGCTTTTAATACTTTTGGTGTGGGCATGTAGGCCTTTTTTTGTCACTATACCCCTCCATTTCTATTTCCAAAAATGGTCAAATGAACCTCAAAAGAATCATATTCATAAATTGAAGGTTCTTTTGTTACCTGGCTATTACTGAGGGCTATAGAACATATCTCTTACATCAATTAGTTGTATTTATTTTGACCCATATATATTCATGTCAAGAAAAGGTAGAAAAAGTGATTGTTTTCAGCAACAGAACTTTAGTATAAACCGTCCACATTACCTTCTGTAATGTTTTTAGTGCGTTTTTATACTTTCTTTTACTGGTCTGACGGTAGGGCGGAGTGATTTGTGCCCTACACTTACTGTTTGTGTTTGTGTGTGTGTGTGTGTCCTGCTAGCTAGCAGACATTGCTGTGGACAGTCTGTGTCGGGGCGTGTTTGCTGGTGACTGCAGGAAGTTGAGCGTACGCTCTTGCTTTCCTGTTCTCTACGAGGCGGAGCAGCGCAGAGGTTCCCTGACACTCGGCATGCTGATGGGCTCAGGTACTTTCCCGCTTTTAGCGTACGGGAATGCGGACGCTAACATGACATCTGTGTGCACTTGCAGGAACCTCAAAGGCGGTCCCTCCTGGTTGCCTTAGCCGGAGGTCAGAGAAGGAGTCGTGGGCCCAGTGGTCCCTTAGACGAGGGCTGGAGTCGCTCCCGGAATCCATCAGTGACTTCCTGCAGCAGAGCAGGAGGGTGGTGCTTCACAGAGACACACCTGTCAATCATATTAGCCCTGCAACCACGGGCTGGACCGTAAGACAAAACACAAACTTGACTGTTTTTATTCTTCAGATCTTTACTACAGTCTGTAGTAGTAAGTGTGTGTGTGTGTGTGTGTTTAGATCCATGTAAAGGATGGGAGCATATCAGCTGACCATGTAATATCTGCTCTCCCTGCTAAAGGTGGGTCGCATCGTTCTCTGGAAAAATTATATAATAATAAAAAAAACTATTCTGGAAGAATTAATGAATGACAGGCGCTTTATGACATAAAGCATAGAAAACCTATTTACCACCTTCCAAATACGCTTCTTAACCTTATTAGAGCCCTTTAGACATAAAATAACACCCCTATAGTATCACCTTTACACACCTATTGCCCATATAGTAGACATAATAAGAGAAAATAAAACATAGAAAACCTATTTACCACCTTCCAAATGCGCTTGATAACATTCTTAGAGCCCTTTAGACATAAAATAACACCCCTATAGTATCACCTTTACACACCTATTGCCCATATAGTAGACATAATAAGAGAAAATAAAACATAGAAAACCTATTTACCACCTTCCAAATGCGCTTCTTAACCTTATTAGAGCCCTTTAGACATAAAATAACACCCCTATAGTATCACCTTTACACACCTGTTGCCCATATAGTAGACATAATAAGAGAAAATAAAACATAGAAAACCTATTTACCACCTTCCAAATGCGCTTGATAACATTCTTAGAGCCCTTCAGACATGAAATAACACCCCTATAGTATCACCTTTACACACCTATTGCCCATATAGTAGACATAATAAGAGAAAATAAAACATAGAAAACCTATTTACCACCTTCCAAATGCGCTTCTTAACCTTATTAGAGCCCTTTAGACATAAAGTAACACCCCTATAGTATCACCTTTACATACCTATTGCCCATATAGTAGACATAATAAGAGAAAATAAAACATAGAAAACCTATTTACCACCTTCCGAATACGCTTCTTAACCTTATTAGAGCCCTCTAGACATGAAATAACACCCCTATAGTATCACCTTTACACACCTATTGCCCATATAGTAGACATAATAAGAGAAAATAAAACATAGAAAACCTATTTACCACCTTCCAAATGCGCTTCTTAACCTTATTAGAGCCCTTTAGACATAAAGTAACACCCCTATAGTATCACCTTTACATACCTATTGCCCATATAGTAGACATAATAAGAGAAAATAAAACATAGAAAACCTATTTACCACCTTCCAAATACGCTTCTTAACCTTATTAGAGCCCTCTAGACATGAAATAACACCCCTATAGTATCACCTTTACACACCTATTGCCCATATAGTAGACATAATAAGAGAAAATAAAACATAGAAAACCTATTTACCACCTTCCAAATGCGCTTCTTAACCTTATTAGAGCCCTCTAGACATGAAATAACACCCCTATAGTATGGCCTTTACACTCCTATTATCCAATATAGTAGACATAATAAGTAAAAATAAAACAAATCTGTTTACAACCTTAAAGATAAGTTGTTTTTTTTTTACATTAGAGCCTTCCAGACATGAAATAACACCCCTATATCACCTTTACACTCCTATTACCCAATATTGTAGACATGTTTTATATGAATGTCTCTCCTCAGTGCTGGCAGCTGTGCTGCCGTCCACCTGTCAGCCTCTGGTGCAGCCACTACGGGACATCTCCTGTGTGACTGTGGCTGTGGTCAACCTGGAGTATGAAGGCTCAGTGCTTCCTGTCAAGGTGAGAATGGAAAGCACATGAAAGCATCCCTGACGAGATGTGACAAAGTGACATTTCTGTGGTATTTCTGTAATACTACAGGAATGAATCTTGGATAGAATTCAGTCTGTTATTTGTTTACCAGTTAATGAACTCCTATTTTACTTACTTTGAATGTGTACTGTATGTGTGTGTATGTGTGTGTATGTGTGTGGTCAGGGATTTGGACACCTGGTTCCATCATGTGAGGATCCTGGTTTACTGGGAGTGGTGTACGACTCTGTACCTTTCCCTCAACACAACAGAAGTGATGGGCCAACAACCAGATTGACGGTAAGTACTCGCCACAGGATTGGATTAGAGATCCACCATCTTGCAGATTTCTCCCTTCATGATATATTTGCTCACAAATGTTTGATTGCAGTTGTTGCTGCTAAGGATGGCAAACACTTTTTCACACCACTGTATATCAATTCATACAATATGAGCGGGCCAACATTCCTCCACAGCGCTGTAAGAGACTCATTGCAAGTTAGCACAAACGCTTGATTGCAGTTGTTGCAGCTAAGGATGGCCCAACCACTTATTAGTTTTAGGGGGAATCACTTTTTCATACAGGGCCATGGAGCTTTGGATTTCTCCCTTCGTGATATATTTGCTCACAAATGTTTGATTGCAGTTGTTGCTGCTAAGGATAGCAAACACTTTTTCACACCACTGTATATCAATTCATACAATATGAGCGGGCCAACATTCCTCCACAGCGCTGTAAGAGACTCATTGCAAGTTAGCACAAACGCTTGATTGCAGTTGTTGCAGCTAAGGATGGCCCAACCACTTATTAGTTTTGGGGGGAATCACTTTTTCATACAGGGCCATGGAGCTTTGGATTTCTCCCTTCATGATATATTTGCTCACAAATGTTTGATTGCAGTTGTTGCTGCTAAGGATGGCAAACACTTTTTCACACCACTGTATATCAATTCATACAATATGAGCGGGCCAACATTCCTCCACAGCGCTGTAAGAGACTCATTGCAAGTTAGCACAAACGCTTGATTGCAGTTGAGTCAGCTAAGGATGGCCCAACCACTTATTAGTTTTGGGGGGAATCACTTTTTCATACAGGGCCATGGAGCTTTGGATTTCTCCCTTCATGATATATTTGCTCAGAAATGTTTGATTGCAGTTGTTGCCGCTAAGGATGGCAAACACTTTTTCACACCACTGTATATCAATTCATACAATATGAGCGGGCCAACATTCCTCCACAGCGCTGTAAGAGACTCATTGCAAGTTAGCACAAACGCTTGATTGCAGTTGAGTCAGCTAAGGATGGCCCAACCACTTATTAGTTTTGGGGGGAATCACTTTTTCATACAGGGCCATGGAGCTTTGGATTTCTCCCTTCATGATATATTTGCTCACAAATGTTTGATTGCAGTTGTTGCTGCTAAGGATGGCAAACACTTTTTCACACCACTGTATATCAATTCATACAATATGAGCGGGCCAACATTCCTCCACAGCGCTGTAAGAGACTCATTGCAAGTTAGCACAAACGCTTGATTGCAGTTGAGTCAGCTAAGGATGGCCCAACCACTTATTAGTTTTGGGGGGAATCACTTTTTCATACAGGGCCATGGAGCTTTGGATTTCTCCCTTCATGACATATTTGCTCACAAATGTTTGATTGCAGTTGTTGCTGCTAAGGATGGCAAACACTTTTTCACACCACTGTATATCAATTCATACAATATGAGCGGGCCAACATTCCTCCACAGCGCTGTAAGAGACTCATTGCAAGTTAGCACAAACGCTTGATTGCAGTTGTTGCAGCTAAGGATGGCCCAACCACTTATTAGTTTTGGGGGGAATCACTTTGAGCTTTGGATTTCTCTCTTCATGATATATTTGCTCACAAATGTTTGATTGCAGTTGTTGCTGCTAAGGATGGCAAACACTTTTTCTCTCCGTTAAACCCTGTGGTCCGACCTAGGTCATGATGGGCGGGGCCTGGTTCCAGGAAACATTTGGGACGCCAGCGTCCGTCACGAAGCAGCAACTTTTGGAAAGAGCTACAGAGGCGGTGCGTTGTCACCTCGGAGTCACGGCAGCACCCAGCTGGAGTTGGGTGTCTCTGCAGGAGGTACCTTTGCCTTCATGTTGTTCCAATCAGTGTCCATCCGCCATCATCATCCATAGATGTACCTCATTGTCGTTGTCTGCCATCAGGACTGTATACCGCAGTACACCGAGGGACATTTTGGCAGAGTCGGTGAGTACGAGCACACGCGTCACATGTGATGACCGGTACTACGCTCGCATGCTTTTTCTTCCTGCATTTTCAGACTTCATGCGACGCTTATTAAAGAAGAACAACCTTTCGCTTTCTCTGATTGGCTCTTCCTATGACGGCGTGTCAGTGAACGATGTCATCTTCAGTGCCAGGAAGGCCGTAGAGGAGCTGCTTGGAAACGGACTTTAGTCTTTGGTCGATTTCTTGCGTCAAGAGCTTTGGATTGATTGTTCCTTCAATAAATTCTCTTTTCTGTGGAACTTGTGCAGAAACCACATGGAATACTTCCGTCAGTACACGTCAACAAATCGCTTTTTACTTATATTTTGTCAAGATCATGAAATTATTTTGTTGAAAATGCATATTTAAGCAAATGTTACACATTCTTGGTCTAAATGAAGCATTCCGAAGCATAAATATATTCTTAAATAAACTAGAACACTTAAAGCAGGGGTCTCAAACTCACGGCCGCTAGTTTGAGGCCCCCGCCTTGATATGCAGGTTTAATTTGTTAATTTGTTTCATTTGTTTTTTGATTTGCTTATTTATTTTTCCATCTTATTTTGTGTCGAAAAATAAAAATTAACATTAAACATTTATTTAATAATTTAATAATAAATAAAAATTAATTTATCATAATTTATAATAATTTAATGTTTTATCAGAGTTTTTCCAAAGAATCAAAGCACTGAAAAAGTGGAGGGTATAGCAGAAGCATTGAAGACTATTACATTATATTTATTCATATTTAATATAATTAATATTTATATTTTTAATATATATATATATATATTTGTTTTGTTTTTTAACCGGATGCGGCCCAGCTTCACCCAGACCCTAGCTCCAGTGGCCCCCAGGTAAATTGAGTTTGAGACCCCTGACTTAAAGGCAATGCAAGGTGTGGGTGAGGTTTACTACACTGGCCACTAGGTGTCACTAGTAACACGCACCAGACTTGATTATACTTGGATTATTCTACAGTTGGTGAAATTTAAGAGACGAGAAATGAAAAAGATCGATCTCATCGCGCAAGTATCAACCCAATACGGGTGATGCACTTGGTATCGACGTTCGGATGGATCCGCCCAGCGTGAGGAGCGCAGGTGTGATAAGGAAGCTCCCGCAGGTGCTGGCTGTGAGCACCAACGGCGTCCCCCTGATCCTTCAAGTCATGCTGGTGGTTTCCTGGCTCTTATGGATGTCTTGTTGCAGTCCAGCTGTGGGGGGTCCGGCTCAGCACGTGACTTTGTTGGAGGGGTCGAATCCCCTGGTGAGAGATGATGAACGTTCATCATCGTTCCGTCGCCTCCCGGTCTTCTGGCACTCGCACAAGCCTCTTGTAGCCAAAGAGCTGCTCCGGCCGGCGCCTCGCCGGAGCTCGCTCCCCGCCGAACTCGGTTCGCTGCTGTTCCCACAGGCACAGCGACACCTGAGCACGGCCCGGGGTCCACGTGCACGCCCCGTGCAGGTTTGGTGCAGCATGAACGAAGTGCTTGTGCTCGTAGACCGCTTCCAGTTACGCGCCTGGCCACTTCCGTCCTTGTTCAGTCTGGGATCCTGTCAGCCCACCGCCGTGTCTCCGAACTTCCTGTTCTTCCATTACAGACTGACGGATTGTGACAGCACGTCTCAGGTACGCAAACTCAACACCCAACGGACGCTTCTGTGGTACGTTTCTGCGTTAGTCTCGCGACTGCATGTGGCGTGCAATTCTCCGCCCAACCGCTAGGAGTTGTCTTGCAGCGATTCGACTCGTGAGCAACCCGGACACTCCACGAGTTGGCTTGCTAACTTGCTCCATCGCGAATAGAAATGGGGAGTTAGGCTCCTTTCTGAGAGTCGACTCTTTTGTTCGGCTCCTAAAAGCTCATTTGTTTGTAGCCTCGAGGGGAACTCGGCAAGTACGAAAGCTTTGTTTGTTGAAAAGCCCTTTTGCATTCAGTGATTTATGACGGTTACCGCATTTTGTGCATTTAGTCTGTTTACATAATTTCTTATTTTCCATGGCTGCAAAGAGCTTGTTTAATTGGCTTTGACATTCACCAGAAATAAAGCAGAAAATTTTGAAATACAACGCAAATGGAAGGGGAACATGTTTTTGCACTGCACAAATCCTCAAGTACGGCACGTGAGGGACTTGAAGGCCATGCTTGAAAATAACCTCATATTTACATCACCTTTCATGCACAGCGTCCTTTTCCATTCATGTTGTTTTGGAAATGTATTCATCTTCCAGGTAGTGGGTGGTCAGCTGGTGTATACTTATTCTCTGGACTATAGTCCGCCACCACAAGGCCACATAGTCCGTGTGCTACCCTTTCGACTGCCCATCCACTGCTATTACAACAGGTAATATTCAAACACAAATGTCTTTCTTTATGCTTGAAAGAAAGGACATTTCAAGTTCATCATCAAACTTAAAAAGGTGCTCGCTTGAGCGTTTAAAGGAAAACTGCCCCTTTTTTGGCATTTTGGCCGGACATGAACACGTCTTTTGCTTTTTGTGCATTCTAAAGATATGAAAATGTATAAAAAAGAGGCAGGTAATTAATGTAACCCCCCCCCCCCCACAAGCGACACTGTACTAAAAATATTTTTCAGTTAAAAGAAAATATATACAACATAAGGTGGCCAGAAATATTTCAGTATTGAACAAAGCAAAATTTGTTCTCAATCAGAAATCACTCCACACTCTTTATTGCTCTCTGGTTCTACCATATCTTACTTATTGTGTGGAAATATGGGATAATAACTATAAAAGCAATCTTCACTCGCTAAATGTACTGCAAAAAAGGTCAGTAAGGATAATTCATAATGCCGCTTACAGAGAACATACTAACTCCTTATTTCTAAAATCACAAATACTTCAACTTGCTGATATAGTTCATCTTCAAACAGCTAAAATAATGCATAAGGCTAAAAATAACCAATTAGCTAAAAATGTCATCCAATACTTCTCTACAAGAGAGGAGAAATGTGATCTAAGGGAAGAAGTACATTTGAAACACTTCTATGCTAGGACTACGTTATGCTAGCCATAGCATTTCAGTATGTGGAATCAAACTATGGAATGGATTGAGTAAGGACCTCAAACAATGCACAACGATGAGCCAATTCAAGAAACAATACAAGCAGTTGATGTTTGCTAAATACAAGGATGAAGAGTCTTGAACCAGTCATGATGTGCTATATATATCACTATATTGACACGCACTATGGTACACATTATGGCATTGGATGCTCATATCACCTCATACTTAGCTACGAGGTACATTATTAAAAAAAACAAAACAAAACCTTAAACTGTATTATGGAAAGCAGGAAGTGAACAAATGTAACAGTTAGTGATTGTAAAAGTACCAGATGGAGGGGTAGGATTTAATAAGCTTTGCTTCTTCCTACTCCTTTTGGACATGTGGAACTGTGAACTGATTATGGGATGCACTCAATTGTAATCTGATGCATGTTCAAATGAAATAAAACCATTACCAAAAAAATCATGTGACCTGCATATTAACCAAGCTAGTGACATTGTTACGCACTCAAGACTACTAAATGCAGTGCACATAATTAATGTGCATCCACCAGACCTTGTAACAGCATCCATAAATATCCCGTGACAAGTTAGTTAGTGCAAGCAATGAATGGACCATCACATGTTGTTTTTCTTTTAGGTTTCATTACTCCTACAAGGTTGGCTACACACCCCAGGTTCAGCACACCACCTTCATGAAGACCATCAGAAGTCAACTCGGCTTCCGCTTGACTGTCTGCACAGGTAAAAACACCTGAGGAAGTTCAATCTCTGTCTCACCCGGTTGATATTGGGAGTGTGGTGGGATCCCGTATCAGCTCCTTGTGTTCAGGGCCACGTTATTTATTGTGGGGGGGATTACATTTCACAAAAGTCACAAACAACTGCAATCAAGCGTTTGTGCTAACTTGCAATGAGTCTCTTACAGCGCTGTGGAGGAATGTTGGCCCACTCATATTGTACGAATTGATATACAGTGGTGTGAAAAAGTGTTTGCCATCCTTAGCAGCAACAACTGCAATCAAACATTTGTGAGCAAATATATCATGAAGGGAGAAATCCAAAGCTCCATGGCCCTGTATGAAAAAGTGATTCCCCCCAAAACTAATAAGTGGTTGGGCCATCCTGAGCTGCAACAACTGCAATCAAGCGTTTGTGCTAACTTGCAATGAGTCTCTTACAGCGCTGTGGAGGAATGTTGGCCCACTCGTATTGTACGAATTGATATACAGTGGTGTGAAAAAGTGTTTGCCATCCTTAGCAGCAACAACTGCAATCAAACATTTGTGAGCAAATATATCATGAAGGGAGAAATCCAAAGCTCCATGGCCCTGTATGAAAAAGTGATTCCCCCCAAAACTAATAAGTGGTTGGGCCATCCTGAGCTGCAACAACTGCAATCAAGCGTTTGTGCTACCTTGCAATGAGTCTCCTACAGCGCTGTGGAGGAATGTTGGCCCGCTCATATTGTATGAATTGATATACAGTGGTGTGAAAAAGTGTTTGCCATCCTTAGCAGCAACAACTGCAATCAAACATTTGTGAGCAAATATATCATGAAGGGAGAAATCCAAAGCTCCATGGCCATGTATGAAAAAGTGATTCCCCAAAACTAATAAGGGGTTGGGCTATCCTTAGCTGCAACAACTGCAATCAAGCGTTTGTGCTAACTTGCAATGAGTCTCTTACAGCGCTGTGGAGGAATGTTGGCCCGCTGAATTTTGTGTCGAGTTGTGTTGTCATTGACGCCATTGATGATGTAAAAGATTCAAGTGTGGAAAAGAAATAAGTAATCAGGAAGGGCCAAACAATTTTCACAGCCCTGTAATTGTCTTTGGCAGCCGAGTGGGAACCCATCATGACCGGCCACTCTGTGGTCTTGGGGGAACCCGTGTATTTTGTGGCGGAGACCGGAACCCTGTTGCCAGGCGAGAGACTCTATGTTGACTCGTGCCACGTGACCAACTCCAAAGACCCAAAGAGCACGCCCAGAGTGGACATCATCACCAATCATGGGTGTGTCTGTGTATGTATGATATCATACCATCTTATGCTTGCTCACCTGGTCTCCAGTAATTAGTGTGCTTGTGTTTGCAGCTGTATGACGGACAGCTTGAGGGTGGAGAGTTCCTCCCACTTCTGGTCAAGGAAGGCTAACATGTTGAAGTTTTCAATCGATGCCTTTCTCTTCAGAGAACTTTCCCAGGTAAGAGAGACTCTTTTGGGGCCTTTTTTTTTGGTAACGGTTTTATTTCATTTGAACATGCATCAGATTACAATTGAGTGCATCCCATAATCAGTTCACAGTTCCACATGTCCAAAAGGAGTAGGAAGAAGCAAAGCTTATTAAATCCTACCCCTCCATCTGGTACTTTTACAATCACTAACTGTTACATTTGTTCACTTCCTGCTTTCCATAATACAGTTTGTTTTTTTTGGGTTTTTTTTAAATAATGTACCTCGTACTGAAGTACGAAGTGATATGACCATCCAATGCCATAATGTGTACCATAGTGCGTGTCAATATAGTGATATATATAGCACATCATGACTGGTTCAAGACTCTTCATCCTTGTATTTAGCAAACATCAACTGCTTGTATTGTTTCTTGAATTGGCTCATCGTTGTGCATTGTTTGAGGTCCTTACTCAATCCATTCCATAGTTTGATTCCACATACTGAAATGCTATGGCTAGCATAACGTAGTCCTAGCATAGAAGTGTTTCAAATGTACTTCTTCCCTGAGATCATATTTCTCCTCTCTTGTAGAGAAGTATTGGATGACATTTTTAGCTAATTGGTTGTTTTTAGCCTTATGCATTATTTTAGCTGTTTGAAGATGAACTATATCAGCAAGTTGAAGTATTTGTGATTTTAGAAATAAGGAGTTAGTATGTTCTCTGTAGGCGCCATTATGAATTATCCTTACTGACCTTTTTTGCAGTACATTTAGCGAGTGAAGATTGCTTCCAATTTGTTTCCAGACACATTTCACATTTTTCAATTAGCCTGCTTCATGCTATTAACTGTACATTAAAGCTGGCTAGCATTAGCCATTTCGCTTATGTTCAAATGCTCTACAACATATTTTGTAACAAACATTTAGCAGTCAGCTGTTTACTCTAGCAACTTTCTAAACTCTTTACAGCCGTTAAAATATAAATTATCTCTACTTTGTACTAACCTGTGGTACAGAATAAGGAAGACAATCCACTTGATGTATATTCACCCTCAGGATTTATTCTTCCTCTGTGGTTTTGTCACCTACTCTATACCACCATCGCTGCTAGCACCCCCTAGTGGACCTTGCGGTATTACACCCAAACGCCAACAATGGAGATTTGGTTATTTCAGAAACAAACATATAAAAAAAAAATAGTAGGGTGTCTTTTTTTCTTTTACAACTGAATTTTATATGTATAACATTAACTATTACTACTCTTAAATGCTAGCCATATTTATGCATTTTAAACAGTTTTTTTTATCTTTTATGTACATTACATATACACCATAGTGATGTCATTTGCCTGTGTGTGTGTAGGTACTGCACCTCCACTGTTCCATGTCAGTCGGTGTCACCACTTCCCAGACCGCCAAGTCGTGTAACTACAACCAAGCTACTGGCAGGTAAGCGCCACCACATTAAAGACAACTGAATAGTCTTCTTGTGTTGGGAATTGGGAGCACCGTCGCTAAAAAAGTTTCTGTGACGGATTGAGATGCTGAGCTTGTCTGCAAGGGCGTCATAGGGGCAGAGAAATTGCTGTAAAATTGATTATAAAATATTATTTTTGTGTGTTCAGGTGGGAGGACTTGGAGGCGCCACCCTCCATATGCTCCTGCTGTGATTCTGCATGTGGTGACCTGCAGGACCGTGAGTAGTCTGAATATTGTCCGTCATGTGTTTCTCAAAGCAAGCGTGACGTGTCTGCGGCAGGGCTAACGCAGATCTTTCACAGAGTCAAAGGTTCAATGAGTCTAGAGCAGGGGTCTCAAACTCAATTTACTTGGGGGCCACTGGAGCTCGGGTCTGAGTGAGACTGGGCCGCATCAGGTCTTCCAAAAAAAAAAAAAAACGCATTTATTAAAAACAGAAAAATGAATAAACTTTGCCTTGGTTTCGATTTTCTACAAGAAAAGCTCTGATAAAACATTCCACTGTTCTCAAATATCTTACTTTTTATTTTTCTACACAGAATAAGATGAAAAATAAATAAACAAATCAAGAATAAAGAAAATCAATCAATCAGTAATAAATAAATAAATATAATAATAACAATAAAACGGCAAATAATAAAAACTTAAGAAACCACATATAGTTGGTGGGTAGACAAATGATTTTTTTCAGATTAAAATGAACAAAGCATTATTAGAGCCCTGTAGACATGACAAAACACGACTATAGTCACATTTATACTCTTTTTATTTACAACATATTGCGTAACTGCAGGGTCTTGAGACACATGCTAACTCGCAAACTAGAGAGCTAGCGACCTAAACGGTAGCCTTCAAGTTATTTCCTTTTAAACTTAAATAGTCAAAAACTTACCACTTCCACACGGATAGGGAGGATAACTATTAACAGTTATTTAACCTTAAACATGAACATTAATCAAACGTAATATTTTTTTCTGGGTACATGATACCATACAGCATCCATATCAAACTTGCGCAGGCCGCACTAACATTAAACTTTCATATCAAGGCGGGGGCCTCAAACTAGTGTCCTGCGGGCCACATTTGGCCCACGGGCCGCGTGTTTGAGACCACTGGTCTAGAGATTACCCGTACTGGGCTAGTGGTTCCTCCCGCCCGATACTCTGGTTCTCCTGCTAGTAGAAATGACTAACATGAGACGTGAACACACATCTTTCTCCTTTCTGTGCATTCTAAATATATAAAAAGCTAAATACAAGCTAAAAATAGACAGTTTCGCAAATGGATATAAAACCATAAACCATTTGGAGGTGATTTAATAGCAAAAATTTACAGGCCGAATGGGTGTGTCCCATTATGTGTATTAATCAGCTGCCTCTTTTTAGCTGTTTTATATCTTTAGAACGCACTGAAAAGAGAGGCATGTAAGTATGTTCATTGCGGGGGATGGTCAAAATTCCAAAAATTGCAATTTTCCTACAAATTCTTTCTTTGCCTAAATGAAGCATTTCAAGCATAAAATTGACAAATGAAGTAAAATACAAATATAAGGCATTCAGAACACTCCATATGTAGTATCTTACACTGGTCACTAAGTGTCAGTAATGAAGTACTGCACTGAAACTGGAAAAAACCCCAAAATACTCCCAATGCCACTTTTGAGTCTAAGTCTTGTTTTCTCTTGTGTCTACTACAATGGGTAGTAGGATTCTAGGTGACTATAGGGGTGTTATTTCTTGCCAAGAGGGCTCTAATGTTAAAAAGCTTTAAGAAGGTTGTAAGTGGGATTTCTATGCTGCTCTCCTATACTAATATTCCACTTTGCATAATTGAATGCCTTCAGCCAGCTTATTAACTCATTCACTTTTTTTTGATGATGCAACTCCACAATAGAAGAGATCATGTTTGGTGCGGTTTTAAGCCGGAATAATGTGTGCATTTTATAAGATTTCTGCGTGCATCTTTGCTATCAAAATCCATGTTCCGCAGCAATCATGAAGTGAAACGGTATCTCGCCATGGAGCACGAAGGAGCTTACATGTTGCATGGAAATTTTAATGAATGCACGTGTGCACACACACAGATCAGTTGCAAATGTGAAAATTTGTAAATGGTTCATAGTGTTATTTTGTAAAAAAAAAAAAAAAAAAATCTATATACATATTTTAATGGTGAAACAACCATTATTGTCTTGTGGCATCATTGTTTAGACATTTAGGCTAAATACAGTAAACCTCGGATATATCGGACTCGGATATATCGGAAATTCGCTCACAACGGACAGATAAAAAAGAACCAATTTTTCTGTAATGCATTTCCAATAAAAATTCATTGCATATATCGGATTTTTTATAACGGATTTCGCCTATTTCGGACAAAATCTCCAGTCCCGTTCCAATGCATTTCCATTAAATTTCCCTCGCATATATCGGATGGCCGCATCGTGGTGCTCCGATTCGCCGAATCGTGACAGGCCGCTATACGACGTCATTTGCAGCGTTTGCAGCGTTGCCTGCGCGTCCAGGTACATTGGAAACATAGTCAAGGAAGTGCCTTTTTATAACGGATAAAATCCCATTTACGCATATACCGGATATAAATCCGATATATGCGTAAAACGGACATTTTCCGGTATACGCATATAACGGATTTCGCTTATATCGGACAAAACCAGTGGGAACAATTGAATCCGATATATCCGAGGTTTACTGTATATATGGTAGTGGTAGTTATGCTTGCAATGTATCTTCACAAAAAGCTTTTTTTTTTTTTTTTAAGTGATATTTTGCTGAAACGTACATATGTTCTACTGCTGTGATTACTCAAAAACGAAAAAAGGTAGAAACTAACTTTTGAGATGTTATGCTATAAATGCTAATATTTTGTATGCCTTGAAATATCAGTCAAAATCACAAATGGCCACTTGGAGAAGGCTGGCTGTGATTGGATGATCAGCATGTACTACAAGAGAAGGCCGACAGGTGGCAGCAGAGATCATGACATAAACCAGGGTTTACTATAAGCCAGGGGTGGGCAAACTTTTTGACTCGCGGGCCGCATTGATATAACAAAATTTCCGGGGGGGGGGGGGGCAGACTATATATTTTACACGTAACAGTCCACCTGGTATTATTGTATCTGTAAAATTGTCATGCAGTCTGCTATTATTATTTATTATTTTATATTTAAATTTAAATATTTAAAAAATAATAAAATATTATAATAATTAAAATAAAATTAAAATAATAATTATTATATTATTATTATGTAAAATATGCAAATATAACAATAGTATTATATATAATTAATATAATAATTATCATTAAAATAATAAATATAATAATCATAATAGTTATAATAATAATCTAATAATTATTATTTTAATTTTAATTATTATTATGTGCTTGTGTCCCTTTTTTCAGGAGCACTTTGTAAACAACAGACCATGTCAAACAACGAAATTGATAAAACCATCAAAAGGTTGGCTCAGGCCATGATGCCAGGTTGTATGTTGAGTTTAAATTAAATACTTTTGAAAGATTGGGCGGGCCGTATTCAAACACTTGGCGGGCCGGATGTGGCCCCTGGGCCGTAGTTTGCCCACCCCTGCTATAAGCACTGCGAGGCATGCAAAAGAAGTGAGTAATGAACGGCACAACTTGACCTATGTGTTTACTTTAGTGGAAGAAAAGTCAATGTTGTGTTTGGCTCTTTTAATATTGACTTTAAACAGCTAAGTTGAATGTTACACATGGGGAACACTAGCTAGTGTCAGTCAGGCCCCTCGTCCAACAATTTCATCCAGCTAATGGAACTGAAAAAAAAAATAACACTGACTTGCAACAATCAACATATTTTAGACAAATTTGTTTTTTTTGTAATATTACAACATAAAAAAGGAAATCACCTTAATACAGTGGTATGAAAAGGTTTGGGCACCCCTGATAATTTTGTAGATTCTCCTTTATAAATGACTGCTTATTGGGATCAGCCATTTCAGTTAAATATATCATATAGCAGACAAACACAGTGATGGATGAGAAGTGGGATGAAGTTGATAGGATTTATAGAAGGTGTGGAATCATTTTTTAAACAAAAGTAGGCAGGTGCATACATTTCACCCTAACTGTCAACAATCACCCCAACAGAAAAATGACATCAATATTTGGTAATGGTTTAATTTCATTTGAACATGCATCAGATTACAATTGAGTGCATCCCATAATCAGTTCCCAGTTCCACATGTCCAAAAGGAGTAGGAAGAAGCAAAGCTTATTAAATCCTACCCCTCCATCTGGTACTTTTACAATCACTAACTGTTACATTTGTTCACTTCCTGCTTTCCATTTCCATTTTTTTTATTGCATTATTATTATTATATGATCATTATTATATGAGCATCCAATGCCATAATGTGTACCATAGTGCGTGTCAATATAGTGATATATATAGCACATCATGACTGGTTCAAGACTCTTCATCCTTGTATTTAGCAAACATCAACTGCTTGTATTGTTTCTTGAATTGGCTCATCGTTGTGCATTGTTTGAGGTCCTTACTCAATCCATTCCATAGTTTGATTCCACATACTGAAATGCTATGGCTAGCATAACGTAGTCCTAGCATAGAAGTGTTTCAAATGTACTTCTTCCCTGAGATCATATTTCTCCTCTCTTGTAGAGAAGTATTGGATGACATTTTTAGCTAATTGGTTGTTTTTAGCCTTATGCATTATTTTAGCTGTTTGAAGATGAACTATATCAGCAAGTTGAAGTATTTGTGATTTTAGAAATAAGGAGTTGGTATGTTCTCTGTAGGCGGCATTATGAATTATCCTTACTGACCTTTTTTGCAGTACATTTAGCGAGTGAAGATTGCTTTTATAGTTATTATCCCATATTTCCACACAATAAGTAAGATATGGTAGAACCAGAGAGCAATAAAGAGTGTGGAGTGATTTCTGATCGAGAACAAATTTTGCTTTGTTCAATACTGAAATATTTCTTTAGTCGAAATAAATGCTTCCAATGAGGTTCTATATTCTGGTTGAAGGTATTTTAGACCATTCCGCTTTCCAAAACATCTCCAGTTGAGTCAGGTTTGATGGTTTCCAAGCATGAACAGTCTGCTTTAAATCACACCACAGATTTTCAATAATATTTAGATGTGGGGACTTGGACTTGTTCTTCTGATTGAATGCCTTAGTAGAATTTGAGCTGTGTTTAGGGTCATTGTCTTGTTGGAAGTACCCAGCCCCGGTGCAAATTCAACTCTGTCACTGATTCTTGAACATTGTTGGCAAGTATCTGATACTGATACTGACTGGAATGCATGCGACACATAGACCACAGAGCCCCATAGCATGATGGAACCACCACCAAATGTTACTGTGGGTAGCAAGTGTTGGTGTTGGAATGATGTGTTCTTCATCCACCATGCATACCACTCCATGTTATGTCTAAATAACTCCATTTTAGTTTAATCAGTCCATCATTTAATCAGACCTTATTCCAAAATGAAGCTGGCCTGTCCAAGTGACTCTTTGTGGCATGCTTTCTTCCGCATGATTCTTTGGAGGTGGTCTGTGGGTTGAGTGTGACTCAACTTAGTTGACTTGTCTGCTATTTGATATATTTAACTGACATGGCTGATCCAAACAGCTAGTGATTTATAAAGGAAAATATTGAAAATTACCAAACTTTCATACGACTGTAGGTAGGTTTCAGCAAAATATAATTTCCCAGCTTCCCTAACTTTCACTTTGATACAAAATTTTTTTGCTCAAATATTTAAAAAACTATACCAACATAAATACAACAAATAAGAAACGTACGCTTGCGACTTATTCTCAAAATCTCAGACTATTTTAATACTCTAACAGGCAATGCCTGAGACGGCTATGAAAACAGGGGGACTCGTGTGACCTTGGTAATATTATCTGGTAAATTTCATTCTCAAAATCTCCTTTTTGTTTTTGTGACCTGAATACTTGGAGGTGCATTAACCCTTAGATGCACTAGTGACTGGACCCTACACTCTTCCATAAGAGGGTCAAAAATGACCCATACTAGAATCAATGCTTTTTTATGCCAATTTTGCCATTTTGGTTAGGAATAATCACTTGTATGATATTTAGTATTATATTTAGGACCACACAAGAATGATTTCATCCAGCACCTGTAGGACCATTTCATCCAAGGCATGGATGAGGAAACAAAAGAGCAATGGCCAACAATACATATAGTAATGTTAGCCAGCTAGTGTCAGCTAGTTATAAAGTAGGCTCATTTCTTGATAATACTAACAGTCATGAAAGACACATACACAATATTATATGAAGATAATACTTACATGTATTAGCACTTTATGTGTAAAATAATCTTCCTGAGGGGTGACACTTCTGATATAGTCTGTGTGGTCTACAGTTAATTTATTCCTGACAGCCAACGTTGATAAGAATCAAAGGTTCCTATTGGATTCCATAGAAAATACATGGGGGTCATTTTTGACCCACTTATGGAAGGTTGGGGTAGTAACACAAAAACTAACATTTCTTAAAATGTATAAAAGATAAGTTAAAAATGTGAATGACATGATATCAAAAACATGTTTTTTGAGGAATACCTGGAATATGAAATAATAAAAAATGTTCATTACGAAGATATTTCAAGAAAAGTGGGTAATTTTTGACCCACTTATGGAAGGTTGGGGTAGTAACACAAAAACAAAAAAATTCTTAAAATCTATAAAAAATAAGTTAAAAAATGTGAATGGCATGATATTAAAACATGTTTTTTCTAGGAATACCTGGAATATGAAATAATGAAAAATTTTCATTAAGAAGATATTTCAAGAAAACAACCTGACCAGGTCATTTTTGACCCGCTTATGGAAGGTTGGGGTAGTAACACAAAAACTAAAATTTCTTAAAATGTATAAAAGGTAAGTTAAAAATGTGAACGGCATGATATCAAAAACATTTTTTGAGGAATATCTGGAATATGAAATTATGAAAAATTTTAATTAGGAACATATTTCAAGAAAACAACCTGACCGGGTCATTTTTGACCCACTTATGGAAGGTTGGGGTAGTAACACAAAAACTAACATTTCTTAAAATCTATAAAAAACAAGTTAAAAAATATGAATGACATGATATTAAAAACATGTTTTCTTTAGGAATACCTGGAATATGAAATAATGAAAAATTTTCATTACGAACATATTTCAAGAAAACAAACTGACCGGGTCATTTTTGACCCACTTATGGAAGGTTGGGGTAGTAACACAAAATCTAAAATTTCTTAAAATCTATAAAAAATAAGTTAAAAAATATGAATGGCATGATATTAAAAACATGTTTTTTTTTAGGAATACGTGGAATATGAAATGATGAAAAATTTTCATTAGGAACATATTTCAAGAAAACAACCTGACCCGGGTCATTTTTGACCCACTTATGGAAGGTTGGGGTAGTAACACATAAGCTAAAATTTATAAAAGGTAAGTTAAAAATGTGAATGGTATGATATTAAAAACATGTTTTTTTTTTTAGGAATACCTGGAATATGAAATGTAGAAAATTTTTCATTACAAAGATATTTCAAGAAAACAACCTAACCTGATTCACACGTCATAGTTTCAGTAACAGTTCAAATCTGCACCTGTTGGCACTTTCAGTGTTTCCGTGCAGCAACGACAGCGAATCAGGAGGGGACTTCACATCAGCTGACTAAGTCATATGACCGCTCCTAGTTCATGCCGCGCCGTGACATGGGTTCCATTCGGGTTTTGAGGCTTGACAAGGTTTGTTTTTCCCCTCAGCTGTGAAGAACATGGTCACTAGTCCTGGATGGCTAACTCGCCGAAACCGTGAAGGGAGGCCAAGCATGAAGACGATATCCTTCCCGTCAGAGGAAGAGGCGGCGTGGATCGATCAGGAAGGGAAAAGAAAACACAAAGACACTTCCCCATTGGAGACGAACACGGACCATAAGAAGACCGAGGAGACCATTCTTGATTTGGGAAAAGAAGCGAGGCCCCGCTTATTCATGGGCGAATTTAGCGAAGTGGCCAAGCAGGTTCGCGTGGATTTAGGACCCCCCGATGACCAACAGCCACAACAAACATTGGATCAGAGTGTTTCTGAAGCCACCAATGCTTCTATGAACGTCTCGGCTAGTTTCGACGCTCCACTCGCTCCACACAATTCCACCTTTCTTGGTCATCTTGGTTCTGCCATGACAACAAACGCGACTCCGGAGGTTGAACTGTGCTTCAGTGGCGTCAACAGCAGTTGCCCACCCACAAATGATACACTCCAACGAGAAAGGGGTCGGAATGCCACTGAAAGTCACTCTCCTGGCTCTGTGGAGAGTCCACTTGCGTTCAATACGTTGGACAATGTTCACTTCCAATCTGCTGATGGACTCTTGGACGACTTAAGCAGTGAAGGACTTGACAGAGTTGAGCACATGCTTCAAAGTCTACTGATCAGAGGGTTGGAATTGGACCAGTTTGCCCAGTTCAGAGGCCCAATGTGTGTGGAAGGGAAGTGTGACTCCGGAGTTGAAGACGTTAAAGCTCTCCGTCATGGTCAGTTTGCTGCTGTCGTCAAGAAAAATGCTGCCCGGCAAGACCGTGTTGTTTCTGAGGAAGTGCTCGACGAGCGCTGACATCCTGCTGCGATGAGCGTTACGAGTACAAGACATATGTCACATGACCACAGCATCTAGGGAAATGGAAACCAAATGATGGATTCAACCTTCTGAAAACACACTCGATACGAGAAAGTCACATGTGTTGTGTAATGCAATAATACAACAATAAATTCCACCCTAATTCTGTTTTTGTTTGTCCCTAAAGACTGAACGGATAATAAATCTGCATACATACATATGTTATACAATAAAAACATTATTTCATCACTAAATAAATATCATTTTAAAAATACAGAATAAAATACATTCAGTAATATTTGTGATTATATTGGCTACAATGAAACTACATTTACGTAAAACGTTTTTTTGTTGTTGTTTTTTTGTTTTTTTGTCCCGTCCAGCCATTGGGGCAGATAGTATTGTTGATCTAAATTCCCCTACATGCTAAACAGATTTGCTCTGTGTCAGGAAAGGTGTAAGCTACAACTTCCCTGTACCATGACATTTTATTTGCCGTTATTTGATGTTTTTGTTATGCGCATTTGGAGCGACCGGACCGGAGCAAGAAGAAGAACAGAAAAGAAGAAGAGAAAGGTGGAGTGGGGGGGGCAGTAGAGAGAGAGACAAAAACAGCAGCAACAAGAATTCCCATAACAACAGTGACAAACAGAACAGTTAAATGTCAATGATGGCTAAGGGTCACAATGGAGATGATATCAGTGAAATGAAACAGTCCAACTTACCAATAGCAATAGTAACAATGAGGACATGACCCATGATAGTAAACACAATTACAGCCATACAGTTACAGTAATTAAAATCTCACTGCTTGACATCATTATTACTGTAATAATAGGATACCAATACTATATAAACATCAGGGATAAGATAGTAGATTGTGTAGAGAAGCACCCATGTGCTGTGAGTGTCCATATGGAGGTGTGTACTTCTGTGTATATATTCATATATATGTGTGCATAAGCGTGCTTGTGTATGTGAATGCGAGTGTGTGAATGTGTAATTGTCACTGAGAATGACATATACATTATATTATTATAAGAATATAATATTAGAGTTAATATTAACATTAATTAATAATAATTAATAATCTAAAAAATTATATTAATTGGAGTTGTCAAACTCCAAATAACCCAAACTCTTAATATTAATATTATAATTAATATTAAATATTAGACTAATAATTAATATTCTAATAACTAGAATAATAATTAATATTCTAATAACCAATATTAATTAATTAATACATATTCAAATAATTAATATTAATTAGAGGTATCTTATAATAATTATAATATTAATTCGAGTTAATATTAATTAAGAATATTAATTCATAATAATATTCTAATATTTGATATTAATTGGAGTTGTCAAACTCTAATTAATATTAATTATTTGAATAATATTAATGATATTGGTTATATGAGTGAAATTAGGAAATTAATTATTAATAATAATTAATTATTATTAATAATAATTATTATTAATCATTATTAATTATTTTTAATTAATTAGGAAATGTAATACGATGCAAACATAAAACAATATATCAACCATGCCTGTCTGGCAGGTAGTGGTGGGCGGTGTTTGGTTGCTGCTGAATCATGTGAAGGTAAATCAAAAGGGGGGGGGGGGCAAAGGGAGCATATTCTCCGTGCACATTGATATCGATCAATACTGATTGGTATCGATATTATCAGTATTTGGCTCAATCCACCTACCAACAAAATACACAATATGTTCGCTCTGCTGCCCAACTAAATTGACACTTCAATTCACACTTGTCACTGAGAATGACAAAAGTAGAGAGACTGCCTTCTACCACCCAGCAAACCCCGCCCCGCGCAGCCAGGTCAAGCCCCCACCGCCAGAGATCGTTCGGCCCCGTGGGTGTGGGCAAAGCCAGGGCCGACTCCCCAAGACCCGCCCCCGAAGCAACTCCCCGAAGAGACCAGCAAGAGGCCATGGAGGAGCAATCCCAACCGGCAACAGGGCACCAGCAGGCCGGAGGAGAGCCACACCCGCGAGACCGGCGGGAGACCATACCCCACTAGGGCAGAAGGGCATCGAAGGCCACACACCTGTGGGCACAGGGGCGCCCCCGCCAACCGGAAGGGAGCCCGTCCACGGCCGGAGGCGCCACCCCCCGCCCCCCACACACCCCCAGGAAGCAGAACCCGGCCCGCCCCAGGTAACCCCAGGCCTGACCACCGACATAGGACCGCCCCGGCCAGGACAGAAGAGGCCCGGGCACACTGCCCCATGGAGGACCGGGCGGTAGAGATGGAACGCCCTGCGCCAGACCCCCGCAGAGCCCCCCGCCCCCGTATATCTATATAGCCATATACACACACGCACACCCACATATATATATATATATAATTATAATAAAACTAATCATTATTTATCCGTAAAACGTATTTAAAGAAAATATAAAAATACAACCCCTCAAATTTCGGCAAACACATCCATCGGCCGCCGATTAGTATTGGCCACTTTTCGTCAATACGTCAATCAGTACGTCAATCTATGCCAGCTTGTTTGATCAGTCCCTTAATCTTATTGGTCATCCACTTTTCTTGCATATTTCTTTACACGCTTTGCCTCGCTTTCACAGTCTTGCTTCTGGTCTTTGGACTTTGAATGGGACTATTTAGCACAGTGACATTTTGTTTATACGACAAACAAGCAATGCGGTTAGTTAGGAGCTCATTTTTGTCCCACAGGATCAAATCAATTTAATTTTTAGAACACTTTTCCTGCAAAGACATGCAACACAAAGTGCTTTACATAATTAAAAACAATTACAAAGAAAGCCCCTCCCTCCCACCCTCCATACTAGACACACACACCCAACCACACACACACACACACACACACACACAATCACACACAGTAGGTTTGCACAAGTGTCAAAAATGGTCCAATCTCGCAATGCGAAAGAGTCCTGCAAAACATTCCTGTATACAGACGGTGACCCAGATCACCCCCAAAATGTAATCAGTTCTTGCGTATCCCGTTTCTGGCAAAAACACCCCAAAACATTAAGGTCTCCATTTTGCCAGAAAACATCCTGATGATCCCAAGAGCTTTGGGAAAATACTCTGTGGTCTGACCAGACAAACGTTGAACTTCTTGGAAAGTGTGCGTCCCCTTACATCTGGCGTACCGACATACCAATAAAGTTATGAAGAGGCGACATACTCTGTGTGACTCTGTAGGAACTCGCTCTCTGGGAACTACACTGTGCCGCCATCTGTCCCCATAACAGAGAGGGTGGCTTGCAATGGTGCACATGCGTTAATTACTAAAAAAATTAACGTAATTAATGAAATAAATTAGTTACCACCATTATAGTCAATATCATTATTATTCTAATAATTAATATTAATTTAATTTAATTTAGTTTGACAACTCTATTAATTATTAGAATAATATTAATTAATTATACTCTAATAAATAATATTAATTAGAGTAATATACGATATATTATATAATATATAGTTAGTATATAATTAATATATATTAATTAAATATTAACTATATAATTAATAGAATTAATATTAATTATTAGAATAATATTAATTAATAATTATATTCTAATTAATATTAATTAGAGTTAATATAATATATATAATATAATATATAGTTAATATATAATTAATATATATATTAATCATATATTAACTATATAATTAATATTAATATAATTAATATCCTTTATTAGAATAATATTAATTAACAATAATATTATAATAATTAATATTAATTAGAGTTATATATAAGAATATAATATTAGAGTTAATATTAACATTAATTAATAATAATTAATAATCTAAAAATTTATATTAATTGGAGTTGTCAAACTCCAAATAACCCAAACTCTTAATATGAATATTATAATTAATATTAAATATTAGACTAATATTAATTAATATTAATTAATATTCTAATAACTAGAATAATAATTAATATTCTAATAACTAGAATAATAATTAATATTCTAATAACTAATATTAATTAATTAATCAATATTCAAATAATTAATATTAATTAGAGGTATCTTATAATAATTATAATATTAATTAGAGTTAATATTAATTAATAATATTAATAATATTAATTAATAATAATATTCTAATATTTGATATTAATTGGAGTTGTCAAACTCTAATTAATATTAATTATTAGAATAATATTAATGATATTGGTTATTATATGAGTGAAATTTAATTAGGAAATGTAATACGATGCAAACATAAAACAACATATCAACCATGCCTGCCTAGCAGGTAGTGGTGGGCGGTGTTTGGTTGCTGCTGAATCATGTGAAGGTAAATCAAAAGAGGGGCTGGGGGGGGGGGGGGCAAAGGGAGCATATTCTCCGTGCACATTGATATCGATCAATACTGATTGGTATCGATATTATCAGTATTTGGCTCAATCCACCTACCAACAAAATGCACAATATGTTCGCTCTGCTGCCCAACTAAATTGACACTTCATACTCAATGAGCAGGATCCCAGCTAGCAAAATACTGTCATTGCTGCTCCAGATTTTTCCAACATGGTGCATTCAGGTGCATCACAGCACACCCACACATGCACATACAGCCCAAATCACGTGATATTTACAAAACTAATCACTTTCTGCTCATAACAGTAATACAAGTTACAAGACACCAATGTTAAACAAATAGACATCCGGACAGATACTGCTTTATCATAATTGTTAAAGTTTATTATAATTATAGTAAATTATAATAACTTTCCCCATCTATTTGCTATGAAATTAATATACAGACTTAAAAACCATAACCATCCAAAAAAGTGAAGTCTATTCAAATGAAATGAATTGAAAGGGAAGGATGCCAACATCAGAGTGGAATAAAAGATATGTAGGATGATAACTTATCTATTTATCAGTGCTCATGTCAAACTGTCACCATCCAAAATACACATTTTCACCAGCAATTACTATAAAATGAATAACCCGATGAATTATCTTCAACATTTCAAGTTCATTTACGCCAGGGGTGGGCAAACTTTTTGACTCGCGGGCCGCATTGATATGACAAAATTTACTGGGGGGCAGACTATATATTTTACACGTAACAGTCCACCTGGTATTATTGTATCTGTAAAATTGTCATGCAATCTGCTATTATTTATTATTTTATATTTATATTTAAATATTTTAAAAATAATAAAATATTATAATAATTACAATAAAATTAAAATAATAATTATATTATTATTATGTAAAATATGCAAATATAACAATAATATTATATATAATTAATATAATAATTAATATAATAATTAGCATTAATATAATCATTATAATAACCATAATAGTTCTAATAATAATTATAATAATCTAATAATAATAATAATAAGTATTGTTATTATTATGTGCTTGTGTCCCTTTTTTCAGGAGCACTTTGTAAACAACAGACCATGTCAAAAAACAAAATTGATAAAACCATCAAAAGGTTGGCTCAGGCCATGATGCCAGGTTGTATGTTGAGTTTAAATGAAATACTTTGGAAAGATTGGGCGGGCCGTATTCAAACACTTGGCGGGCCGGATGTGGCCCCCGGGCCGTAGTTTGCCCACCCCTGATTTACGCAATAAGGTTTATGTTTTTGAAGTGTGCGGGAGTAGGGGGCATCAGGTTAAACATCTGAAAAAGTTTGGGAACCACTAATATATTCAATTAATCTGTGACTTCTGGAACATAGTATTGTCTGGAAATAATACTAGCTTTAAGAATGAATGAATGAATTTAATATTGCCTAAATTAAATGTACCTAAAATGTTTGTGCTTTGTTTTATTATGGTTACAATCATGATCAACAAGTGAAAGGAAATTAAAATAAAAAAAAATAATGAAAATAAAATATAACGGGACTTCAGTGTGAAAGTCTCATCCAAAGGTCACAGCTCGGTCGGGAGAAGGCGCCGTAGAAAGGGGGCGGGGCAAACGGGATTAGCGTCCACAGCAAGTCCATAACTCGGTCGTTCACTTGCGCCATCGAGGCTCCACGGCAGGTTGTCTAGTCGTCATGATCCGTGCTCTAATATCGAGGACTCTGCCACGGCTGAATGCTGTGTCGGTATGCCGCTACTCGGCCGCCGCCATACCCGCACCGAGCACCCAGCCGGAGGTCCACTTCAACAAGGTACGTACGCTAGCTACCCACTCGACAAATGGCCTCCACGGAGAGACTAAACCTCATTTAACAACACATCGTGAGGCCATTAACTTCCTTATGTCGGTGCCAGATGCGCGTGCATTCATAACTCACGGGAAAGTGAACTTTGACTTTATATAACATTAATTTTATAAAACGTGGACTTCATTGCTCATCTAATAAATCACTACACAGATGGACAGATACGTTATAATGCGGGACCAAGTCGTCTGTGGTTGTTTTTTCACGGTTGTGATTGGCCAAAGTGCGCAATCACAACAAGTGTGGTTTACAGTTCTTCTCGATTGGTTAAACCATCGGTCTCAAACACGCGGCCCGCGGGCCAAATGTGGCCCGCAGGACACTAATTTGAGGCCCCCGCCTTGATATGAAAGTTTAATGTTAGTGCGGCCCGCGCAAGTTTGATATGGATGCTGTATGGTATCATGTACCCAGAAAAAATTATTACGTTTGATTCATGTTCATGTTAAAGGTTAAATAACTGTTAATAGTTATCCTCCCTATCCGTGTGGAAGTGGTAAGTTTTTGGCTGTTTAAGTTTAAAGGAAATAACTTGAAGGCTACCGTTTAGGTCGCTAGCTCTCTAGTTTGCGAGTTAGCATGTGTCTCAAGACGCTGCAGTTGCGCAATATGTTGTAAATAAAAAGAGTATAAATGTGACTATAGTCGTGTTTTGTCATGTCTACAGGGCTCTAATAATGCTTTGTTCATTTTAATCTGAAAAAAAGAATTTGTCTACCCACCAACTATATGTGGTTTCTGAAGTTTTTATTATTTGCAGTTTTATTGTTATTATTATATTTATTTATTTATTACTGATTGATCGATTTTCCTTATTCTTGATTTGTTTATCTTACTTTTTATTTTTCTACACAAAATAAGATATTTGAGAACACTGGAATGTTTTATCAGAGCTTTAGTTATATTTAAGTTTATTCATTTTTCTGTTTTTAATAAATGCGTTTTTTTTTGTTTTTTTTTTGAAAACCTGATGCAGCCCAGTCTCGCCCAGACCCTAGCTCCAGTGGCCTCCAAGTAAATTGAGTTTGAGACCTCTGGTTTAAACACATTTTCCGAAAGGATGCCTCATATTCTCAGAACTCTACACACAAATCCAAAAATCACTCCCACATTTCTGAAAACCCCTCAATTATCCTGCAAAATGAAACTTTACATCCAAAACAGTCTTCATTCTTCTCAAAATGGTGTTTTGTCTCCAAATGACGCACACAAAAAACATTTGAACCAGTTAAACACTGATGTGCTCAGTGTAAAACACTGGGATTACATAATATTCCTCATGACTCGGGCCTTTTTGTGTTCAGTGTGACTCTTCTTGCAAAATATTTTACAATAGTTTTTTTGTATTTTTTTTACTCAGAAAACAAAATTACACAGAAATATATTTTTTTATTTTTCACAGAAAAACAATGCTAACAAAAAGTTCCACATACAGTGGTCTGCATCTAAATGTATACAGCTTCAGTTAAAGAAATAATAATATTACAGTTTTTCTCAATTGTTTACACACAATTTGTGATGCCTGAGACCCAATGACCACAACATATAACCAATGCACCAACTCCATCAACCAAGTCTGCTAAACTATAAGCACAATTCCTGATTTACACACTTTTTTCCAAAACACTACACACAATTCTCTGAGTTTTGGCACAATTTTCATGAAGTAAACTTCTTGTTTTCACAAAGAACACAATGCCACTCAAAAGAGTCAAATTAATATTCCTATTATTCACACTGACTCATCACATGGGTAAACACCATTTTTACAATTAGCGGTCTAACAATGAGGCAAAGGGTCAGAAATCCACAAACACACAATCATCCTTCTCCAAGCTATGGAAGATGCATGTGGAGAGATTCCAGCGGATGCTTTCCATGGCTGGATTGGCCATGCTAGGCCATATTTCCCCCAGAGAAAACCTTGCATGTGATGTAGATGAGGTGCTGTGGCCTGACCCAAACAGAAGACGTGATGCAGCATAGTCTTTTGCTTTGTTATTGATTGATTTTTTTTGTTTATTATTATTATTATTAGGCGGCACGGTGGTCTAGGGGTTAGCGCGCAGACCTCACAGCTAGGAGACCAGGGTTCAATCCCACCCTCGGGCATCTCTGTGTGGAGTTTGCATGTTCTCCCCGTGCATGCGTGGGTTTTCTCCGGGTACTCCGGTTTCCTCCCACATTCCAAAAACATGCTAGGTTAATTAGCCACTCCAAATTGTCCATAGGTATGAATGTGAGTGTGAATGGTTGTTTGTCTATATGTGCCCTGGGATTGGCTGGCCACCAGTCCAGGGTGTACCCCGCCTTACGCCCGAAGACAGCTGGGATAGGCTCCAGCACCCCCCGCGACCCTCGTGAGGAAAAGCGGTAGAAAATGAATGAATGAATGAATTATTATTATTATTTCTTTAACTGAAGCTGTATACATTTAGATGTAGACCACTGTATGTGGAACTTTGTGTTGGCTGTGATGAACACTTCGTACATTGTTTTTCTGTGAAAAAAAAAAATCTGTGTAATTTTGTGTTCTGAGTCAAAAATATACCAAAAAAAGCAAAAAACAATTCTAAAATATTTTGTGTCACACTGAACACAAAAAGGCCCGAGTCATGATAAATATTATGTAATCCCAGTGTTTTACACTGAGCACATCAGTGTTTAACTGGTTCATATAAATGTTTTTTGTGTGCGTCATTTGGAGACAAAACACCATTTTGAGAAGAATGAAGACTGTTTTGGATGTAAAGTTTTATTCTGCAGGAAAATTGAGGGGTTTTCAGAAATGTGGGAGTGATTTTTGGATTTGTGTGTAGAGTTCTGAGAATATGAGGCATCCTTTCAGAAAATGTGTTTAAACAATCGAGAAAAAAATGTAAACAAAAAAAAAATCAATCAATAACAAAGCAAAAGACTATGCTGCATCACGTCTTCTGTTTGGGTCAGGCCACAGCACCTCATCTACATCACATGCAAGGTTTTCTCTGGCTACTGTGGATGACATTTATTATGAGGCATCTGCAATCCTGGTTGGCAATATGATTTTCATTGATATTGTGATATATACAAGAAAAAAATGCATAATGAAAAACTCCACATGGACACACCATTATTAGTTGTTTGAATAGAAAGTATGAGTTGTGGATACCAACTTTTTGTTAAATGGTCTGGTAAAACAATAATACGCTTCGAAAAGCATGGCTTCACTATCAGTTTTTTTTTTCAATATGCAGAAATAATTCATGCTGTTTTGTGGTAGCATAGATACTGTTATTCATTAAAAAATGCATATTTAATTTTATTTTTTTTTGCATCAAAAGCGGTTTCAAGCATAAAAATATATTACAGATGTAAATATATTTTTTCTAAACCAATACCGATAACTTTCTGCTTCTCTTGGAATGTTTTTTTTTTATTGTCACTTATTGGTGCCATTTTTAATGTTGCCAGATTTATTGGTATGACCTGATGACCTGATAATTATCATGCACCGCTAATACATACAACTAAAATAAGGCATTCAGAAGATGCATTCAAAGACATGTTCATTTGTACACTGGTCACTACGTGTCAGTAATGTTACTCTAATGTTGGGTTACTCTGATTATGGGGAAAAACATCTCCCTTAGTACTGTAACACATTTACAGCTACACACACACAAGCATAAGTGTATTTAATGTCTTATTATGTCTACTCTAGTGGGTAATAGGAGTATAAAGGCGACTATAGGGGTGTTATTTCATGTTGAGAGGGCTCTAATAATGTTAACATGTATATTTAGAAGGTGGTAAAAAGGTTTTCTATGTCTTATGTGTATTATATTGGGTAATAGGAGTATAAAGGCGACTATAGGGGTGTTATTTCATGTTGAGAGGGCTCTAATAATGTTAACATGTATATTTAGAAGGTGGTAAAAAGGTTTTCTATGTCTTATGTGTATTATATTGGGTAATAGGAGTATAAAGGTGACTATAGGGGTGTTATTTCATGTTGAGAGGGCTCTAATAGTGTTAACATGTATATTTAGAAGGTGGTAAAAAGGTTTTCTGTGTCTTATGTGCATTATATTGGGTAATATGAGTATAAAGGCGACTATAGGGGTGTTATTTTATGTTGAGAGGGCTCTAATAATGTTAACATGTATATTTAGAAGGTGGTAAAAAAGGTTTTCTATGTCTTATGTGTATTATATTGGGTAATAGGAGTATAAAGGAGACTATAGGGGTGTTATTTCATGTTGAGAGGGCTCTAATAATGTTAACATGTATATTTAGAAGGTGGTAAAAAGGTTTTCTATGTCTTATGTGTATTATATTGGGTAATAGGAGTATAAAGGCGACTATAGGGGTGTTATTTCATGTTGAGAGGGCTCTAATAATGTTAACATGTATATTTAGAAGGTGGTAAAAAAGGTTTTCTATGTCTTATGTGTATTATATTGGGTAATAGGAGTATAAAGGCGACTATAGGGGTGTTATTTCATATTGAGAGGGCTCTAATAGTGTTAACATGTATATTTAGAAGGTGGTAAAAAGGTTTTCTATGTCGTACGTGTATCATTTTGGGTAATAGGAGTATAAAGGCGACTATAGGGGTGTTATTTCATGTCGAGAGGGCTCTAATAATGTTAACATGTATATTTAGAAGGTGGTAAAAAAGGTTTTCTATGTCTTATGTATATTATATTGGGTAATAGGAGTATAAAGGCGACTATAGGGGTGTTATTTCATATTGAGAGGGCTCTAATAGTGTTAACATGTATATTTAGAAGGTGGTAAAAAGGTTTTCTATGTCTTATGTGTATTATATTGGGTAATAGGAGTATAAAGGCGACTATAGGGGTGTTATTTCATGTTGAGAGGGCTCTAATAATAACATGTATATTTAGAAGGTGGTAAAAAGGTTTTCTGTGTCTTATGTGCATTATATTGGGTAATAGGAGTATAAAGGCGACTATAGGGGTGTTATTTCATGTTGAGAGGGCTCTAATAATGTTAACATGTAAATTTAGAAGGTGGTAAAAAAGGTTTTCTATGTCTTATGTGTATTATATTGGGTAATAGGAGTATAAAGGCGACTATAGGGGTGTTATTTCATGTTGAGAGGGCTCTAATAATGTTAACATGTATATTTAGAAGGTGGTAAAAAAGGTTTTCTATGTCTTATGTGTATTATATTGGGTAATAGGAGTATAAAGGCGACTATAGGGGTGTTATTTCATATTGAGAGGGCTCTAATAGTGTTAACATGTATATTTAGAAGGTGGTAAAAAGGTTTTCTATGTCGTACGTGTATCATTTTGGGTAATAGGAGTATAAAGGCGACTATAGGGGTGTTATTTCATGTCGAGAGGGCTCTAATAATGTTAACATGTATATTTAGAAGGTGGTAAAAAGGTTGTCTATGTCTTATGTGTATTATATTGGGTAATAGGAGTATAAAGGCGACTATAGGGGTGTTATTTCATGTCGAGAGGGCTCTAATAATGTTAACATGTATATTTAGAAGGTGGTAAAAAAGGTTTTCTATGTCTTATGTATATTATATTGGGTAATAGGAGTATAAAGGCGACTATAGGGGTGTTATTTCATATTGAGAGGGCTCTAATAGTGTTAACATGTATATTTAGAAGGTGGTAAAAAGGTTTTCTATGTCTTATGTCTACTCTAGTGGGTAATAGGAGTATAAAGGCGACTATAGGGGTGTTATTTCATATTGAGAGGGCTCTAATAGTGTTAACATGTATATTTAGAAGGTGGTAAAAAGGTTTTCTATGTCGTACGTGTATCATTTTGGGTAATAGGAGTATAAAGGCGACTATAGGGGTGTTATTTCATGTCGAGAGGGCTCTAATAATGTTAACATGTATATTTAGAAGGTGGTAAAAAAGGTTTTCTATGTCTTATGTATATTATATTGGGTAATAGGAGTATAAAGGCGACTATAGGGGTGTTATTTCATATTGAGAGGGCTCTAATAGTGTTAACATGTATATTTAGAAGGTGGCAAAAAGGTTTTCTATGTCTTATGTCTACTCTAGTGGGTAATAGGAGTATAAAGGCGACTATAGGGGTGTTATTTCATGTTGAGAGGGCTCTAATAATAACATGTATATTTAGAAGGTGGTAAAAAGGTTTTCTGTGTCTTATGTGCATTATATTGGGTAATAGGAGTATAAAGGCGACTATAGGGGTGTTATTTCATGTTGAGAGGGCTCTAATAATGTTAACATGTATATTTAGAAGGTGGTAAAAAAGGTTTTCTATGTCTTATGTGTATTATATTGGGTAATAGGAGTATAAAGGCGACTATAGGGGTGTTATTTCATATTGAGAGGGCTCTAATAGTGTTAACATGTATATTTAGAAGGTGGTAAAAAGGTTTTCTATGTCGTACGTGTATCATTTTGGGTAATAGGAGTATAAAGGCGACTATAGGGGTGTTATTTCATGTCGAGAGGGCTCTAATAATGTTAACATGTATATTTAGAAGGTGGTAAAAAGGTTGTCTATGTCTTATGTGTATTATATTGGGTAATAGGAGTATAAAGGCGACTATAGGGGTGTTATTTCATGTCGAGAGGGCTCTAATAATGTTAACATGTATATTTAGAAGGTGGTAAAAAAGGTTTTCTATGTCTTATGTATATTATATTGGGTAATAGGAGTATAAAGGCGACTATAGGGGTGTTATTTCATATTGAGAGGGCTCTAATAGTGTTAACATGTATATTTAGAAGGTGGTAAAAAGGTTTTCTATGTCTTATGTCTACTCTAGTGGGTAATAGGAGTATAAAGGCGACTATAGGGGTGTTATTTCATGTTGAGAGGGCTCTAATAATGTTAACATGTATATTTAGAAGGTGGTAAAAAGGTTTTCTATGTCTTATGTGTATTATATTGGGTAAAAGGAGTATAAAGGTGACTATAGGGGTGTTATTTCATGTTGAGAGGGCTCTAATAATAACATGTATATTTAGAAGGTGGTAAAAAGGTTTTCTGTGTCTTATGTGTATTATATTGGGTAATAGGAGTATAAAGGTGACTATAGGGGTGTTATGTCATGTTGAGAGGCCTCTAATAATGTTAACATGTATATTTAGAAGGTGGTAAAAAAGGTTTTCTATGTCTTATGTGTATTATATTGGGTAATAGGAGTATAAAGGTGACTATAGGGGTGTTATTTCATGTTGAGAGGGCTCTAATAATAACATGTATATTTAGAAGGCGGTAAAAAGGTTTTCTATGTCTTATGTGTATTATATTGGGTAATAGGAGTATAAGGGCGACTATAGGGGTGTTATTTCATATTGAGAGGGCTCTAATAATGCTAACATGTATATTTAGAAGGTGGTAAAAAGGTTTTCTATGTCTTATGTGTATTATATTGGGTAATAGGAGTATAAAGGAGACTATAGGGGTGTTATTTCATGTCTGGAAGGCTCTTATCATTTAAAAAAAACATATCTAGACAGTCATAAACATGTTTTCTATGCTCTAACTGAAAATATTCCATTTCTAAATCTAAAATATATTTTATTCACTTTATTTGGGTTGAATAAGCTATGCTTAAATAGAGAAAAAGATGGATGAAATGGATGAGTAAATGAAGTGTAATCCATTGAGTTTTTTTTTCCTTTCTGTTTGTAGCTGTTCATCAACAACCAATGGCAGGATGCAGCAAGTGGAAAAACCTTCCCCACTGTCAACCCGGCAACAGGAGAGGTCATATGTCACGTGGCCGAGGCTAGTGAGGTAAACACAGATTTGCTCTTGAAACTAGAAAACGGGGTTCCAAGTTCAAAATGCAGCACGCATTGTTCACTGTTCACTTTTTCCCGGATTTAAAATAAAGGTGAGTGTGATTCTTCTCAATTTCACAAAAAGGAAATCGTAAAGTTTAAGCTTAAATCAGAATCGGCAGAAAAAAAACACATTTGGCTGTGGATTGAAGTTGTTTGTTTCTCAATCCCTCGTTTATGGCGTTAAATTGGTTTCATCCATCCATCTTCTACCGCTTATCCGAGGTCGGCCTCAGCAGGGAGCCCCAGACTTCCCTCTCCCCGGCCACTTCATCCAGCTCCTCCCGTCGGAGCCCGAGGCGTACCAGTAGTAGTAGTAGAGACAGTCTCGCCAACGTGTCCTGGGTCTTCCCTGAGGTCTGCTACCGGTTGGACATACCCTGAACACCTCCCCAGGGGGACGTCCAGGAGGCATCCTAACCAAGATGCCCAAGCCACCTCATCTGACTCCTCTCAATGCGGAGGAGTAGCGGTTTTACTCCGAGTCCCTCCCGGATGACTGTGCTTCTCACCTTAACTCTAAGGGAGAGCCCAGCCACCTTGTGAAGAAAACGAATTTTTGACGCTTGTATCCGCGGTATTGTCCTTTCGGTTACTACCCAAAGGTCATGACCACTGGTGACGGTAGGAACGTAGATCGACCAGTAAATTGAGAGCTTTACCTTTCCGATTGGCTCTCTCTTCACCACAAAGAATCGATGTAGATCAGTGATTTTCAACCACTGTGCCGCGGCACACTAGTGTACCTTGAGAAACCGTCAGGTGTGCGGTGAGGAATTATCCAATATCACTTTTTATAATTAACATTTATTAATCATCATTTGCAAATATTATGTCAATAGCCATTATGTCAATAGTATACATGGACCCAAATATTCCAATTGCATTTGGTTTATTTGCTCAAACGGAAAGAATTGAACAGGGATGGAATATTCCTTTAACCAATCCGATTGAGGTATCTTGTACCCGCTCAAACGGAAAGTTGTCAGGGTGCCTTCTTCTTCGTGGTGTTTTTCTTCTTCTGTTGTTTATTGGCGGTTGGCAAGCAGCTTTCGTGTGCATTAGCGCCATCTGTGAAACAGAATCTAAACCCTTCTATACTTTATTCACAAGTGCAGTTTTATTAAAAAAGAAAAAATCTATATAAAACAGTGGTCTCAAACACGCGGCCCGCGGGCCAAATGTGGCCCGCAGGACACTAGTTTGAGGCCCCCGCCTTGATATGAAAGTTTAATGTTAGTGCGGCCCGCGCAAGTTTGATATGGATGCTGTATGGCAGGGATGGGCAAATTACGGCCCGGGGGCCACATGCGGCCCACCAAGCGTTTGAATTCGGCCCGCCAGTTACTTTCAGAGTATTTCAACTTTTAACATGATGTCTTATTCAGTAAAAAAAAAAAAAAAAAAGTAAAATTACATTTTGTCGTTTGAGGGAAATGAGAACATATAGCTGATAGTATGACACTTTTACAAATTTCCCCACTGAGGGACGAATAAAGGCATATCTTAATCATATAAAATAAAATTAGAGTGTGTGTGTGTGTGTGTTAAATATATGTTCTGGCCCCCCGCACAATTTTGTTAACTCAACGCGGCCCATGAGTCAAAAAGTTTGCCCACCCCTGCTGTATGGTATCATGTACCCAGAAAAAATTATTACGTTTGATTAATGTTCATGTTAAAGGTTAAATAACTGTTAATAGTTATCCTCCCTATCCGTGTGGAAGTGGTACGTTTTTGGCTATTTAAGTTTAAAGGAAATAACTTGGAGGGTACCGTTTAGGTCGCAAGCTCTCTAGTTTGCGAGTTAGCATGTGTCTCAAGACCCTGCAGTTGCGCAATATGTTGTAAATAAAAAGAGTATAAATGTGACTATAGTCGTGTTTTGTCATGTCTACAGGGCTCTAATAATGCTTTGTTCATTTTAATCTGAAAAAAATCATTTGTCTACCCACCAACTATATGTGGTTTCTTAAGTTTTTATTATTTGCTGTTTTATTATTATTATTATATTTATTTATTTATTACTGATTGATTGATTTTCTTTATTCTTGATTTGTTTATTTATTTTTCATCTTATTTTGTGTAGAAAAATAAAAAGTAAGATATTTGAGAACAGTGGAATGTTTTATCAGAGCTTTAGTCATATTTAAGTTTATTCATTTTTCTGTTTTTAATAAATGCGTTTTGGTTTTTTTTGCCCAGTTCGCTCAGACCCTAGCTCCAGTGGCCCCCAAGTGAATTGAGTTTGAGACCCCTGATATAGTAAAACATGTCCTGAGTTTAATTCTAAAATATTAGCAAGATTGAATTTGATCTTTTCCTGTTTAAATTGATCCCGGGTGCGTTCTTTCAGCGCATGCTCAGATATGACGTAACACGCAGATCCAGACGTTCTTTAGTTTTAAAAATGGAGGCCAGCAATCGGCACTGGACTAAGCAAAGTTTGTTTTTGATTCAAACTAAATTTCAAGACTGGACAGATGAAAAACTGGCAATACGGAGTTATTCCAACAAGTGAAAGAAAAACTCGGGGAAGCCGGTATCACGTGATGTTGATGTTTACGTTTTACTGGGCATGCCCTATTGACTATTCTGTTTGATTTTCACGGCGCGTGTAGACAAGAGATTGGAATATTCCTTTCCATGGATACCGTTGTTTCCCAAAAGGTCATTGGGAAAGAGAAAAAGTGGTGATGTAAAAACATGGCTACTGTGGAGTGTCTGTGGTGTAAAGACTGGCAGAGCAATGTAATATTGGTCCGTGTGGCAACACCTACCTTGTTCCTCCCATAGACTTATTGATGCACGTGGGAGGTCGTGGTGACATTTTGGAACATTTTTGGTTAGTGGTGTGCCACAAGATTTTTAAAAAACGTGCCGTGGCTCAAAAAAGGTTGAATATCACTAGGCTTGTCAATCTTGCGTTCCATCCTTCCCTCACTTGTGAAGAAGACCCCAAGGTACTTAAACCCCTCCACTTGGGGAAGGATCTTGTCCCCAACCCGGATATGGCACTCTACCCTTTTCCGGGCGAGAACCATGGACTCAGACTTGGAAGTGCTCCTTCTCATTCCGGCCGCTTTACACTGCAAACCGATCCAGTGAGAGTCGAAGCAAAAAGCAGAGACCCAATCCACCAAAGCCACCAAACCAAAACCCCTCAACGCCCTGGCCGCCCCTAGATATTCTGTCCATAAAAGTAATAAACAGAATGGGTGACGAAGGGCAGCCCTGGCGGAGTCCAACACTCACTGGAAACGAGTCCGACTTATTGCCGGCAATGCGAACCAAACTCTTGACACCGGTCATACAGGGAAAGAAGTAATTCCCAGAGGAACACAGTCCAATGCCTTCTCCAAGTCCACAAAGCACATGTAGACTGGTTGGGAAACTCCCGTGCACCCTCAAGGATCCTGCTGAGAGTGTAGACCTGACCACAGTTTCACGACCAGGACAAAAACCACACTGCTCCTCTTGAATCCGAGATTCAACTATCGGACTCTTCAGAACCCCTGAATAGACCAGGGACGCCGAGGAGGTTTTTCAGGTCAGGTTCTAGACCTGACCATGCTATGAGGTTCTGTGAAGTAG